>NC_136899.1:12542920-12870420 GCF_949152265.1 Phoxinus phoxinus | reverse complement strand
TGTGTGTGTGTGTGTGTGTGTGTGAATAACAGATTCTTAAGATGTTTTGTTGTGTTCCATTTGTTTTTAGAGTGTACCTTCAACAAAACGAAATTACATTAAAATCTAATTTAGTGATATGGCCTATATTAAAATTAAAGTTGAAGGAAGAACAATTAGGAATTATTTTGATTTTATATAAAAAACCATCCTCCTTTGCACGTTAAATTATAATTCCGGCAAACGTGATAAATGTGACAGACTATCTTTGAACATCATGTATTAATCGGGTAAAAATAGATATCAGTTCATTATCTGAGCTGCCCCCATCATAATTAATAAAATAGTCAAAAGGGGGGTGGGGTGTAGCTACTTTAAATTATTCTTATTCCCACAATGTCCCAGAGAAGGAGTAAATTGCATATAATTTCTTGATACAAGAAGAGCTATTCATTTTGTTCTGGGTCAGGAGAGACATGCAGTGATAGGCTCACCTGCCGCTAGCTTGTTAATTATGGAAATGTGAGTTAGAATCAGCTGTCACTATTATGCTGCGGAGCCACTCTCGTGTGTGTGTGTGTGTGTGTGTGTGTGTGTGTGTGTGTGTGTGTGTGTGTGTGTGTGTGTGTGTGTGTGTGTGTGTGTGTGTGTGTGTGTGTACAGGTTTATATTACATTGTGGGGACCAAATGTCAGCAAAACCTAGCCTATATATATATAAAAATGCAGAAAGTTTTATGGGGGTTTAGGGGTAGCTATGGGTAAGGTTATATGATATAAAATACAGTTTGTACAGTATAAAAATCCTCACGCCATACAGAGGCCATAGCGAAACAGAGTCAGAATCTCTCTCTCTCTCTCTCTCTCTCTCTCTCTCTCTCTCTCTCTCTCTCTCTCTCTCTCTCTCTCTCTCTCTCTCTCTCTCTCTCTCTCTCTCTCTCTCTCTCTCTCTCTCTCTCTGTGTGTGTGTGTGTGTGTGTGTGTGTGTGTGTGTGTGTGTGTGTGTGTGTGTGTGTGTGTGTGTGTGTGTGTGTGTGTGTGTGCATGCGTGCGTGCGTGTGTGTGGGTGTTGAGGAAGCAGACCCTTTCATTTTAAGCCGTGCAGTGAACATGCATGTCATGGACAGGGGCTGCTTTGGGCCACTGCACATCTCAGGAGACTTCATTAATTATTCAACCCTTTAACTCCCAGAGAGAGATGCCCGTTCTCTGTATGTGGCCGGTAACCCCAGTAGAAGACCATTACAGGTTACCTGAGTATAAGCAGCAGATTATGCGTTGCTATGGAACCAGGGAAAGGAAGATTCGGAGCATTTATTAACGAGAACATCGGCAGGACTGACGCTCATTTTAGAGGGAACTCCGAGAAGTGTGTATTGTAAGATTATGTAGGCAGAAGTAGGCTAACCAGAAGTAGGCTACATCTGGGTGAAGAGGGGGCCAGTTCAGAGGTGAAACTTGAGTTCTATGAATGAATTATTTTGAATTCAATTTATAAATTATTACAATTATAAAAAATATATAATCGAAATAAATTTAATCAAATTCATAAAATTATAATCAATTTGTTACACTTAAACGGGTCGCGCTGAAGGCTAATATTTTGAATTGTAGCCTGTAGGACATTCGGCGTAGACGCCATATTGAATTTATTATTGAATTTCGCGAATGAAAATATGCGGGACAGGCCTACACCAAGTAAACTCACTTCAGAATATCTCAGCTGAATGATAGCACCAGGTAGGCTATAAGTTTTAACACATTAAACAAACTGAATGGTTTATAAACGTAGCCTATTAGTTGGACTGGACAACAAGTCAACCGAAAGTCCTCACCATGATAGAATAACAAACGCACGTTGTGTGTGTGTGTGTGTGTGTGTGTGTGTGTGTGTGTGTGTGTGTGTGTGAGAGAAGGATGGGGTCGACTAAATGCCTAGTGTGTTCCTCTTGTGAAATGTTATGCCTTTAAACAATGCTGTGTATTTTTAGGATGTAGCCGTTTCACTGGCGTTTTTACAAGAAGCATAAATTGTATACAGATAAGCAAACGGTTCTAGTATCCTATTATAAAGTCTGAACTTTTAAAATATTACATTATAGGCTATATTAAACGTTGCACCTGATTAGATTTGAAGTAAAAAAAAATATTTCATCTTATATAGCTAAGTGAGTGGGCCTACCACATAACATAACTTCAGATATAGGCCAATATCTCTTCAGATAAAGGAATGTATGGCAACTACTCTGTTATTCAAAACCCCTGTAAATTCCAAAGCATTTTCGATTTAATAAAAACATGGTCAACCTAAGGCTGACATATAAAAAGGATGAGGTCATCGAATGTCAGGTGTGCATTTATCAATGTAATCTATGAGTGCAGAGACCTCCCACAAACTCCCTGGGCTATAACGGCACCGCAACTTGAAAGAAGAAATCAAGTTCATACCACACATAAATAAAAATATAAACAAGCACATAAATCAGATTCTAACCCCTTAAGTCTCTGGAGTCCACTACATCTTTTCTCAATCAGTTTCATATGATAAAAAGGGAGTCTGGTGAATTGTGTTGCCTTTTAGTTATTTGGCATTAGACATCTGTTGAGCCACATGGCCAGTATTTTACAGAGTGGAGGACACTTGTTTTGAAGGATTAGCTGACCAAGACTGAGTCTTCCCTCGCTCGCTATGTTTTATTAAACATGATCGGAAAGTTTGTAACTGCAGGTGTTGGACACATGAGAGACAGGGACCAAATCAAGTCCAAGACAAAAGATAACAGAATGTGAATGTGTTTTATGTTCTTCAGAGTGTGAATGGTTTTGATGCTTTTAGGTTTGCTGGGAGAGAACCCGTGCTTAAGGTTAAGGGAGAGGGGCCGTACGAACACTGGCAGCTACACAACACCCACAATTAGTGGTGTTTGCTGTGCTTTGTCTGCATCAAGCTGCAGCACAGGACACATAATGGCCACCGTCAGTCCGGGGAGAGGGATCGAGAGAAAGAAATGCTGCTTTTCAGCTCAGAAACAATGAGGCCCAGGCTGGAATAGCCTTTCTCCACAATATGTGAAAGGCCCATCTAGGATTTGATTGCATAACTTGTAATATAAAATGACTTGAAGAAATACAGCGGCCAAATTTTTGTTTTTAATGAACTAGGTTCAGTGAGTCTGTTTTGAAACTGCAATTAACTGGTTACTGTCATGGTAGGACAATTATTGATTCAATTTTTTTTAAACGTGGATTAGCACTGAGGTTAATTTTAAATAACTGCTTTATAATGAAAATCATCTTGGAGAGTGGTAATGGGCCCTTAGAAAACGGCTGTTTTGATTGGATCATTTCCAAAGCTCTGCATCTCAAACAAAATAACAGATGTATTACTTGTACAATTATAGGCTCCTGAAATAATAAAAACATTTTCCAATGTGAAAATTAAGTGTACAGCCAAAAATTGCCCCCCCCCCCCTCAAAAAAAAAAAGTTAAGTAAACAATCAGAAGCCATAAAAACGCATTACCTAAACCACCAGACAGCAGGTTAAAACCTGTTTAGAGTCTTGCTCAAATTATAGGAACAAATCAACAACCAAAAAATTAAACCTGAAATGTGAAGCTTATAAAAGCTCTTACATTAAGTATCGTTTAAGCTGTTTAAACCATCACTTTTACAGTCGTTTCAGAGTTTATGGTGTTACGTTGTCATTGCAAGGAAGTATACAATTGGATATAACTTTACATAGAAAAGGTTAATAAGTTAATCGGTAGGCTAGCACTTTTTTTTCCACAAATATATTATGAAAATATATATTTTCTACAGTGTAGTTATTACAATAACTGGGTAATAACCCTGTACCTACCCCTAAACCTAAACTTATGTGTAGTTACATGTGCAACTTATGTTAACATGTAGTTACCTTTTAGTACCCTTAGGTAAGTAGATTGTAAGTAGGCTACACATATACTGTAAAATAAAGTGCAACCAGTTAATCACGCTAAAATCATGCATATTATTTATGTCTTGTGAAGCTCCACTGTTCAGTATTTTAATGCTTGGCTTGACCCCGTTCACTTCCATGGTGCCTTACTGTAACTCCGATTTCTGCCTTTGTTTAAGAAAAGGAGAAACAAGCAGAAATCAATTTTACATTATCCCACAAATACTATTCCTTCTCAAATTGCCATTTAACAATACTCCCCAAATGGACTTCATCTTACGGGACATTTGAAGCGAGGGGTTAGTGCAGAATCCGAACTCAGCCTGGACTACGGCAGTCTTTGTGGTCACCGGAGAGGGGAGGGCCCTCTTTGTTCTGTCAAGGACTTATCACAATCAGAATGTACAGTGTGTCAGGCACAACCCGGCATATATCAACTTCAATCTCTTTTTAATGAGAAATTCTGCCCTCTTTAATATGTGCAAATTAACCTCCCCCCTCCACTCCTGAAACCTCTGTATATGCACACCCTCTATCTATATCTGTCCCTCTCTTTTCGCCTCTCCACCTCCCTCTCCCCGCTTTTCCCCCTAGGGGCAGAACCCTACGATGGACATAGTGCTAGATTAACCATCAGGCTGAGCAGAGCACGAGAAGCTTCAACACTATTCAGACCCATACCAGCTGCCTGCCTGGCCCTTATATTATTACCGTCATTATTCTTACTATTATCCATTTTATATTCAAGCCATGTTGATTATAATTTTTGAATTACAGCTAATAAGGAATTTTTAAAAACAGAGAGTGGCTCCAAGCCTGGCACGGTGGTGTGCCATAATTTAATAGATTTCCTGGTAAGGGATCCATTTCCCTACAGCGTCCCCAGCGTGAGGTCCAGTGAGCTGCCAGAATCCAGAATCCTTTTTTTTTACTTAATAGGCAAAAATATTGTTTGATTGTTTGACTGTCTCTGTAAAATAGCAGGTAGGAAAGTCTACCAAAAAAAAATCTACCAAAACACTTTTATGTTTATATCAACAATTAATTGACGGCTTTTTTTTTTTACTGTGAAAGTGACTTAAAATGGAATCAAAGTATTATTCAATACCAATTTATGATTTAGAATAAAGCATCTCTAAATAAAATCTAATCCGGGTTTTATAAAAAAACAAAGAGTATAAATATTTTCTCACTGTTTGTAATATAAGAACTTCGAGATTCTTTTTTTTTTTTTTTTTTTACTGGTTATATATTTTATTATATTTTTATTGATTTTTTTTTTTTTTTTTTTTTTTTTCTCTGTTCAGTGGGTGGGTTGGGGGAAAATTGTAAAAACAAGGAGCATTGTTAACTCTTTCTGTATGTGATGCATCACTCTGTTCCTCCTTCAATAAAAATATATATAAAAAAAAAAAAAAAAAAAAAAAAAAAAACAAAGAGTATGTTTTTACAGAATCCTTTTTTTTTTCAATTGTAATTCTTGTTGGACAAAGAGCCCTCCCTCATTCTTCAAAGAATCTCTATATATCTTTTATGCTTGTGGAAAATGTACATGCAAATTGAAGCCATCAACAGCCAGTGACGAAGTGAGAGTACATATTGTAAACAGTGTGTGCCGTTGCTATGGTACCCATTTTCACTTCATAAGTGGGGAGGGAGAGAGTGTGCAGCGGGGAGACTGTCCATGCGTCGCCATAGTGATCAAGATGCCACGCAATCCTGCTATTCTCCACAGCAACTTCTGTTTTCCCAATCACACAGACAAAGAAACTTTATATATAGCAAATGTGCAGAAAGAAAGACGTAGATAATAATGGCACAACTACTTTAAAGTCACCATGAAATCAATAATGACCATTCTTATTCTTATACAGAATGTTGCAGTTAATTACAAATGATTTATCCGTGCACATCATTATTTAAAAAAAATGCATATGCCCTCATAATCTTTCATTGAAATTGTTAACCTCCCCTCCCCCTCGAAACGACATCTCTTCTCTTCATGACGTGTGTCTCGGTGGAGGGTGTGACTAAATATCTGAGATCTGCCTCCATTTAGGGGCTGTTTACACAATTACACGACACTGTTTTCAACTTCATATACACGATAACATTGTTTTGGGGGCCTGAAAACACAAACTTGTGGCTAATCCATACGAATTTAGTACGCCGATACGACCTTACTCGATTTGTTTAGGCCCCAGTGACGGGTTAGGGGTGGTCCTTCCTGGTGACTTTTTTTATTTTTATTTGTATGTATTCGTATGATTCATACGAATTAGCCACCTCATAAAATACTTACATAAAATAATTACCATGAAATCAGCTTGAGTTTCAAAGTGCGCGTTTTTTGAAAATGATGCCATTATCGTCTCCGCGTAAACTACAAAAACGTGAAATTGTGGAAATGGTGACGCCATGCGTATTACATGTTCACTCATCGCCTACTACTGGCCTGGCATGAATAATACAGCGTTTTTAATTGTTTTCGCGTGTGAACGAGGATCGTTTTGACAATGTTGTAGTCTGCACGCAAAAAAAAACGTGAAGAAAATAACGTTTCAGTTATTATTACATCATTGTCGTGTTAACTTACCCTTAGTTAGAAATGCCTACGATCCACTCAATTCCTGAGTATGAACTGAATTAAAAAATATATTCCACCAATTAAGTGAAATGGTCTGTTGACCCAGTAGTGGAAGTACTGACCTGCATGTTCAGGGAACAGGCAATTAGCAGAAAAATTCTAACTTCTCCAGATCATCATTAAGTGATACATCTTCAGAGGAAATTGATTTTTTATTTTTATTATCCTTTATCCCTTCAAATTCCATTTAAAGCCTCTCACTATTTCAATCCATAGGGTTTCTGAACATGTTACCAATTACTGAGCCTACAAGAGAGTTACTATACCACCTGAACAAGTTGGTCTCATAGTTAGTCCCTCTCTTTTTCTTTTTCTGGTGTTTTTAAACCAGATTTACTTTTTCACTATATTCTTGATAACTCATCCCCCCCCCCCCTCCCATTCTTTCTTTTACTTTCACTTCCATTACCCTCCGAACACTAGGCCGAGAATCAATGCTACATTGATTTTCCTATCAATGGACATTATCATAGATCAGGCATCTGCTAGCATTGGCCTCAATCCACGTGCCGCCTGTTGCCACGGGGACAGAGAGATTTCATCACTCCTCGGTCTCTGACAGACAGACAGAGAGAGAGAGAGAGAGAGATGGCTAAAAAGCAAGGGATGGCAGGGAAATGCATGCACACACGCAGGGTAGAGGATCAATACCTGAAGTGCAGAGGATATTGAGTCAGAGGGGAGGTTGGATTTGACTACCAGAGAAAAAAAGTGCAGCTTTTGTCACTGAGCAAGAGAGAAGAGAGCTGGTTCCAGAGATCTCCTGGAGCTTGCACATAATATGCACCAAAATCATAAGACAAGCAATGTCTGGCAACAGAATATGATTAGCCACAAAACATGCAGCTAAATATACAACTCTCCCTTTAACACATGGATATCCACACACATACATTCATATCCAATACCAAGGTTGGCTATCTGAGAGATTTAAGCAATCCTTTAAGAGGACCGCTGACAACAGACAATACAAAAATCAGCCCATATCTGCAAATAAATGGAACACATTCCTGCAAACCAGCTTGAAATCAAAGTATGGTTAGCGAAGATAATTGTCTTATGTGTGTGTGTGTAAATGTTTGATTTCCTCGATCCCCAGTGAAAGCGGTGAAGCCTGAGGCCTATAATGACCATTTCAGAGTTCTTCCTCGCTTAAACATGACATCCGCTTTCCTCTGTCGCACACATCCGCTTTCCTCTGTCGCTGCTTGAATTTGTGCAGTGTGACTCGTGGACATACAAGTGACACCTTACGGATTGTGTGGACTGGGTTCAAGCAAACAAACACCTGAGGCGGTGCAGGTAACCCCACGGAGACCCGACAGAGGAGGAGGGGAAGCAGGGAAACCTTTCCACTGCTGGAGTAAACCTGAAATTCATGCAGTGCATGCTCAAACGTTTGCTTCATTTTTTGTACCAAGTTTGGCAATGGCGATTGTACCCTTTTTTAGCTCTTGTTTGTGAAATTTTTGTGATGAAATTTCAAGTCTTAAATCTAGATTAGGTCTGGAAATGACACCTTTACTGCCCATGTTCAAAAACATAAGTAAAAAATAAATCTTTAATTTTAAATCTTTAAGTTAAGATTTGTATAGGCTGACAAAAACAAAACACTGAAAAGACAAACAAAGCATGCTGCATTATGTGTTGTGAGTAGCTTGCTCATTCTTGTTTTGTTTAACACGAGGTTGTCCGGTCAGGGGCATGCATGCAGTGGGCCATCCGTCTGTTTGCAGCAGAGTGCTTCTAAAAAGCAGAGAAACACAAAGCATGGCCTGTCAATCAGAGCACCCCAGTCCCCTGGTGTAGCATTGGAGAGGCCTACCGAGAGAAGAGGAAGGAGGGCAGCAACACCACTTTCTCTTTGCTAATGAGTGTTGTAAGATGGGGGTTGAAATAATGTCTTGAGTTGTAGAGAGAAATCATATAGCCTAGATATGATTTCTCTCTGCGGTGTAATTCAGTTCATAATGTGCATTTGTGTGTGCTCTTTTTATTTTTTACACAGATGGGCACATATTTGTAGAGCTGGATGTAACCTACAACCAACATGAACACAAAAACAGTAACAAGCAAACAATCAGACAATAAATAAATAAGTGTATTAATAAAAAATAGTGTTGAAATAGGTGTGTGTGTGTGTGTGTGTGTGTGTGTGTGTGTGTGTGTGTGTGTGTGTGTGTGTGTGTGTGTGTGTGTGTGTGTGTGTGTGTGTGTGTGTGTGTGTGTGTGTGTGTGTGTGTGTGCGTGTGTGTGTGTTTCGAAGAGAACCTCGGTCACCGGCTATTTGTTTCAAGCAGAAAAGCAAAGCGATACAAATAAAAACTTATAGAAAGGGATTGACAGGAGGGGAACAAAGAGAACGCTTTGCGTTAAAGCGCGCATATGAAAGCCGATCCCTCACCGCAGAGCTGCTCGGACCTCCTGCACTAGGAATTTGAGAGCTCGTGGTCCGCTTGAGCCTGATTGTAAAATGCTTTCATTTGTGCCGCATTTGTAGTCGACAGGGAAATGCCACAGGAATCGCCTTCGGAGTTTCAATAGAAAAGAAAACTTTGTCCTTTTGCGTTAATTTGACTCGTTATAAAACCTTATGATTGATGTGTGTGTGTGGTGATGCGTTGCAAAGAGAGAGAGAGCAACACAAAGAAAACCCAGTATCATCAGCATTAGCCATATTTGTATTAACCCATCTGAATACCTTGCTTTCAATGGCCTTATCCGTTGCTGTTTTGGGCGCAAAAAAAGGAAACTCTGAATGATTAGTTAAACTCAAGTTGACAATCGGAAAGCGCGCACGCGCGCACTAGGCTATAGCAGGCCGGCCACTCCGCATTAAAAATGTTCCCGTTTCCCCAATACAAATCCTTGCACAATCACCTAAACACACAGGCTAAAAAAAATCTATATTTGTTAGACATAAGACCTGTCATGATTCATGAAGCTACGATTCTGGGATACATAACCAGTTTATAGCCTATAGCCTAACTGAACGGATTAGCCTATATTTGCAACAGCCTGTTTTAAATGTTTTAGATTTAAAATACCATTAAAAAATTAATTAGTGTCTTGTGTAATGCCTGCACTGCAGTTCTAAAAATGAATAAAAAGTTCAATAAATGCGTTAGCTCTCCTGCACGAATGATGCAGGAGCACGAATGGAGACAGTGAACAATATGCTACATGCATGCATTGAACTGTTTCTCGGTGTTTTGAGAAGTTATAGGCTATATAGCCTAAGTTATCCATGTAGCCTGTATAATATGTCACTTTAATAACGACATGCAGTGAGATAAGTCAAATATAGGCTATGTATTTTATGCATGTTATGCTAATAGCATCTATTTACGTTTAAAACAATACATTTCCCTGGGATAATAGCCTATATTATTTACTCTCTTTAGCCTGCGCGATAACGATAACGTGCTACAATTAAAGATACAAAAATGAAGCAGTGTTTTATACAGCAGGATACAAATGAAGCAGTGTTTTATACAGCAGGATACAGCATTCAATAGTGATTGCGACCGCTGGCAAGATGTTTACTTGATTAACACTGTAAAAAAGAGTGGACTCAAATGACCGGTATGTTAAAATGTCAGTTCCTGGGTGTATGAAATGAGGGAAGAGCAGGAATAATTCTAAATGTGTCAAAAAGAGGAATGACGCTCGGTTTTCCGTTCCGCTGAATGCAAAGGAACAGCGGGTAATATGGTGTTACTCGAGCGGCTGCTTTTCCCACTGACGCTCGCAGGAAAATCGCAGCAGCAACGTTGTGCCAAGCAATATCTTTAAAATCTTTAAAGACCGCACATCTTTAAAAATACGCGACAGACTTTTTTCTAATCGGGTATGCTAAGCTCTGCATGTCTTTTTTTAAATGCACAAAAAAATAATATGAATAATAAAAGTCCAAGCAAGCGTTATTGACATGTTAGGTAGGCTAGGTAAAAGAAAACTCCAAAATGCCTTTAAACATTTTTTATTTATTATTTATTTCAAACTTTGGTTATAGCCTATATTTCATGAGTAGGCTATTTAATCATTGTTATTTAATAATTATTTATATATATTATTATTAACACCATCTTCCTTAAATCTTTAGCCTAAATCTTGTATATGCCTACCAAATAAACCAACATAACACAAAGTAGCCTATGATGCGGTGTGGCAAGAGCCAATCATAGAGGCAGAGTAGCCATAGGCTACTAAGCAATATACTATCTATAATAAACGGAATTGGTGACAAATTAGATAGATCGAAACTGTATAGCCTACAACATTAGTACAATAGCAACCCGGGCCGTTTTGAAGTTCAGCTATAGATTGTGCAATACCATTCGTTGGTTGTGAATTTCAGCCATATTTCAATTCTCGACTGCCCAGCCGTTTGGTCATTGTCCCTCACCACTGGCTTATGTGGCCATTACGGTCAAAAAACGAGGTATTTTCTGACTTAACGCCTACACTTACATCCCACCACTGCCATCAAGCGGCAACGGCTGCGCCCCCGCTTCATGTAGTCCATATGTTTGTGTGCGCGCGCGTCTGCGGCCTACGTGTGACATTCTCTGTAACCACGAAAAAGGAAACTTCACGGTTTTGGAACGTTTTTGTCGTGATGCAATGAAACGAAATCTTAAGTAATTTTGGTCCCTTGACGAAATATGACTAGTTTAAAATGAAGTGAAAGATTGGGGTTATGTTAAAAACAGCTGTCAGAATAACAGCGATAATTCAGAAATAAAATGAAATCCAAGTTATAAAATTACTTTTGTCAAAGAACTCGACCAATTTTGCTGACCGATTTTCAACAAAAGCATTCGTTAATTTAAATAGGCGTAAAGTCTATATGCTATTTTCAATTCCACAAAGTTATGACAGCAAGGTCCTAGGCCGAACAGGCCTATCTGTTTATTTATTTGTTTAAAATTTATTGACAAGGAGATTTTGTCCTGGCCTTTATCAATAATTGCCAGGTCAAATTCCATGGCTCATTTTTGCCCAACTTAGAGGGCAAAACATTTGACAATTTAATATGTTATGGTCGAAAACATAGCCTACACATAAGCTAACAACAAGTACAATGTTAATAAAAGCTGAAAAGCGCTTTTAAGTCAAATGTATTTGTAGGCTATACTATAGGCTAACACTTTTCACAATACACATAGTTTCAATACAGAATTATCTGCCATTTTGAGCTTTGAATCAGGGGTGGCCTCTTGTGATTCCTGAAATGTACTTTAACCCTTTGATTTGGTTGTCTTGTGATTGCTTGAGAGGTTATATAGCAGCATTCTGGATGCAGAAAAAAGTTGTGGTGATTGATTTGAATTTGGTCCACAACAAAAAGAGGGTTTTGCTTCCTATACTTCCACACACGCACGCGCACACACACACACACACACACACACACACACACACCACACACACACACACACACACACACACACACACACACACACACACACACACACACACACACAACACACACACACACACACACCTTAAAGTAAACATCAAATAAAATGTTCTGCATTTGAACATTTAAATAAAAACATCACTTACTATGATGTAGCTGTTTAACTCATGGAGACCAACAAAAGTTCGCACAAAGAAAAGGATTTCGGATATTTGGCCACACACACACACACACACACACACACACACACACACACACACACACACACACACACACACACACACACACACACACACACACACACACACACACACACACACACAGAGAGAGAGAGAGAGAGAGAGAGAGAGAGAGAGAGAGAGAGAGAGAGAGAGAGAGAGAGAGAGAGAGAGAGAGAGAGAGAGAGAGAATAAACCATGGACTGTATAAACCATGTCGTATTTTTTCTGCGTCCAGAATATTGCTGAATGAATGACCTCTTGAGCAATCAAAAGTCAACATCTTGAGAGTTAAAGTATCCTACATTTCGAGAATCACAAAAGGCCTCCTCTCATTTAATGCTCAAAACTGACAAATAATAAGATCATCCATTTGCAAATCCATTTTGCAGTTCATTTTGAGTTTTGTCAGTTCTGGGCATTGTGACATCACCGTTTTAATGGAGGTATTTATAAAGCAACAAGTCTCGCCCAGCTCGTGGTCTGTTTACTCCTTAACAAATAAGCTGTAGGACTAGAGGGAGGGGCGGAGACTCACAGCACTCACTTTTGGCACTGTGCCCACTCTGAATGAGATAGAGCAAGGGGTTGGCACGAAGAACATTAGGATTTCCCAAACCTCACTAATAAACTGCCTACAGTTCACAGGATGAAGCAACACGGCGGCTTGTAAAATCGAGGGGGCAAAGTCATTATATCAGTGGGAAGTGAGCAAACGTGTATTTTATTATACAGTGAGTGAACAAATAGCTCTCACGACTCACGAGCCCAAGTTAAACGCATTGCCAAAGCAAATAGGATTATTGTTGAGGCTCAGCATAATTGCGGTGTTGCGGTAAAGATGTGTTCGTTTGTCTTCGCAAATTTATAGTCGTCTTCACATAATCTCGATGGGGATCGTGGAAAATTATTATTTTTTAAAATTTCGACGACATGATCAAACGACTAATTGAAATAAGCCATCTGTGGAGTAAATAAAAGTAACGGTCTAATCTTGACAAAATTACCCCAAGAGATATTGTGTTGCCTACACGGCATAGCTATCAAAACTAACAATTAACTCTTCTACGCATGCAATGTTCTGTAGGCTACTTTTATTCACCCAAACCACTTGGCGATGTGCATCGTCGATTCACAGAACAATGAGAAGAGCATGTTTAGTCGCACTCGATCATTTGCATTTCGTCCATTTGAGATGATGTTCGTGTTCAATACATAGACGCATATGAATTGACATGATTTCCTTCAAGAACAAAACAAAAAACGAAAGTTCCCTCTCGCGTGTCTTAAAGGAGACGTAACCATTAGGACCCCCCCCCCCCCCCTCACCCCACCCCACAAACACACACACACACACACACACACACACACACACACACACACACACACACACACACACACACACACACACACACACACACACACTACAATAAGGGAAACTTTCTTTATCTTAACACCTCACGAGAAATGTTCTGACAGCTGACATAGCCTAATTCAAAAATAATATCATCATATAAAATAAATGCTGTGCAGCTTGTTTGTTTTATTTATTTATTTTATTTATTTTACTGGGAATTAATGTTGGCATTTCTTTAATATATTTTCTAAGCCAAACTGTAACTCCCTTTTATATAAAAAGTATAGGCTATTTTTAATATATATATATATATAGGCTATTTTTTAAAGCTATCTTAAGATAATTTGTGCTTCCTGGTTCCATTTTGTGTTCTTAATCTTTTTTTTTTTTTTTTACATTTTCCTTTTCCTTTCCTTCTTTAGGCTATATCTTATCGCTTTTATTTTTTGACATTAATTTCCTGTTCCTGACATTATTTGAACTTACTCTTAGAACATTTTATATTATTTCCCCCTTATGAATGCTTAGTAGATTCTAGTATTTAAAAACCTAAAAAGTCACTCAGTGTAATATTGCATGCTCAAACAGAAACGCAGCAAACACATATTGGGATTAATTTATCAGGTTTAATAATTCAAGAAAACATTTAAGTTTCGGATGAAGTTCAACTAGAAACAAGAAACGTTAAAAATCTGTTTTGACAGTTTATAGGCTAGGCTACATGTCGCCATATTCACCACTTTATTCCTTTGTCACGTGTCCAATTAGTTCTTAGAAATCCCAATGTTGGCCTATGAATTAGCCTAATAATCTGTTCACGTTGTAAACTTTTTGGAGGTGAATTTTAGAACCATTAAAATGCTATTGTATTCCAATAAGATGCTGATTTTAGACGAAACAAATAACTTAGGCCTAATAAATAAATTAATAGCTTGTTATATGAAACAGATGAACGGATACATGTTTGAGATCAATGCCTACACTTTATAAATGGGTCTGTTTACATTGCTACAAATGATTATAGCCTTATCAGTGCGCTAGAAAAACAAGCAAGCAAGCAAGCAAACAAATGAATAAAAATAGAGAATCGAAGAATGGCTTTTTTGTTTTGTTTTGTTTATTGTCCCCCTACGTATATTGAATGTTGCTTATCTCCATAAATGAGACTTAAAGAGATTAATTTTAAACAGGAGAGCAACTTTGTGGCAAGTGGGTTCAATAAAGAACCTTTACCATCCATGGAACCTTTCCATTCCTCATAAGTTTTTAGTAGGAATGGGTTCTTTAGATTATTAAAAATTTTCTAAAAAATGTCATCGCTGCGAGAACCCCCTTTTGGAACCTTTATTTAGTTTTTGATTTAATTGAACGATTTAACGAATTAATTAAGCAATTAATGATCAATTAAGCTAAACATTTGTTGACTTGTTCAAATTGTGGTTTAGCCTACTTAATTGTTTTATTGCGAAATTTCTACAATAGAAATTAGCAATAAATAAACGCACGTCTGTGCAACCTGAACCAATAATTCATTTTGAAACAAATAGCCTACTGAGTAGGCCTATCATGCTAAGTAAAAATTTGACTTCAGACTTTAAGATATTTGATCTTTTATTTTGTCAGTTAGGCATAGGCCTAGCCTACATGCTTTCACAATTGTCACTTTATAGTTTACTGATGGATCATTAGCTATATTAGGCTTATTATTATATTAGGCTTATTATAAGTCATTAGGCTACTTTATAGGCTTTGCTATAGGCTCTTGGTAGGCTGTGCTTCTGCTAGAGCCATGCTATTAAGACAATCACGAAGCAATAAAATTGTTATTTTAATAAAACAGCCTATGGCTATTAAATAGCCTATCTCCTCCCCCTAATAAAAATCTCATGTGGCGCAAAAGGTTAATTTATAGTTGTCCCCTATTAGCATGAACTTTCTTCTGAACATTTGCTGCTGAAGAGCCTTCTTAGTTAACAGCTGGTTGTTTGGCATCTGGAAATTTTTCAGTGAAACACTTAATAAGTCCACGTCACATCCATTTTGTTGAACAACCTCTTGTCTCGGGCATTACCCAAAATGGCCGCTGTTCAGTTTGAGGGTTAAAAAAAAAGCATCTTCAGCTAGCCGAATTGCATATCATGACGTTGATAGGTTTTTATCCGGTATTTTAGGCCTAATGCATTCCTATAAGTAATTGGGAGCATTTAACTGCTGTCGTGGTGTGTTTGAGTAACCCCTGAAATGACAAGGTCGACTGGATCATTTAGTAACAGCAGTTAAGTCCGTGATGCAGTTTACCCTCAAAACGGTGTTTCTGTCATAAGTCAGAGCAATGACCGTAATAATAGCCTGCTGTTTTATTTTTCTTCTACATTTGTTGTTCTTCTTTAACTAAAACAAACTGGTTAATATTGGTCATCATGCATATTCTATAGCCTATGCCATTTGACTTAGGGGTGGTAACGTAAATACCCTGAACAACTCTTTGTTGTATCGTAAAATAAAGGAGAGTAAGGCTTCTATTAAAACTTTGCAAAGAAAAGAGTCGCAATTAGCAGAATGTTTTTAACTGAGTAGGCCTGTCTGTATGGTGAAATGTTAGAAAGCTTAATTTAGCCTATATGAAATTAAATGAAAAAACAATAACACTCCCATTTATTGCAGAACTATTGATATCGCATCAGTTTGGGGACATATTTGAACAAACAGCCTATGAAATAAAACATTTTACTTTACAAAGTGTATAATTATAGATAGATTAGGCCTATATCAATAATTATATAGTGAAGTGTGTTAAGGAATAGACTATTTCACGTAGCCTAAACGAAATAAATCAATAAATAGCATAAATAAATACGAAAGTATTTTAGCAGGGGGGAAATGCGAGGATCTCACCATTCATTCAGTCATTTTTCTTGCTGACAAAAAGATTAAAAAACATAATAAAACAACAGTTTATGAAACAACTTTTTTTATGAAGCACACGGGTTGTAGCTCGGAAATTTGATATAACTAAGACTAAATTCGTTCCGAAATAACTGTTTAATTAATTAATTAATTAATTAGGGCTAATTAATTATTTTTTTACTGACCATCACAATGATGTGCGACTGAACGTTTCGACAGCAGCTATCTGACAATCACCAAAAAAAAAAAAACAAGAAAAGAAGAGCAAAGATTAAGATAAATTTGATTAAAATATCTAGCCATGCCACAATATCAAATAAATTGGCTAAAGTTAATTGTCACGGATTTGTGCAGACAATTTATGCAGACATTTTCTCTAAACTGAAAAGTAGGCTATTGTGTATCGTGTTTCGGACCTATCTAATTGGATTATCTATTTTATAAAATTGGACCATTAGGCTAGCCTATACTTCAAAAATCTTGAACGCAAAGAGACAAAAATAATTCTGTTTACAGCTAGGCCTATATACATGTAAAATATTTTGTTTCTAGTTTCTTACATTTCTAAACATCTATGATATGTTAACGTGTTATTTTATAGGCTATAGGCTACGAATTAATGTTTTTATCTATTCAGTGCTGATGGTCACTTGTAGAAAATAACTGATAAGATCATTTGAAATTAGCCACTACACAAAATAAATTCCAATTAAATATCTTACCGGATGTCCTACGAGAAATATGAGTTATTTGTGTTTTAAAGAACGCATCAGTGTTCTGAAAAACCTATGTGACGTCAATAACTTTTTAATAGCCATTAGTGAAAAACCTTTTTACGCTCAAATAGGCTAATGATTAGGTAATAGAACAGAAATGGTTTTGACAAACAAAATCGGCATAATAGCTGTAAACGCGTAGGCTATAGGCTATCATAAAAAAAAAAAAAAAATATATATATATAAGCCAAATTAAAATTTCGGTTGTTATAGGCTATTGGAAATATAATTTTGGGAAATTTTAGATTTATTTTCACGTAGCCTAGGCTACTGTAGGCTATTTTCATGGTGTAGCCTAGTCTATTTATGTAAAGTTCTAAAGTTTCGCTCAAAACAAATAGGCTACCATTTTATTTAAGACCTCTTATAACCATCTTCCAAAAGTGACTTCGGCAACTGATTAACAGAGCTACTGTCGCTCATTGAGCGTGTCGAGTGGACGCATAGCTACAGAATAAAAATTGCAAGGTGTGTAGGTAAAAGCGGTAGCCTATAGCCTATTGAATTTGTTGATTCAAAGCACGGAAGCAGCGGTAAGACAGAACCGAGCTTGCCAGCCTAGCCTACTAGAGTTCAACCTCCACACGAATCATTCTAATATAATTTGAAATATAAGGTTATACAGCAAAATAAATGGGCTGCTTGCACGTGTAGCCAGAATGACAAAGGGTTACAGGAGAGTGTTTTATCCTATTTAGACATCAGGCAGTAGTGGAAATAGGCTACGGAGAGATCTCGCCAGAGATGTTGTCAGCCATATTATGTGAGGATTTTTGTTGTCCGGGTTATATGGAAATAACATGATGAAATAATGTAAACAGCGAGTAATGCGCGCGTCGCGTCTCTGCTCTCCGACAATTCAAGTCCTGAGATCAGCTGACGTGACGCGCTCATGTGACCAAGGCTATCTGCGGCTCAAAATGGAGTTGTCGGAATCAGTGATGAAAGGGCTTCAAACGCTGGCCGATCCAAATGTGTTCGACCTGAAATCATATACGATATTCACAGAGCTCGTATTCGACAGTCTGGTCTCGCCTCGATGCGAAAGTGTTCTAGGTAAGATGGTTGAGGTTTTTCTTTGTGCTGCATTACTTCCGGTTCTTTCCACACAAGAAGGAAGTCGCGCTGCGCTGTCTTTTTCTGATGTTATTTTCTAAGGATTGTCATATCTAGCCCATAAGGACTGACAGACTGTGATCGTCATCCGTGCTCGCGGTGTGCCTATTGTTTTAAGTCCAGTACATCAATGATCCCTCTGCTTAGCCGTAGCTATTAGCTGCTATGGTGTGATGACCAACACTGCATTCTTTTTCTTTAAGAACTGAATGAATGTATAAGGTCTCGTGAACATTTAGTTCATTATGGTCAAACGCATGCCTGTTGTGGCCTGCATTGTCTTTCGTCTTAGTAAAAAGTGAAGTAGGCTAACGTTATATCATCTGCGCTAGCTATCCGCTATATTTTCGTCTCTTTTTTTTCCGCTTAACGTTACTCTCTCGCGCTCTCAGTTTGTAGCCCCAATTCTATGTGATTAGTTGGTATGACAAATTATTGTACATTTGTATCGCCAAAAGCATTGTGAGCATAACATGGTTCAGTTCCAAACAACGCAAGCACGCAATAGCCTACCCCCCTCTCTCTCTCTCTGGCGCGCGCGCACGCACGTAGTTACAACAGCTTTTCTTGAGAGCAATGTTTCATCTATCGCAGGTCACCCAGAATTGAAGCACATTGATCAGACAACCCTGAAACACTGTCATACTGCGGCAACGACCTTCATTCTGGAAGGAGCAAAGCAAAATGCAGATAAATCAACAATTAGGTAACATGTTCCGAAATCTTCTGAAGATAAAATAAACTGTTCAGCACTTCTTCTTCTTCTTCTTCTTCTTTTTCACTTTTTCATTCTGAAAATATCGTGTGCTCTTTTAGCTCGTGTCTTGAAGATGCCAGGTTCCAGATCGAAAGAGTGGACTTATTGTATACTTCACTCCAGGTAATGTTTTGTATCAAAATGCTAATCTAAATGCTATTAAAGTGCAGTTGCATTGCAGTAAATAAAATGTTTCTTTTCTTTTAGAAAAACAAAACAAATTTGGAATATTTGTTGTCAAGGTGAGAAATATTATTATGTAGCCTAAATATTTATACTGCTATAATAATACTGCTACCCACGCATTTATTTATTGGAAATTATACTCCTTTATGTTCGTCACATAACCATATTGAGTATCTTCCGATTCACAGAGTGTTATGAATCATGCAAAATCTGACCGCAGCCATAAGCGGTTATTTATTAATTAAAATTGCTTTATTGTTTCTCAGCATTGATACATGTCCTCCCCATATAACTGATGCTGCATGGCGTCTTGAGTATTGTATAAAGGTAGGCTACGTTGTTTCTTTGAGTTAGTCAGCGCTGACAGTATTATAGCCTAGGCTATCTCATAATCATTGTTTCTCTCGGCAGAATAGTCATTTACATAAAGTCAATCAGCCGTCATACCTGATTTCTTTGAACACCGAGGTATGTAATTCCAGATAGCTACATATACAAATATGTCCAGTAAATTTTTCTTTTCTTCACTTTGAATAAACTCTGGTTACTTTTGCAGAGGGGTGGCGCTTCTTCGGAAATTAATTTTAGTTGCACCATGGAGCAACTTCAGGTATTTATTTTAAACGATTTGCAAACTAATTTGCATAATTAGTATGTTTTATCCTAAATTAATTCATTATAAAAAAACAAGTAAACATAACATGACCTTCAGCCTAGATCGTTGATCAAGTTTTTTTTCTAAAGGTCTGGGTTGCTTTTATTTGGCAATATTTGAGCCACGTCTGCATGTTATTTCATTAACATCCATATGTGTAGCATATAACCTACGGTATCCTACAGTGTTGCTGCATTCCTGGTCTAAAGAAACATACAGACGATAAATTGCAATAAATTATTTAACATTTCTGTATAATTATTTTTGACAGTTAATTGATAGGCTATAACCCGTTAATTCAAAGCTGTAGGCCTATACCTGATTATTTTCAACAATGTCAGCGTTGGGTTTCTGCATCTGGAAAAGCCAATTTTATTATCTTAGTCATTACACAGATGCCTGTGTTTGTCGTAGGGGTGACACAAAGGTGAATTGTCGAAAGATCAAGTCATAAAATTCTCATGCACTCAATCATCGTCACATCACTTAACAAATATCTTGCTGTTGACCAACAAGTTTAGCGGACCGATTCCGAAGCCAAAAAGGTTGCCGCAGCGTGAAAATAAATGTATGACGAACCCGGTGTGTTCTATCTGTGATCACGATTGACTGATTGACGTTGCTGTATGTTCAATAAAAGAGCAGTCACTCCACATATCATTCACACACTGTCAAAACTAAGCTGTTTTCTAATTTGAGAGTGTAAATCCATGTGTGGTAACTTGCATAAAACTGTTTTTCAGAGGATTTTGTAGGTTTATTGTTAGCCTACAAAGAGTTTGAGAAGTTTACGATGTCAACCAACTGATCATCTTTAAATGAAAGCGTGATTTGGCACTAAGAAGACAACAGCATGACAGATACAAGACTCGCAATATCTCATTGTTGCAGCGAATGTAATTTTATGTTTAGCTCAGATATAGAAATAACCTGTGAAATAAATCATTGTAGCCTAATTAACATATCAGTGCCTTTGCTGGTGGATAATCTGGATTGTTTGAACTGTTTAGGATTTGGTTGGAAAAATGAAGGACGCAGCAAAAAGTCTCGAGAGGGCATCCCAGTCTTGATTCCTGGATTCCTGAATGTCCTTTGGATGCCGAGGTTTAACGAGGCAAATTGTCTTTCTTTCAGGACGCAGCGCTCCAGTTTTTTTCTTGATGAATTATTCTCGCATATAGGCTAGGCTACTATCGAATAGGCCTATAATGCTGTAACTTTTTTTCTTCATAAAATCCATAATAAAAATACGTTGATATGAGCAAACATGCCTTTGTGTAATTATGTATAGAGCTCAGTCTGCTGTCTTTCTTGATAAACGCATGTTTTCGAAGAAATCGACATTTCTCGCAAGTGTCTGACCTGGATGGTAGGCAACTGATAGGCTACAAATAAGGCATATTGACTATAAATTGTTTAGGTGAGGACCAGGTTTTTATTGGACTCAATCCTGATACGGATGTTGTGCGATATATAGGCTATCCTATATCATTGAGTTTGTAGAAGCAAAATAACCAACGCTAGCTCCCGACCATAAGTTGATTATAGGCTATTTTGTATGCATCTGCATCACATTCACCACCATGAATTAATTCAGAATGGGCTGTCGGGTTAGGTTGGCTACGATATGTTTTTAACATGTGATAGGCTAATAAATGAATTGCTTTCTCAACACATTTGCGCTATTTAGTTTGACCATATTTGTCTATGAATAGATGATATATGCCTATGTGACTCGGGTTTTATGTAAGTTGATCTTGCCTCCGTTATGAATCACATTCTCCAAAGCTGTTGACAGAGAGAGATAATTTTGCAGACAAATGTGGCAAACGGTTCAAAGCCG
Source organism: Phoxinus phoxinus (assembly GCF_949152265.1). Classification (NCBI taxonomy): domain Eukaryota; kingdom Metazoa; phylum Chordata; class Actinopteri; order Cypriniformes; family Leuciscidae; genus Phoxinus; species Phoxinus phoxinus. The sequence goes on along the minus strand of NC_136899.1, from coordinate 12,848,619 downwards.
ACCTACAAGAACCTATCCGGCTGTTGTGTAAACCTAACGAGCTGGACCACAGTCAAACAGACTTTGAAACGCAATTCTTTGTTATATGCTGAACGCGAGCAGCGCTGAATACACCGACACATATTCCCAGGCCACCCTTAAGGAATTAGATCACGTGATGCACGGGGCGGTCGAACTACAAGCCATTTTGGGGACGGTGTCAGTTTCCACTGAACCATCAGCGCAGCATTTTTCAAAGAGAAGACTGAAGGAGCTAGCCTAGAGAAAACGCACAGCAGCCCGGCCGTTTTACTAGCGGGAGGTCTAAATACAAGACCGCTTACAAGATTTAGAACCGAGCACGGCACACACATCGACAACCGGACATTTTCTATTTTTTTTTTATTATTGAAATGCGCCCTGCTCCACCGTTCTCTTATTGCAATTGACAGCGTCTGCAGCCCTTTTCAAGATGGCCGCTTGGCTCGTATTCATTTTCTACTGAACGACTTCTAACTTTCATTGTCTAACCACCTCCAGGCTCGACTATTCACTCCAGCTCAGTAAGGTATGTGTTCTTCGATATCTTACCTTACCAATGTCAAATTTCAGACTGAGTACTCAAAATGCATCTGTGTTTTGTGAGTGTAAAATGGAGACGTGTGTTAGAGTGGATGCGGGAACTGACAGCCTCGCGTACGCAACATTGTCTCAGTCTCTCCGCGTGGTTGTAGATTTGAGTTAATTTATCTAATACTATTGTGTCCTGTCTGCGCGAATGATTCTCATTTTGTTGGAGGATTATCAGTTATTGCCATCATCATGTTTGCTTGGTGTTTCTGGCTTAAATGGAATGGTTTAGTTATTAATGAATCCTGATGTGCACGCGAAATCTGGTAGAGACGGGTCGTCTGTTCATGTGAGGCTAAATTCTAAAGGATTTTCCGATTGTTGTCACATTGAGCAGTTATCTAATTTTATAGATATGCGATCTGTATTATGTTTACGACCGGACAAACTCGGTATTTTGCTGAATTGTACCTATTTGTGTGTTTTCTTAACTTAAATTTACATGGTAGGCTAACCTAAACTTGTCCTGTTGTCGGATGCACAGGACAAAGCTTTCAGTGGTTGACAGCAATCATTCACTACACGGAAGATATGTGGTTGATAAAACAGCCTATTTATGAACTCAGGTAGGCTACTTATCTAACGTATTTAAAATGTTTTTTTAGTGGTTTCTTTCATTTATCCAACTTAACCGAAGAATGCTGCTTTAGCTTACACAAGGTTTGTATGGATCCTATATCAGTTTGTTGGACTTTGACAAAGCACATTTGTCTACTATAGCCTACTCTACCATTTAGATTTAAAAAAAAATATTTAAACTCAAGAATTAGGCTAGTTATCCCTTTATATAGGCTACTCTGCGGAAGCCTTGCTTTGTGTTGTCATGTAAAGAAAAATGTATTTTAATATTGGACTTTGTTGGCGGGTTGTTTCAGAATGTGTTTTTTAAATATTATTAACTTGCGCACTTCTTGATTTAGAAGCGGCAGCCTTAAGACTTGGTGAATCATTTTGCATAGACTAACTTCCCTGACTCCCTGAAGTTGTGAATGTCAGAGCTAAATCTATAAGTGACGTGTTAGAATATTGATTACTTTAACCCGGTCTGTCATCATTCTGATTACATCGAAATAGGCCAGACAGATATTTGTAAACTCTGCACTTTCTCACGAGGCACAATTCATGTATAAGGGTCGTTTCCTTCTTTTGACAGTTACTTATTCTAGGCTTGTAGCCTATCACCACCATCACCAGAATGCTCGTCTCAGCGTTCAGAATGTTTGTGGTTTTGTTTTTAGCTATAACCAACCGAAACGCTTGCACTAAGAATAAGAACTCATCGTTTCTGTTTGACTGGTGGATGTTTCACTAAATAAATGTTAGCCGCCGAACGCCTTTATTTATTTAATAAGAAAGGGCACAGGTCAGCATAAAAAAATAATTAAAAATCCTCTGTAGACCGATCTTGGTTTGAAAGCTGTCTTATGGACTATTTAGCCTAGGCTACTATTCATAATTTTTATTTATGTATTGATATCCTCTCGCGTGGAGTAACATCACTATGTCGGTTGCTTAAAGTTTTTTTGCTCTCGCTCGAGCAGTTTTGTGTCCGATGGCTTGATTTGTCACTGTCACATGGCAATGCATGATTACAGCAAGTAGGCTAACATTGCTCAATTATCCTTCATAACGTATTCTATAAGAATGAGCTTATACAGGTTACTTTGCTTCATCCAGCACGAGTTTGAGAAGTTTCACGTTCATCATTATGTGTTCTGTTTGAAGTTCTTGGTTACTCTGGTCGTTTCTCATTGTTGTGAACTCTCTCAGCACTTTATAGTCTTGTCTTCGGCTATCAGTGAATGTCCCGACGTAATAATGTGTTTCAAAAACAGGATTAATGAACAGTAGGCTATCAACGTATGACGATAGTCATGATGTCAAACGGGTAGCCTATTAGTTTAATGCAAGGTGCATTCATTGGCAATGGGCGATTGCAAGATTAGTGCAGGAGGGAGAGACTGTCAAGGCAAAAAATAAAGCTAATAAAGGTAATAAAGCTTTCTTTCGTTTATTTCAGCTCTTCATGCTAGGTCTTAAGATGTATTTTGGAAGGCCGTTATAGCATAACATGCACTCTATCATATAGGATAGGCTTTATTTAATCGGCGGGATTTCGGTTTTAAATCAAAATTGGCGCTTTCGTTTTCTACGAGGAATGTTCCATTTCAGCTGCTTGGTACGTTACCATGTAAATCAGCTTTAGTTGCTATAGAAACCGTAAGAAGTGTTCATTTAGAATCTCATGAAGCGTTATAGCCGGTGAGTTGTGCAGTGAACTGTCATGTCGTGTTTGGTGAATCTGACTTTGCAGCGATGTATCGATCGCTTTACATCGCACTTGTGCGGTTCTACTGCACCGAAGACCCATGTTTAGGAGATGACCTAACATTTTTAATGGTTGTTAAGCGATTGTTTATTGCCCCAATTCCGTTATTACCTGCATATGTAGGCTATAGCCTACGCAACAGTCCACACAAATAAAAATGTTAGCCTCTCAGCTGATTGAGTAGTCATAATTTTCACTCTGGCTTAGCTGCAAACCTTTGTTCATCTTATTGTGATGTCCTTGCAGGCTCTTTTCCATCCCATGACGATGCATCGTACAACAAGGATCAAGATTACAGAGCTCAATCCCCATTTGATGTGCGTCTTATGTGGTGGATATTTCATAGATGCAACAACAATCATAGAATGCTTGCACTCATGTAAGTAGGCTATATGAGATGTGCTGCACTATTTTCTGTGGTTATATTTGAATATCATGCAACATAGATAATGTGTCTTATCCCGTGATATTTCTCTGATCCTCAGTTTGTAAAATGTGCATCGTCCGGTACCTGGAAACCAGTAAATACTGTCCCATATGTGATGTGCAGGTCCACAAAACAAAGCCACTTCTCAATATTCGGTAACCTTTAAAGTCTGTACTACTTAGTAATAGTAATAATTAATACTGATTTGCAAGCATAATCACCATCCTGTTTCTTTTTTATCTGAAGTTGTGTATTTAGCATATTCTTTTTATTGTGGGTGCCTTTTAATAATTAAGAAATAACATTTAAGTCGGTCGCAACCGGACTGTCTAAATTGCATTAAAAAACCCTGACCTTTACCTGATCAACATCTACCCTTCCTCCCTCAGGTCTGACAAAACTCTACAGGACATTGTGTACAAGTTGGTTCCTGGTCTTTTCAAAAGTAAGTCAGGCACTGTATAAGATTGTAATTATTTTCTGTATTAGTCACTTGCTTGATCCGGAAATGTCAGTGTCCTTGTTGCATGTGTAACATACTTACTGTAATAAATTATGCATAATTAGATGCAACTAACCCTAAACCAAACCCTAACCCTATAATAAGTACATGTTGTTAATTAACTCACTCAGTACTTAAATGTATAATTACACTGTAACAAGGACACCTTAAAATAAAGTGTAACCGAAATGTTGTTTTCTGTGCAGATGAAATGAAGCGTAGAAGAGATTTTTATGCTGAACACCCGTCTGTTGATGGTAAGTATTGAAAACAAGTTTGTTGAACTGTTCAGGTAACTGTTTGAACAATGGCTGTGTAGTCTAATTATTGACATTTGTTTAAATTAAAGCCACTATTCTTCTTTCATTTTATTTCAAAGCTGCAAATGGATCAAATGAGGATCGAGGGGAAGTTGCTGACGAAGACAAGCGAATCATCACGGATGATGAGATAATCAGTCTGTCTATTGAGTTTTTTGATCAAAGGTATATTTTTTTTATTGTCAGTGATTCTGTTATAAAAGTTGTAAAAGTGTGTAACATAGCCTTTTTTTTAAATAGCCTTTCTGCTATAGTGTTAAACAAATGATAAAGATATTTGATTAAAAAAATTGACAAGTTATAATTTAGCGCTTTTTTTTTCCTTTCTTTTTTTCTTCTTTTTTTTTTTTTAAAATTATACGATTTATTGTTTAGGGCCCAACAGCAAGGCTGCACAGATGAGAGGCAAAATGAAGAGGTAATTAAGATCTGGAATATTGATTCTTATTTTTAAAAAAAGTTTTTGAAGTTGCTAAAAAAAAAAAAAATCTGTGATAATGGTGATTGCACCAATAAAGCTTATCTGAATAAAGTATTTGTGTTAAAACAGGTTAATAATAAAAGATACTTACAATGCCCTGCTGCCATGACTGTGATGCATTTGAGGAAATTTCTGAGAAGCAAAATGGATATACCTCCTACTTTCCAGGTAATGTGATCAATGTTATTGTGGATGTAGTTTAATTTGCAAAAGAGTTTCAGGCCTTTTTAACCTTTAGTAGTTTGTTACCGATATTACAGTAATGCAGTCCAGTGTTTCATTGCATTTAGAATAAAGAGGGTATTAAGATGGTATTTGTTATAATTTTCTGATTTTGCATATTGCAGTGTGATTTTTGGTGCTTGTTTTTAATATTATTGTTCTAATAGATTGAAGTTATGTATGAGGATGAGCCTTTGAAGGATTATTACACATTAATGGACATTGCCTACATCTACACATGGAGAAGAGTAAGTTCTCAAATATTTTTTTAGTGTTAAATCTAGTACTAACTGTGACTTTAACTCCATTTTAAAACTCTCAGCATTCTCGGTTGCTCAGCATCCGGTGTTAAATGATAAAGTGTCTGTTATTCTCACACATTACATAGAATGGACCACTGCCTCTGAAATACCGTGTGCGGCCCAGCTGTAAAAAAATGAAGATTACCCACCCGCAAGATGGCGTGAACAGCACAAACCGCTCTGAAAGCGACTCAGCCAGCGACAAGGCCAGCAGTCCCGCTGGAGTCCCATCCACATCCTCACCACTACCGAGTCCAAGCACACTGGTTCAGCCTTCACAGCCTCATTTCAGCCATGTTTCCAACCCTATTAACGGCACGACGATGACAAGCCCAAATCGACAGTTCAGCTTTGGCAACAAAGTGCGAAAGACAGCGCTGAACGGATCTTCCACATCGTCGGGATGAGAAGGGGACTACACGATAAAGCCAACGCCAGACATAATCCAGCTATTTCCATGCCAACGTAGTGTCATGTAGAGCCATTCTTTTTGTCATTATTATCAGTATATTATACATGTAACTTTAACGTAGTGGAAATGACGCGCTTCTTTCTACACACATTGCTGGATTTTCTAAGTTTGTGTGAGAACATTAGAGGCCCATTTGATTGCAAAGTGGAGCACAGAGCAACGGTTGCGGCATTTTCAGAATGCAGAAATGACTGAATTATACCTTTTTATATATTTTTACTCTTGGTCTACATTTTCCCTAAACAAATTGCGTTATCTGTTGCTTGTATTTTACATGTGTATTATAATGTTCTTTAAAAGCATGATTTAAAAAAAAAAACATTTACTTTTGATTATAGTTTGCCTTTTCTGGGGTAGTTAGGCTACTGAACATTCCTGGTATATTCTTGCCTTTAATATATCAAAGAAAGGCATATAGCCTATATAGTTCAAATTTAAATGACAAAAGACTATATTAGAACTGCGTGTTCAAAGGGATACAGAAATGCAACTTTTAAGTTCTACTCGGCTTAATAATTTTTATTAGAAGTTCTTGGGAATTCAAGTTTAGTTTTTGCAGTTATTGTACGATATGTTCCACTGTGCTGGATCTGGCCGTCAGGTTGGTCTCGGGGTCATGCTCAAGTCCTGTAGGCCTATAGCATGCACACATCTTTCAGACTGCTTTTCAAGCTATTGCATACACGAATTTGTCATTAGACAAACAGCCACTGTTATACCCCCAACTTATCCTTCAAGATTTTGATGTCTTCAGTGTTCATTGTCTTATTGGTCGATTGTAGACTATTGACAGCTATTGTATTGTGACTGTTGCACAGTATAAAACATCTAAATAAACATTTTACACTTTCAAATCGCCTTGCGTTTTAATGCTGCTTCGAATCAGCTGAAGAGAAATCTATAAATACCAAAAGTATTCATGCATTAGGCACTTTAACATCCGAATAAACGTATTCGGATTTCGAATTATGTAAAATAAGTAGCTATATGCCTATTATGGTGCAAAACTTTTAAAGTTGACAATAAGCTTCAAGAAATAACCATCAAAGTGGTTATAATGGTATTATAGTAGGCCTACAGAACAGCCGTTTATTTATTTTTTGCATAGAGCCAAAAAGGCAGATACGTCCATAGCGCGGATGAACATATTACATGCTCGTGCGATATAGCTGATAGGCTATCTGGTAAACTTATGACTAAATCTATTTGACCGGTTTCAAAGTCTGTTGTGACGAAGGTATTTAGAGGCATGTGCAACAAACTTCTCCAGTTGTGGCTTAAACAACTTATAGCCTGTGTACAATTTACCTAGTCACACTGGTCGTTAGAAATGGAAAGTCTGTCGGGGAATCTCTCCGTGACGTGAAGGAAACACTGTCACTACTTTTTGTACTAAATTACATTTGCACTTACACAGAGGTAATGAAAGCTGTTTATTAACGGGGTAGGGTAGCCTATGTGGTTCATCTATTATTTATATTTTAGTTGACAGGTCAATTAATCTGGTCGTCGATCTGGTCTTATTCCGTGCATGTTGGGACTTGATTTAATTCTGTCAAGGTACCGTTTTGAACAGGATTATGGCTTTTATTTATTTATTTTGGGCAATCCATAGCTACAAAACTTGGTAACAATTTATTTTGCAGCTGTGTTACACGGTAGGCCTACATAAGTAATTAATTACTATAAATTGTGCTTAATTACATGCAGCCTAAGTACAATCTTAATTATTATTACTCAGCACTTAAATGTATAAATACACTAACACGGACACCTTAAAATAAAGTGTAACCCCAAAAACTTTTTACTTTTGACGTAAGGCTAGCCATTGGTCAAGTCGAAAAATCAAGACACCTTTAAAAAATCCCTACAAATGATGTTGACTGAAATTAATTTGTTAGGAGGGAATTTAGAGGTGGAAATGAGCAAAGCCAAGTGGACATTGTTTCTTCAATAGGCTATAATATGCTCGCTTTGCCTTGCCTTGGCTGATGTCATGGTGAACCCTAAAGAAAAAAATACAGGCCTACTTGTTATTTTAAATTCAACAGTATAAGTATTGCTTCATGAGAGCCTATCTGTGTCAGAAATGACATTAAAGTGAATACATAAACGCTTCAGTCTTGAGCTGGCGTATAAAGGCCCGATTTGTCAGGGTTTTTCATAAAGCCATAGCCTAATGGTCCAGATAACAACCTTGACAAGCTTAGATTTTTTTTACTATTTTAGGCCTATATAGGCTAACTATATACAAAATATTTTCTTATAGGTTACGCAATGTGCACAGTAGGCTACTAAACTAAAAAGGGGTCAGGACATTTTTTTTATGTTTAATGCAGCCATGACAGGGCAGAGTGCGTGTAACGTTAGGCTACAACTACAGTCGACAACAAGCAATTATTAAAGGTATTCGGGAAATTATGAACTATTTGGTAACCAGCTCAAATGACCATCTTATTAAAGTGAAAGCAATTAAACCGTAAAAACAACTTTTAAGTGAACAAGCACGCACGGAAAGTTAGTATCCACGTTAGTATCGACGAAAGACTCTTTTTTCCCCACACATAATCACGAACCAGCAGGCAGTAGTGTATTTACTATTCTAAAACTTCTTTAACGAAAATACGAATGTGAAGACTAGTAATTACTACTAAATATCACTGCTGCTGTGACTGCAGTTGTCTCTGCGGTAACGTTAACCGTGTAGACACGAATGTGAGGGCAGCTGTTCGATCTCGCAGCTGCTCTCCCCCGATTTGACACCGTTCTTGAATCCTGTTTAACACCCCAAACTAATTAGGGATTAATTAACCTGCATTCGGCACTTATCCTGATTTGAACAGATATGCGTGTTTAAGCACGAAACATTAGAAGAACATTGACAGCAAGCTCACCGAACGAACGAGATGCCTATCACTTCCGGTTTGTTGCCAAGACAACAGTTGAACGCCTCCTCTAAACTCAAAGTCGCAACAAACGCTGTTTCCTAATGGAAGTTTAAACGCACAGTTTGTCGCATCCACGCAGCTTTTTCTCGTTTTTGCTCCGATTTAGGATACTGATAAAACAATGAGTCAACGGCAGGTTTTACAAGGTGAGGAAGTCAGATCCGTTGAAGGATTATACACGTTCAAAATGTTAATGTGATGATAAACTCGCTCAGATCATTAAAATCACTGGGGTTAACGTTACTTACTTTTCTTACTTTTGCAGTTTGTTTGTTGACATTTGCCATCGACTCGTCTTATATGCTTGTCTATGTTTAACTTAAACTACTGTCAGTAATTTGCCCTATCAGCAAACCCAAATTTGTAAAACGAGATTATTATAATAATATGAATTATTATTATTATTATTATGCAGTGTTTGAGCAGTACCAGAAGGCAAGAACACAATTTGTGCAAACTGTAGCAGATCTTGCATCAAGACCACAAAATACTGAAGCACTTCAAAATGCTGGTGAGTGTCTGAAATATTTATTTTGTGGGGGAAAAAAATAGGTAAGTTTTGTGCATGAAGAATGGTATGGTATTTGCTTATAATGGAAATCATTTTTCAACTGATATAATTTACTTTTCCTGGGTAATATTAATTACAAGTGAGCTTAAAGACATTCAATGTGAATTATAACATGGGCTGTATTTTTTGAAAATGTTTTGTAACAAATTCATCTAACTCAACTCAACTCTTACAAAACACGTTAACAAGTTACGTTTTTAATTAATAAGGAATGCATATACAGTAGCTCATCATTTTATATATTTTATTATATGATTTGAACCTTTGAAAGTATATCCTCCCCTCATCTGCTCTCAAGTGTCTTTCCACTCCTGTTTTCTCCCCTGCACAAATGTGCTCACTCTCTCTGGCTTAGGTGTAATGTCCCTTTTGAGGCCTCTCCTTTTGGATGCAGTCCCAACTATTCAGCAGACAGCAGCCCTGGCTCTCGGAAGGCTTGCCAACTATAACGATGACCTGGCTGAGGCTGTAGTAAAGGGAGACATTCTTCCTCAGCTTGTGTACTCCCTGGCTGAGCAAAACGTGAGTTTCTTTAGTTGAGCCGTTCAGTTTTCATTTAAATAAATAGGTTTGCCTTAAGGCGTCAGACTTTCATGCCTAAATTTGCTTTTGCACAATGCAAAAACTTTTCAATGTCAGCCAGGCAAACCATGTTTTTGCAATTTACAGTTTAGTTCATATATTTTTGCACTTTTCTCATTTAATACTTGCTTTTAAATGAGTTGTGATAAGCATAAAGTCAATTCTTTATTTGAATTATATGACTTTAAACAGTAACATGACTGTGAGCAAGAATAAAGGTACTAAACATGTATTGTTTAATTATAAAAATGTAAAGTGCATGGTTGTGCATCAACTCCAGATCTCTGATCACATTTTTTGATTTTTGATCACATGGTTTGACTCCTGGCAAACTCTCGGATCATTGTCCAGATTCCAGAATAACCCAGCAGAAGAAAAAAAACTAAAAAGTTATGACCCAAAGCTTTTACTCCAAAACTTTCTGTTAGATTACTGTTACACTGTCAGAGAGGCTTCATTATAAGTACAGTATAGTATACACTCCACCAAAGTAATTTTTTATCTAATTGAATTGTATAGAATGTGATATATGGACTTACTGTTTGTTTAACGGGATTGTTCACCCAAGAAATGAAAATTCTGTCATCATTTACTCACCCTCAAGTTGTTCCAAACCTGTTCCAAACCTTCTTTCTTCTGCTGAACACAAAGGCAGTTTTGCTGGTGATTCATGAACATTCTAGTGTATTTATTGTTCAATTGCTTTGTCCTTTTCCTCTGGATTACTGGGATATGAATGACACAGCGATTCTATAAGAAAGCAGCTGCATTCGTTCTTCGGGCTGTTGCTAAGCACTCCCCTGAGCTGGCCCAGGCCGTGGTGGACTGTGGAGCACTGGACGCTCTTGTCGTCTCCTTGGAGGAGTTTGACCCTGGGGTCAAAGAGGCTGCGGCATGGGCAATAAGCTACATTGCCAGGCATAATGCACGTGAGTTTGCTTCAAAAAGGGTTTGCTTTTTTTAGTTCTTTCTTACAACTTGTCAGTGTTCGTTTTGTTGTTCATCTTCTCTCCTGGTGTGCAGAGCTGTCTCAGGCAGTGGTTGATGCCGGAGTTGTGCCTCTGCTTGTGTTATGCATCCAAGAGCCTGAAATTGCCCTGAAGAGGGTTGCTGCTTCCGCTTTGAGCGACATAGCCAAGCACTCCCCAGAGCTGTCTCAAACCGTGGTGGACACAGGGGCAATCGCCCACCTAGCACAGATGATCCTAAACCCAGATGCCAAATTAAAGGTGACAGTCTACACTCTTAAAAATAAAGGTTCTGAAAGGGGGGGTTCGCAGCAGTGCCATAGAATAACTATTTGGGGTTCCTCAAAGTACCTTTTTAAAAGAACCATCTTAATGTGAAGAACAGGTAAAACCTTAGGGTCCTTATTAGCATGCATATTACTTGGATATTGGCTGTTTTTTAGTACTTATAAAGCACATACTAATGCCTTGTTCTGCATGACCATATTCTATATCACTTAATCCCACCCAATACCTAAACTTAGCAACTACCTTACTATTAATAAGCAGTAATTAGTAGTTTACTGAGGCAAAAGTCATAGTTAATAGTTAGTTAATAGTGAGAATCGGACCCTGATCTAAAGTTTGACCAGAGAACATTTTAATAATCTAGAGAACCTTTTTCCACTATACAGAACCTTTTGTCTAATTGAAAGGTTCCATGGATGTTAAAGGTTCCTCATGGAACCACTAATGCCAATAAAGGTTCTTTATTTTTTAAGAGTGTGCAGAAATTGAAATCAATGACATGCATTTTCAATAAGGCTTTTTACTCTTGAAATAGTTAACCCTGGGTCATTCTTAACCCAGGAGAAACAAAATCCTTATCTTGAATCCTTATCTTGCATTTCACACTGCTCATATTTTAGCCGGGCTTAACAATTAATTCTGGGCATTTATAAACTGATGGTTCACACTTTACATTCCTAAACCCTTTGTTAATGTTCTTAATTGCATATTTGTGTTGTCAGTGACATTGATTGGATGAGTCGGTACACAACCTGTTTAGATAACTAGCGTTGTCCAACCTCATATTATACATTGCCGACTATCAATTCAATATATATCTTCTTAACTCCAATTTATACACCAACAATAACTCAATTTTTCCCTCAAATGCTGAAGTTTACAACACGCAATGTTTATATGATCATCAAAAGCTTGTGAATATGATGCATCTGATTGGTTGTCTGTTGCTAACCATCTAGGCATAAACATTTAATCACAATTTAACACTTTACATGCTTGGCACCGCAATGCAGGGTTAAACTGATGCTATCCCGGCTCCAGAGCATGGTTTTATATCCCGGGGTAAAAAGCAGTGCTAACCCCGCTTCTAACTGCAAGGGGGTAACTTTCCTCTACCTGGGGTTTAGAACAACGCTAACCCCAGGGTTAACCACAGTGTGAAAAGCCGTATGACTTAAATTGACAGTAGGCTTCATTTTTACTCTTTGCAGAGGCAGGTTTTTTCAGCTCTCAGTCAAATCGCCAAGCATTCCGTGGACGTAGCCGAGATGGTGGTGGAGGCCGAGATATTCCCCGCTGCGCTGGTTTGCCTAAAGGACCCTGATGAATACGTTCGGAAGAATGTCGCCACTCTTATTCGGGAAATCACAAAACACACCCCAGAAGTACCTACCACATACATAACATACCCACTAAATTATTTCAAGATGCTTGGGTAACTTTGGAATCTCTACTTTGTCAGCTCTTTGACACCCCCTGTTTAAATAATATGGTGTGAGGCAGCTAGTCTGTAAACCATGGAGAATGTGGGTCTGTTATTTATCACCAGTGCAACACAGGAAACAGACAATTGGTAACCACATAGTCATTGCATCACCACTTTTTTTTCACCTGCCCAAAACGGTTTTGCTTTTCTGATCTGCCTGGCTAATTGTTTATCATTATGTCACACTGACTTGTGTGTTTGATTGTGTGCATTGTTTGTTTCCTACTCAGCTGTCTCAGATAATAGTGAATATGGGGGGCGTAGCAGCTGTGATTGACTACCTCGGGGACTCCAAAGGGAATGTTCGCCTGCCTGGGATCATGATGCTGGGCTATGTGGCTGCACACTCTGAGAACTTAGCCATGGCTGTGATTGTATCTAAAGTCTGTTATAACATCCTTTCTTAAGATTACATGTAAAACTTTAATTTGACTACATATACTGTTCAAAATTTTGGGGTCAGTAAGATTTAAGAAAAGAAAAAGAAAAAAGAAATGCATTTTTGATCAAAGGTGACCATTAAGACTTACATTGTTACAAAAATATTTATTTAAAGTATATTTTGTTCTTTTGAACCTTCTATTAATCAAATAATAATTCATGGTTTCCACAAACATGTTACAGTCATAATATTTCTTGAGCAGAAAATCAGCATATTAGAAGGATTTCTGAATGATCATGTGACACTGAATACTGGAGTAATGATGCTGAAAATATAGCTTTGCCATCACATGAATAAATTACATTTTAAAATATATTAAAATAGAAATCTGTTATTTTAAATTTATTTCACAATATTACTGTTTCATTGTATTTTTGATCAAATAAATGCTTGGTGAACTTCTTTCAAAAATAAAAAAAAATCTTCCCGACCCTAAACTTGTGACCAGTAGTGTAGTTCTCTCATAATACTGATTATGATCACATTTGATTCTCCACTTCTGTAGGGAGTGCCACAGTTGGCTATTTGTCTGGAAGAGGAGCAAGACGACCACCTCAAAGCAGTCACAGCTTGGGCGTTTGGCCAGATTGGCCGACACACACCTGAACATGCACGAGCTGTTGCTGTGGCCAATGCGTTCCCTAAACTCCTAAATCTCTATTTGGACACTGAAAGTTCTGAAGACCTGCAGGTCAAGGTGAGCAATGGTCCATTAGTAAAGTAACTGTTTTTTACCAATATCATTCATTTTTTAGTAACTCTTGCCTCTTCTTTGCTTTGTTCACATACTCAAAAAAGGCCAAGAAGGCTTTGAAGAGCATCCTTCAAAAGTGCACTTATCTACCAGCACTGGAGCCTCTTCTCTATGAAGCTCCCAGCAACATTCTTAAACATGTCATCTGCCAGTTCAGCAAGGTAGCGGGAACTTACTGTTTTCATTAACATATTTTATGAATGCATTCGTTAATGACAATGAGAACTGTTTAAGGAGCTTTTCTATTTCCTCCACATCTTAAAGGTTCTTCCTCATGACAGTAAGGCACGGCGCTTGTTTGTTACCAGTGGTGGTCTGAAGAAAGTGCAGGAGATCAAAGCAGAACCTGGTTCTGCAATTCAGGAATATATCAATGCAATCAACAGCTGCTACCCTGAGGAGATTGTCAGGTTCATGAATATTTATGCGAATAATAAACAGCACCAAATATTGTTACACTAAACATGCTTTTATAATGCTGTAAACCCTTAGATTGAATATGCTGTATGATTTTTGGTGTTCCACTGATCGTCCTTTCTTTCACAGGTATTATTCCCCTGGTTACTCCGAGACCTTGCTGGAAAGGATTGAAAGCTATCAGCCAGTGTGATCATGTGCACTTTCTTTACTGAAACACTATGGATGTTCTACTTTTTAAAAAGTGAACTTGTGAAAAATAAAAAGTGAAAAGTTGCCATATAGCAATTTCAATATAAACAAAATCTCTATTAAAATGCAGGATTTAGTTTGTTATTTGATGTGATTATTAATTCAGATATTTGCTGTTTTTGATCAACAGCCAAGTCTTTATATTTTATATTTCATGATACATAAATAAATAAAAATCCTTGGTCAATCATAATTGTTATATACAAAAATAAAATCTATTGATTTATTATGAACCAGACACTTCCATTTAATTATCAGGGTATTAAAAGTAGTTGATTATCATTTAAATGCTTGTAAATTTTGTGCAACCATTTGAGGCTACCTGATTATTAAGACACATTTTTAGGTGTTGCGTGAATGACCCTAGATTCAGGCTTTTTTGCATTGTACCTTGAAAATACCTTAAATACCTTTAAGTTCATAGATTTAAGAGTGCTCTAAAGCAGGGATTTTCAAACTTGGGTCCAGGGACCCCCATGGGGCCAAATTGGAGTGTTAGGGAGTCTGTTAAAAAGCATAGTGAAAAGAAATACAAAAAATAATAATAATAATAATACATTTTAAAATAAATAGCATAAATAAATAAAACATTGATTAAAATAAACAAATAACATAAAATATATAACAGTATGTTACGAATGTGGAACATTACAAATGTAACATAGACTAAATATTTTTCACTTTTGCACATATGTATAGTCTAATATTAATTTTCACAGTATAAATGTATTTTCTACACATGAAAATATATAGCTGTCTTTTACATTTTAGTATGAGGGGCCCTTGAGTCGCACCAGGATGATCATATTTAAGGGTCCATGGCATCTATGAAAACCCATCCTCTTTCTAAATTAAAATAGCCTATTCGTAGAGTGCTAAACGCATCGCTAGCTGACAGAATCACCTGCAGGACAACCGCAAAACTACACCCAAGTTTATCAGTACAGTTATTACTCACTTATTACTTATTTTATGCCTTTATTTAATCAATAAAGTGGGATGGTTTGTAACCACGTAGTTTGTACAAAAAAAGAGGTGACATTGTTTCAGGCAAGTGAAGGCAATTCAGAGGATGGTCCAAATAAATACTTTGCACTTGCAGTCTTGTTAAAAATAGGGGCGAGAACATAGCCTATCAATGAAGAGAATATCATGTCGTTCATGAGAACAGGTGCCGAATTTCTTCTCCCTGCCAAAGCATTTTCATCCACTTCTACAACCCACTCTTCCTCCGCCTTGACACCCACCGCACCACAAGGTCGTGAAGCATTGCGGTCTCCGTTATTAGGGAGCAATAAGAGCAGACCGCTCAATTTCACTCGGCAGTAGCCCAACACGATGGACCTCGTTCGTTAGATTTAATAGGCTACCTTTGTCATTGCAGGATCACTCACACACAGGACCGCTGCCTCCATGTCTATGGGTTGGCCCTTGAAGCTTGCATTGCACACCCCTTGAATCTGTGAAAATAAAAGATTGCAAAAGGACATCAGATGAACAGATCAGCTGTTGTGTCAAAGTTCTGAACAAACGACTCGCACAATTATAATTTCATAGATAACTAGGATTTTTTTAAGATAATAAAAAGAGGCCCTAATAACGAGCGATTGAAATGTTAACACGTCCTGAACAGACAACGCCATAAAAATGCGCGTATGCGCGTTGTTAAATCATTTTTAGGAAACACCCATGTAACGAACGTTTGTAGGTAATATCGGGAACGATATCTGTCATCATTATAGAGAAACGGGGCCCCCATGAGATTTAATTTCCATGGGTAATTATGAATTCACTGGTTATCGCCCCCTGCTGTCTGGTTTATGCATAACTGTACAGATTAAAGAACAGCTGTTAAACATATGCCACCCCATGCTTTGTTTATTGTTTCCTCTTCTGAAGTCAATCAGATTACTTTTTCATTTGACACTGTTTTGTCATGTCTCCATCCCACAGCTTTATTGCCCTTGATTATGAAATCAGAATGCCAGATCACTTCGTGAATGTAAAATATACAAAACTATAGGCCTAGGGCATAATTTGTTTTTTATTTAGTCGGAAATAGTAGGACTTTCAACTGAAATATAATAGAAATATTATAATTTTCATATTCTCTAAGGTACGACATGCATTGACAGTTATTTATTTACAGTTAAGTCTGACTTGCCTGCATTACCGTAAGGTTGGAAAAAACGTAGCCATATCTGTTGTGGCATCGTTCTTTCAGCCACTACCACATGCCCAAGAAACGGAAGAAGCCTTGAAATAATTAAGCCATATACGCTTGAGGCTTTTAAATGAGAAGGCTATACCCACAAACCTTCGTGTGCACCAGACTGCAAGCTGTATGCGTAGATTCAGTGCAAAACCGACACTGCAAGTTTGTCTTTATGCCTCTTTCATTTCAGACCATATGACATGAGGACAGGGCAGGACTTCGGGTGCTGGGGGCCCCTGGGCTTGAGTTTATGTTTGGGCCCTACTTGCGCTACAAAATAAATATGCTTTGAGGTTCTTAGAACAATTAATATGAAACATGCCTATAGTCAAAGTTTAGTGGTAGGCTAATATTAAGTAGTCATCATAATCAGTGGTTAAAGTGGGATTTGGCAGGTGAGGGAACCTATTTTGTGTAGGTGCAACAGGGAAAAATTACTCAACCGTGGGACAACATATTGAATATCGTTGTATAGCAATACTTTTTGGGACAAGAGTGTTACCATGGTGTACAGTAGCTATGCACACCAGTCCACATTACTACCCCTCCCACAGTTCCACCCACAGACACAGGCATTCAACCTTCTTCAAGCTTTGGAATTTGAAAATGTCTGTTTTTAAATGTTAAAAGTAATTTTAAATAATACAAATTATAGGCTGCGTTTAACGCAGTTGGTGTAATTGGCAGATGTTCCCTTGGGCATCATGCGCTGTGGAAACGCGTCAAAGCATATGCAGCTATAGCGCACGTAGGTGCTTTTGAATGAATATTTAATGTCGATATACAATGGTTACTGTAATTCTGCTATTGATATATCTTCGTAAGACTGCCGACCCTATATAGAACAGTGGCAAAGGAAAATAAATGTCCGGCGAATATCGAACCTAAAACTAACTTTACCGCGCTCAACCACCGTGAGTGCATTTTATGTAGGCTATATGCCTATTCCTGTTTGTGATGGCAATGGAGAGAGCGCTCAAAACTCTCCAGAGCACATAATTTAGTGAAAAAAATTATATTATAGAAAGTATCATTCTCAGTAAAGCAATGAGATATATGATAATTTATCCAGATGTTTCTAAATGTGCGCTCTTTTGGACTAAAAGCATATTGAAGCTGTTAAGTAGCCGATCGCAATGGAGCAGATGGATCAACACGCATGTTATTCTTTGTGAAATAAAGATAAATATCAGGTTGTACCGTTTGATTATGGCCTCGAAGCTCTCAGTCGGAGGATATTAAGGCCCGGGTATTTTATCCCGTGCTCCCCTCCGTCTTTCAAACTACTCTGTGAGCGCGGAAAGACGCGTGTGGCGCGTGCGTGCGCACTAAAGTGTATTGGATTTTGTTTTCAAGTGCTCAAGTCACTACTTTGGGCTGATTATAGCCCTCGCTCGCACATGGCCAGACAGTGGAAATACGGCTAATCATTTCTGGATATCTGGCATACAAGTTAACCGAACAAAACAAACAAATGAAAACTGGTAAGGGAGGGGGCCCCCTACTGGGCAGGGCCCATGGGCTGCAGCCCAGTCAAGCCCAATGGTAAGTCCGGCCTTGCATGAGGATGTCTCAGATTTTTAAAAAAAATACTTTCTTGACTAAAAAGTGTTTAATAGTCTACTCTACCCAAGCATTCAAAAATTATCCAGCTCTTGTGTATATTAGGCCTTATTGTGCCCCTTAAACGTTGATAGCGACTTCAACGAACATTCATCCGTTAATAAAGTTAATATTAGAAAAATTAAAGTTAATTGTCAAACAAATATATTGCCTCGGCCAACCTCATAAACTTTTTGGGGCTTAATCTGCATGAAACATATAAATGCTTATGTCTTGTAGCTGATTTATTTTTTATAAAATCTGTCCCAATTCACTTTGTACACGGAGTGAACTGTTATTTTGTAGGCTAATATGTTTGGTTGATTTTTTAGGCTAACTGTTGAAACAGGTCTACCATGTTTTATTTAACTTTTTTTTTAAATGAACGTATTTTAATAATGAATACATTTTTTTTATTGCATTTGTTTTTCGTTAAAGTTTTATTTTTGTTTATTTATCTTTTTTTAAATTAATTTAAGCCTATAAATATCAAAATATCAATGTATTGTCTTATAGGCCTATGACTTTTAAGTATAGGGCCTATAGGCTAGCCTTTTGAGTTAGCCTACTTTTATAAATTAATATAATTGTTGAACACATATAATCGACTGGGAGGGTTTTCAAATAGGAAATTATTTGAAACAACAAAAGATAAGTTCATAAGAAATGTGCTCAGGCTATTGTCGATTTGTTTGCCGTATCTAAGTAGCCTAACACACAAGGGGGCGCGAATCACCCACACACCCTAAGCAAAAACCACATCTTATTTAATGTGTAATTGTCTATAGCACGAGAGATTACTCTCAGTGGAAGCTAGTTTTATTCAACCCCGTCATCCATTGTGCCCTTGGGCGTCAATGACCCTGCCGTCAATGGTCCACTTCAGCTCTCATTCATCACCGAGGAACATGGATACGTGAAGTGGCAGGCTCTTTTTTCTCAGGGGGATGTAGCCGTTGGCTTGGTCAGCACTTGTCGTTCTGTTGTGGGTCACACACAATGTGTTCATGTCTCACCTATAAATGTATATTTCTCAATAATCCTGACGTGGTCCTTCTCGGAAAAGACTTTGAAGCCAAAAACATCACGTGATCAGTCAGACTTTGTGAGACTCAACAGGCTCTAATTCATCTCACATTCTCACATCCTCTGTCTTAGGCTGACCAGCCTACACAATTTCTCATAATGCAAATATTTTAGCAACTGCATACGGTGAGCAAGCGACACTGCCTTGAGAGAAATATTGTGCATGTTATGTTTCGGGATTTATGCGAGTATCTCCACCAGTTTCATCTCATGAACAAATGTTTTGGAGTATTTTAGATTATTTATAGATAGTTTTTTAGTTGTGCCTTCTCTCATTCTATTCAGTTTCCAGTTTGAATAAGAGCATATGTGTCATATAGGCGTTGTTTATCCTGTGTGAAACTTGCATTCATTGTTCTTTGCATGAGAAGCTGAATTTGCATTGTGAAGGTGTAATGCTCACTTGTGAAAAACCTTCCAAGGAATCAAAAGTAGAAAAGAACGGGATCTATCTTAATGGTCAGCACCCAGCTGAGGATTTTAACAAAAACTATGCAAATTATTCATGAAGTTCCCTGGTCTCTTCAAATGCATGCTTAACAGATTGTGATCAGAGATATATTTTAGAATTTTAAATAGCTATACAATTGAAATAAAAACAGTGGAAGATTATCATAAAATACGATAAATTCATACAATAAAAAGAAAAAAAAATGTTGCCGTCATTAGGGATCCCTGGCTGAAGGCATAAGAATGCAATCGATCATTGGAACGGCAACTGTCAATCAAGACCTGACACGCCTCCTTTTCACCTGTTCACTGACACTTAAACGAGACAAAGAAATCGTTCGCGATAACGGCGAGAGACATTCCAAATGATAAGATGTTTCTGTTCTGTTGGACCGTATTTTGTTTGCTTATTTTTGCTCTCATGCATGTTAAGGGAAACTCGGGATATGGTATGTAGCAACTCGGAAATTGCACGTGACAAATAAGGTCTTGATGAAACTCTTACACGTAGATTTGTTTATAGCCTAATATCAAATTACACTTCTTACAGCTGTTCAATGGTACCTTGGATTTAACAACTGTAGCTCATTGGAAAACCATCAAGAATCGAAGCGTCCACTATCCAAGCCATCTTTTAGTGAAGGGTAAGAGTCCTTTTTTTAACTAGCCTAAACTTTATCTAGCCTACATCATTCACTAAGTGAATTGCACTGTAAAATGTTTTGTCAGGTAACTTAAAATGTGAATAATTAAATAGTATAAATCTAAATATGATAATATCCAAATTGATTTAACTAAAATATGTTTTAAACAAGGCTATAAAAACATATAGAAGTTACACAGCCTAATTGGACGCTTGACAAAAATGGAAGTGTTGGCAATCTAAAAGCACAAAACAATTAATTTTTTTATTAAATTAATTAAAATATCACAAACAGTTACAACATAAAAATATAATGAAATGCAAATATTAAAAAAAGTTTTAAAGATGAAATTAGCTTAAAATGCTTGGATTTCCTTCACTTGTATTTATTGTAAAGATATGTGCTTGAAATGTTGTGTTGAGCTATGTGTCTTTTATTGTTAAACAACAGTGAAATAATATGTGGGCAAAACAATAAGTCAAAACTATAATCAGAAGTCAGTAATCTTTGTGATGCTGTATTTCACTGTATTGTATTAGTTTATCACAAGAATATTCCAGAGAGTTTCACTTCCACAATGTATATAGTTCAGACCATCCAAGAAACAAGTCAGCATCTACATATACATTATTTTGATTGTGAGTTTGACTCACTACCTGCAGGTAAGTTTTTGTATTGAGAAGCATGTCTGGTTTTGATTTGCCTACAGATGCTTCTTTTCTGAGTTTGTCCCTTATGGGAATGAGACGGGCTGGTTGGCAGTGTACAGCAGCAGAGGGCCTTCTGTTCACGATGCCACTGTAGCTGCTTTGATTGACCGGATGCAGATTGGAAAGCCCCTCCTCCTGGAAGTCTCAGGTTATTGTCAGCCTTGCCATAGCAACCCTTAAGTTCCTTGTAATTCAATTGTGCTTTTAATTAAATTTATTTCAATTGAATTGGACACAAGATGCAATATTCTTTTCTCAAAAATCATCTAAGCAATGCAATGTAATCCCGTGTATATTTGATTATATTTCCAGTCATACCAGATCTGAGCAAAGAAAACATTTCCATGGTTTTCATTACATTTAGTGGGAACCCTGGTCCTCAGGGCTTGCATAATATGTCTCTTATGGCCAATGGATACTTCACCTGCTACATGGATGCAATATTACCTGCTGCTGGATTGTACCATTTAAGTATGTTTACTGGACAGTGTTACAAATATGAGAAGAATGAAACAGAATAAGCTTTTGTGACCACCATATGTCTTTGTGTTTTTAGATGTGACCACGACGAACAGTATCTATACTCATTCTACCAGCTGGCAGATTAGAGCATGTCCCTCTGGGACTGAGTACTTGAATCTCATGTTGTCCAAGAGAGGTCGGGATATCCCGTCCTGTACCCCTCTGCCCACAGACACAGAGGACAAGCAGCAGGAAAAAGCCTCAACCAAACCCACAGACGGTCACAAGCGAGGTGTGAGGTCCAGTCATAAAGAAAAGCTACTCCGTTATACAAACCTATCAACACCATTTTATACTTTTCTGCTTTGAATGTGTGATGTTTTTTCCAGCTGTTTGGATTTGTTCGGACAAACGTGCATATGCAACACAGACAGACATCACATTTGTAGCGGTAACAGAAGCGCCGAATCCTCTATACTTTTATTGGAGATTTGAGGATGGACCTGAAATAAAAACAACATCCAGAATCTTCAAAAAGGGATATCGCCTCCCAAACAAGTGCTTTTTTTGTTTGTTTTATCCATTTTCATATAGACAATCTAAAGAGCTTTCAGTTACAAAAGACATGTTTCATTCAGATTTTACTGAATCAGTATTTTACTTGTCTTCACTGCATTTGTACATTTGACTTTTTTTAATCTATCTATCTATCTTTTTCAGATACAACGTCTCTGTCAGTGTGTCTAACGGTCTCACATCCATCAGCTCCGATATTTATCCTGTTGTGATTCAGAGAGCTGTGCAGCCCAACAGGCTTCTGTACAGTCCCTCAGTTTTATCAAACCGGTCTGTAAACTTCACCTGCCGGATCAGCTCAGGAACTGATGTCTCGTATCTTTGGAGTTTTGGAGATGGAACAGAGCGAGTCGGATCAAGCACTGAGCATCATGTCTTTAACAGGTAGACATTGTATCCTTCTGGTGTCCCTTTTTTTGTTACACAGTGTATATACAGTAAATAACAGATTTTTCTTATGCTCACCAGGTTGCATTTATTTGATCAAAATACATTAAATACCGTATTGCTGTGAAATATTATTATCATTTAAAATAACTGTTTTGAATATATTTTAAAATGGAGTGTATCCCTGTGATGTCAAAGCTGAATTTTCAGCATCATTGCTCCAGTCTTCAGTGTCACATGATCCTTCAGAAATTGGTGGCCAAGAACATTTTTTTATTATCAATTTTGAAAACGGATGTGCTGCTTAATATTTCTGTGGAAACCGTGATACACTAAAAATGCTGGGTTGTTTTAACCCAAATATGGACAAACCCAACCGTTGGGTTAACATTTTTAATAAAAAAAATGTAACCCAATGGCTGGGTTTGTCTATATTTGACCCAAATTTGGGTTCAAACAACCCAGCATTTTTTAGAGTGTTCTTTTCAGAATTCTTTGATTAAAAAGTTCAAAAGAAAAGCATTTATTTGAAATAAAATCTTTTGTAATATTATAATGCATGAAGTCATTATCCCATGTTTGGAAAAGTTTTTTCATATTATTATATTTCTTTTCCAATAATTTTGTAGCAGTTAGAATTGTACCAGTTGTAGCAACAAAATCTTGTCCTCAGTCAAAATTGTTGGTTATCTAGCCGTTGAATTTTAATTTTATTTGATTTATTGTAATTGTAAATGTGATTTTTTTTTTTTCTATAGAACTGGAGAGTACATATTAGAGGTTATTATGTCCAACCTTGTGAGCTCAGCCTCTTTAACAGGGCACATCTTTGTCGTTGAAGAATCATGTCAGCCTCCTCCGGTGAAAAATATGGGCCCAAATAAAATACAGGTACAAGTTCTCTATATGCCAAAATTAGACAACTATACAACAGTTATACTAGGAGACATCACTGACAAAAATGTATCTATATATACTGGTACACTGCCGGTGAAAAGTTTGGAGTAATTAAGGTCTCGCCAAGACGGCACTTATTTGATAAAAAATACAGTAAAAACAGTGATGTTGTGAAATATTTTTACAATGTAATATAACAGTTTTCTATTTTAATATTTTTTAAAATGTAACGTATTTCTGTTGAATTTTCAGCATCATTACTCCAGTCTTCAGTGTCACATGATCCTTCAGAAATCTTTCTAAAATGCTGATTTGGTGATCAAGAAACATTTCTTATTATTATATATTTAACTGCTTAATATTTTTGTGGAAACCTGTGATATACTACCATTCAAAAGTTTGGGGTATGTACAAAATAAATAAATGTATGCTTTTATTTAGCAGGGACATTAGACAATAAAGACATTTATTACAAAAGATTTGTATTTCAAATAAATGCTGTTTATTAAATATTATATTCATCAAAGTATCCTGAAAAAAATTATCATGGTTTCTACAAATATATTTAGCAGCAGAAAGTTTTCCAAATTGATCACAAGAACCATTAATTATAATTGAGCACCAATAATTGAGTATATTAGAATGATTTCTGAAGGATCATTCACACTGAAGACTGGAATAATGATGCTGAAAATTCAGCTTTGCCATCACAGGAATAAATTACATTTTAAAATATATTAAAATAAAAAGCAGTTATTTTAAATTGTTATAATATTTCACAATATTACTGCTTTACTGTATTTTTAATCAAATAAATGCATCCTTGATGAGCATTAGAGACTTCTTCTTTTAAAAATAAAACGTAATTATTCCAAACTTTTGACCAGCAGTATATACTAAATACATTTTGCTTGCATACTTCTAGGTGTGGCGGTATCAAAATGTCCATCTTGCTGTGACATTTGAGGCTCAGATTCAGTGTTATGTCTCCAGAGGTCTCCTGTATAGATGGACTATATACGACATGAGCGGACGACAGCTGCTCCTCCCACACATAGACACGACACGGCAGTATATTGATCTTCCAAAATACCTCCTTCATTATGACACATATAGAGCTATTGCAAAGGTAATGTTCTTTTGCTCCTTTTATGTTTTGCTTAGAGGTCAGATAATTCAAATTCTACGCTTAATATGTTTAGTGAAATAAGCTAATACGTTTCTTAAGTTCCCCATGCAAGGCTCCATTTAATTGATCAAAAATACAGTCTAAGCAGTAATACTGTGAGATATTATTACAATTTAAATTAAAATCCATTTTATTCCTGTGATGGCAAAGCAGAATTTTCAGCATCATTTCATGATCCTGAAATCATTCTAATATGCTGATTTGGTGTTCAAGAAACATTTCTTATTATTATCATTGTTGAAAACAGTTGTGCTTAAGCTGTCTGCCTTCACTTGTTTCAGCCTATCTCCGCTACATTTAAAAAGATTAATTTACATAAGGAAATACTAACAAGAGTTGTTGTCATCACAAAGGTCCAGGTATCCGGTATTGTGGTGTACAGCAACTACAGTGTTTTAATTGAAGTGGTGCGCAGTTATCCTATCAGTGTCATCAGTGAAGCCACAAACATTTTCATCAATCGTCAAAGCGGCATTATTGTTACTCTAGATGGGCGGAAATCACATGACCCAGATTTCCCCAATAATACTTTAAGGTTTGTGACAGTGCTTGTTTATTGATTACATTCTGTCATTTTTGCATTAATCACATCTGAAATTTAAATTTAAATGTCTGTTTTAGTTACAGCTGGTCATGCAGGCCAGTGAACACAGAAGAGAGCAGCTGTTTCAACAGGAACATCGTGACCACTTCAGCAGTTCTTGTATTTCCCGCTCTTGCCTTGAAACCTGACTTTGACCTGCTTAAATTCACTCTCACTGTGTACAGTGGCCATCAATCTTCTTCATCTGAGATGTTCATCACTGTAACATCAAAACGTGCCAGGTGGGATTTAAGTGGGAAAATACAAATACATAATATGCAATGAATAAAAGTAATGTACAAAGTTGTATATCACGCATGTAATGAATAATATTTTTTCATTCTCGCAGCAACATTCATATGTCTTGTGAAGACTGCAGAGAAAATTCAGTGAACTGGAATGATCAGTTTTCTGTTTCTGCTGTCTGTGATGATTGTGGTTTCAATGCAAAAAATGTCACCTATCTCTGGAAACTTTACCTTGTTAATGCCTCAAGCAAAGCTGTTACAGAGGGTACGTACAGTCATTCAGAAAGACAGTCACCTAATATTTACCAAGACATTTTAGTTTGTGTTTTTGATCAATTTGAAATTGTTTGCTCTTGCTTTCTCCTCAGTTCCATTCTGCAGTGGTATGGATTTAGGTTCACCCTCTCAAATGGAGGAGAGCTTACATTTCTCCCAGCCTGCTGTGACACCCTACACTCCAGCCCATTTTACTGATCCCTCCGTTCCAGATGTTGGCATATCTTTGGCTCCTTATCTTTTATCTAAAGTTATTGACCTTACAGCCCCAGTTACACAAGATACTCTGACTTCAATTATGCATACGAAACACCATGACATTAATGTACGCACGCTGATTGAAAGTCCCAGCACAAACCTGTACCACCGTCCAGCATTTCCAACTATCAAACCTTTGCACCCACCCTTCTTTCCTTCCTTCCCTGGGGAAGCAGAGTCGTCTGGGGGTCAGTGGGAGTTTCATGGGTCCTTACCAGCCCCAGGTAAGGTGTCATTGACCGATGTGATCTCACTGTGTACTGTGATGAGAATGATCGTAACCATGTCTAAGTCAGAATCATGTCAAATAATGAATTATGTCAAATTTTCAAACTCGAATTAGGTTCTCCATTATAATAAAACTTTTGTTTTTATGGCTTGAAACAAAATTAGTTCTGTATAGAGCTATGTTGTTTATCACGGTTTCTATTGCAATAAAATGAGATTAGACGCCCTCTGGTGGTAGATTGTTTTTGGATAATTTGGACATTTAACAATCATTTTCACAATAGGAAGAGCTCATGCTGTTTAATAGATCACTTATCTAACTCAATGAGAGCATTATGGCAACCTAATAATAATGAGATATATTATTATTATTACTATCAGTAGTAGTAGTGATGATAATAATAGTATTGCAATCAAATGTAATAATATGATTTAATAAATGTAATAACTTTGTGAACTACATTGCAGACTTGCATACTGAGGACATTTACACAGACATTTACGAGACGATATCAGGTGATCGTCCCTCGCTACCAGGTATTTTACTCTTAATAAGTAAACAAACCTCTGAACTTTACATCCTGAAATTAGACATTTTATTTTAGTGAACAGTACTGAATAATATGACTGATGCTCATATGATATTTTGGTGCTGTTTAGAGTATGATTACTATAGTTTTGGAATTGAAGAGGCTGATCCTGGTGTTCCAGTCGGCAGACCTACAGGTACACGTTTTTTATGCTCTGCATCAAAAGAGCAATAATGATTTCTAGTATTTAAATGTGTGTGTCTCTGTGTGTGAAAGGGACCGATTCAATGGGATTTAGTTGGAATGAAGGATCATTCCCTCACTCTTATGACAATGAGGGTGATAATCTGGTGGACCCCAACCTGTTCGGCCCGGCGGTTTCTGAGAAGACCCTGCTGGATCTGGACCGACAGCTCATTTATCAGTCTGTGTTTGAGTCTTACACTCTCACAGGTATGCCAGAGCACTCACAGCGTCTATTATAAGGCCACAAAACCTTCTGAATTACATATACATTTCTATAAAACTAAGTTGACATAACTAATTTTACATATGAATTGTAAAAAGAACCTTTAGTTGTCTTTGTCTTCTTTTCCCTTTAGGATTGTCTTCTGCGGTCGTCACATTCAAACCCTTCATGCTTAAACCAAAGAGTCTTTATTTGCTCGAAGTGTCTGCAAGTGAGCTTTCCATCTCATTTTGGAAATTCAAAATGAAGATTCCGATTACAAATGAAAATTAAACGAACAAACAAATGAATAAATAATGCATTAAATGTTTGTGTTTCCTTTGGCCGAATGCGATTAGCATCTTTCTACTCCTTTTTTTTCTCACCTTGTCAGGTTCTGAGGAGCGGCTACAAGGGAAAAGCCAGCTGTTCTTCCACACACAAGCTGTCCCGGAGGGAATGAGCTGCCAAGTGCAGCCCAGCACAGGCTCTGAAATCCACACTCATTTCAGCGTCTTCTGCTCCTCTGGAAAAGAGGTATGTTTTTCCTTATACTCCTTTCAACATTCATATTTTGTATTTTTTTGTAATATTCAACATTTCCTCTTTGATCTGATCTTGATGTAATTGTGTTTCTGTGATCAGGATCTCTTGTATGAGTACAGTTTTAGTGTTGGAAACACTGAAAGGAAACTCCTTTACGAAGGCAGGGATTTCCAACATTACTTCAATCTTCCTAGTGGAGATCCTAATGACGATTACAAAGGTACACAGAATCCATAATAAAGCAGACAAGGTCATTTCATGTTTACATTTATTATGATCTCACGCGATCAAGCCACATCTTATCTATTCTTATTCTCAGAACACCTCTTTTTCCACAGTCACAGTCTATATTGAAATAAAGAACAGATTCGGAGCAGCGACCAAACTATGTCCTGTGACAGTGACTGTTCATCCAAGCTTTCAGAGAAACTCATCCTCCCAGCCCAGCCCTGATCAAGAACTGTGCGGACACAAAAATGACTCAATACTCACATCTTTATCTGATGTATTAGGACTTTTAAATGACTTTTATTCCTTCTTCCAGGTACATGTATGGAATCGGTAACCTAACCGGTCTGAGTAAGATTGGAAGCAACCGAGACATCATCAACTACATCTCTCTTTTGATCAGGGTGTTGAACCGCTTGAGTCTGGACCCGGAGTCTTCTGTCGAGCTTCTGACACTCACACGCACCGCTCTTGTTTCAGCGGCCTGTCAGCTGTCCATCACTGACAAGGTCTTACCTAGACAAAGATTCTCTAACTGATATTTTTCAACAAAAAAACCCCTCTATATTTAACTCTGTTCTTGTTTTTTAGGGAGATTTATTTGAAATAATTTACAGTCTTACTGATTTGATAAGAATCTCTAGTCAAGTGAGTGTAACCCAAGCTTGGATTTATTTTCAGTTTTATTTATAATGTTTTATACATTTTGCTAATTATTTAATATCTGATTTAGGTGACATTTCATGGTGCCAAAGAAGTAATCCAGCATGTTCATGACATCCCATCCCTCTTACATGAGTCCAAGCCTCCAGCAGGCCATATATTGGACATTGGGATGGTGAATGCACTGGTATCTCTCTTGTCTGGTGTGTTGGAGGCTCCAGTGCTTTCGTCCAGACCAGGACACCGACTCACAAACAAAGTGATTTACACCATCACAAATTTAGTACTGGTAAGAGAGGCAACCCTGATGCAAAGGTGATGTGTTCGGTTTCAAAATGACATGATATTAACATTTTTTTTTTCAGTTTGAAAAGTTGAAAAGCAGCAGAAAATTTGAATGATTTCCCAGCTAACAGGGAATGTTCTCGGAACTTTGGCTAATGTTCTGGCTACATTCTCTCAAAGTTATGAACAAATGTTCTTCCTGTCATGTTAATATAATGTTTGTTGAAAGTTCTCAGGTCTTTAATAATGTTCTTAATTCCTTAACACAAAATGTTTTAAATGTTACTACTTGATTCAGAGTGTTCAGAGAACATTCAACGCTGCCATAAAGTTAGCAAAATTATAAAATGTAATGTTTTCTTAATGTTCTCATATCCAGTTTTTTTTAATGACTTTAAAAAAATTATTGGTTGTTTTGAATGTTCAGAAATAATGTTTTCATAACTTAATGGGAACATTAGGAAGCGTTCTTAGAACATATTTTGGTTACACTTTATTTCAAGGTGTCTTTGTTACAGTGTAATTAATTATACATTTAAGTACTGAGTAATATTAACATACCTGGGGTTAGGATTAGGGTTTGGTTTGTTTTAGGGTTAGTTACATGTAATTATGCATAATTGTATAGTAAAATAAATTTTTACCCGTATTTGTGTTAGCTGCATGGTCCTTTGAAATACATCTTCTGACTTGTACCATGGGATCTGTTCATTTTATCTGATTATTTTAGCTTTGTCTGTGTTTTAAACTGTAATGTCTTGTCACTGTAGATTTCAATGTAACCATGCAGTATTTTAGTCTTATTTTCATTATCAATGGGATAAACAGATCTCTTCTGAGATTCTGTGATAATAACCTTATGCATTTTGATTGCAGGAGTGTATCCTATCCAGCAATATCTTGCACTACAATGTGAACACTACTTTTATGGAAGTGTTAGCCTGGAAGGATGGCCAATCTTATTCTAAGGTGAAAACATTTGGCCTCGCTACGTTCCACCTCACTGATTTTCTCGAGATGCAATTTCAGCAATGGAGCATCAATAGCCAGCACAAGCCCTGCATCATTACCTGGCTCGCAGTGTTCAGGCAGAGCCCATATCGCTGCTCCAGAGGCATGCAGGTACACTATAAATGCATGGCTGAATTTGAGAAAACGTGCGTTGACCTGTGAAGCAAATTACACTCTAATTTAATGTGATGTTACAGTTCAGTGGAGAGACAGCAGACATTCGACTCTACAACTGCACCACTAGGAAGGAAATCAAAGTCAGACATCTATCTACACCAGTTACCATTGAGTTTCAGAGAAAACAGGAGACAAAAGTAAAAAAAAAATTACTGCTTGATTACAAATAGTTTTCCTCTATATAT
This sequence comes from Phoxinus phoxinus, assembly GCF_949152265.1. Classification (NCBI taxonomy): domain Eukaryota; kingdom Metazoa; phylum Chordata; class Actinopteri; order Cypriniformes; family Leuciscidae; genus Phoxinus; species Phoxinus phoxinus. The sequence goes on along the minus strand of NC_136899.1, from coordinate 12,818,363 downwards.
TTGGTTACCCTGATTTGTGTTTCTGCTTGTTCCAGCAGAGCAGACATACAGAGTTCACTCTTCTGCGCAGTCAGGTGAACAGTCACCAGTTCAATGTGACGTCACTGACCCTTCAGAAAGCCGTGCAGATCACTGTGCAGTTTAACAGGCCAGCTGAACGCCCCTTTCCCATCCTGCTGCTGCTTAGGTGACGACATTGCTGCATTTCAGTGATAGTCTTCAGACTTATACACTGTAAAAAATATACAACTTTATATCTTTTGTCAAATCAACTTAGATAATTAATGTGGTTCAGATAACATAATGTTTTGACTTTCTATTTATTAAACCAATCCGCTTCGTTGAATTAACACATTTATTTTTATTTTTAAATTAACTTAAAATTGAAGGCAACCAGGTTACTTATTTTAAGTTAAACCAACAATAATGTTTTACAGTGTCAACCATAATGTGAAATATAACATCTGTTCACAGGATGTACGAGCAGCCAACACCTAATAAGTACAACGAACAGAAAATATATCACTGGAAAGGACAGACAGCTCACATCTTCCTCCCTCAATCCTATTTGCATGGTTTGGTTAAACATTTTAGTCCATACATTATTGTTTTGGCACAAAATAGACAACATTTGAAGATACTGTATAAAAATGAAATGTTAAAAAAAAGATTTTATATAGATTAATTATAAATGTTAAACATCTACCATTATTAGTGACACACACACACACACACACACACACACACAATATATATATATATATTCATTATATAAAGATATATATAATTTAATTAATATATATTATTAATATAATATATACTTTGGGTGTACAGTAGTACATATGAAAGCGCTATATAAATGCCTCCTTCTATTCTATTCTATATATTTTTTATATCCAGCTACTGGTGCTGTCTTCCTGATGCTTCTCAATGCAGACTATAAAAAAAGCCCTAGCAATAAGTACATTGCCAGAGCTGTAAACTACACACTTAGCATCGAGTCTGTGGAGTGTCTTTCCTGGGATGGTGTGAAAGAGAGGAAGCCCAGGGGTTGCTTTTCTCATGGTGGTGTTTCCCCAGACAAGATCTACTGCAGGTATGGATGGATTATCATTATACAATAAATGCTCCATCTAGTGGTAAGACAAAAAATATTATTTTGATCTTTTATAGTTAACTCAAATGTTGTAAAGCCTTCAAATGGTCTTACAAATAGGTTTGTAACAAGGTTACACATTAACTCTTAATAGTATCCCTTAATATCAATTACTGTGACAATCATTTGTTCTGTAGGCCAATATTATGTGCCTCTATGCACTAATAAAACTAAAAATGCATCTGATGATCCTTTTTTTCAGTTGCAGCCACCTGGCATCATTTGCAGTATCGCATGAGAAAATCACAAGCAGCTTCAACTCTGCAGATGTTTCACAGTTTATCCAGTACACCTGCAATGCCTCTCTCCAAATTTATCAGATCTGAATATGGTTGCTTTTTAACTTACACTTACAGATATTCTCCTCCTGTCTTGCAGTTCCAAAACCAACTACACACTGATCCTTTTGTCAGTAATATTCCTGGCTCTTTATGTGGTGGTGTTGGTCTTGTGTAAAAAGGCTGATGTTTCCATTCAGAAAACTACAGGCTCATTCCTGCTTCCCGAAAACAATCCCTCTGACAGATTCCTCTATGCGGTCACCATAGATACAGGCTTTAGATCTAGAACCAGAATGACAGCAAAGGTATTAATCATTGTGACCATTGCTGGATACAATGTGTGCATGTATATTGTAAGTTGCATGCATTGTTTACGTTACAGTTGATTTCTGTATCTCTATTTGTACAATGTTGTCAGGTTCACGTCGTTCTATATGGAGATGATGGTGTCTCTCAAACAAGGGAACTCAGCAGCTCCGACTCCAAACTCTTCACATGCAACTCAAGTAACACTTTTATTCTGAGGTAAATGCTAATTTTGCACATTTACCATTTTTGATAAAGAACAGCCATTAACTTAAACCTAATTTAATTGTCTAATTTGTTACATTTTTGATAATTTTATTTGTCTTTCACTATTCAGCTCCCCAGAGAGTCTGGGTCGGGTATGGAAGGTGCATCTTTGGCATGATAATGGAGGTTCATCTCCTAGCTGGTACCTGAGCCATGTGCTGGTAAAAGACCTGGTGCAGGGGTCCAGCTGGTTCTTCCGGGGCCAGTGTTGGCTGGCAGTGGATGAGGGAGATGGAAGGGTGGAGAGGAGTTTATCTGCTTCTGAATACGGGCTGACATTTAAACAGGTGAACCCCCATGTTGTTAATGATATACAGCTAGTTAGATATTGCTATATCGTCTGTGAAGTGTTATTATTAAGGGATCACCCAAGTTCACCCGAAAATGAAAATTCTGTCATAATTTACTCTCCCTCATGTCTTACCATATATCTATGTTCAATGATGATGTTGTTTTTTCTTTGAATATGTCTGTAATGCAATCTAACAAAAAAATCCTGTGTTTTTTCTCTATGTATTCGAGAAAGTTTCTATATCTGAAACTCACAGAATACCTGGAGGACTTCCACCCGTGGCTGTCTGTGTACAGCCGCCCGTCTTTCAGCTCTCACACACACACTCAGCGTTGGAGTGTGTGTCTGCTGCTCCTGCAGGGCTACATGTGTGTCAGCGCCGTGCTCATAAATCTTTTGGAAGAACAGGTGTTCAATTCAACATAGAAATCAATACATGTCAACAAATACTGTCAACATATGTGTGATTTTGTTTGTTTCATTTTCACAATATTGAGACATAGCGTCTTTTTCTCTCTCTACACAAATGGGCAGTGCTTTTTAGAGCTGGGCCTTATTGATGTTTCACCGGTTTCCATGGTAACAGGCCTGTGCAGTGTTCTTGCTGTGATGCCGGTGGGGGGTCTGGTGTCCCTGGTGTTCCGTGTCGGCAAGGTCAGAATTCCCAGGCTGCCTGAAATTGTCCCTTAGTTTCTTCCTGCCACACAGTTCAATTTTGAATCTACTGGATGCATTCAGATAACTTTATTTATGATGTATGATACAAATACATATTTAGTTTTTGTTTTTATACGCTACTGATTTTTTTCTGTATCCATTTTAGACCATGCCCCGTAGTGTGTCTGGAGAGCATTATATGGTCAAGGTGCCTGATGTCTACTCTGTAGAAGGTATGTTTCCATGTGTCACTCCACTTATTATTTAATATAGTTTAATGCAAAACACTTTCTATTGGTTTGTCTTTTGTCACAGATTACCATGATGCTTTTCTAATTAATGATTGTATATTTGAATCGCATCTGTCCTTGAATACAGTTTCCCACTGGACTCGCCGCTCTTGGAAAAAAGAGTATAAGGTATAATGTACAGATCTGTTAAATATGTTTTATATGCTTTACACTTAAATGATTGTAGTCTACATGACTAAAGACAATACAAATGGTGTGTCATGCAGTATGGTACTCAGGATTGGAAACCCTCAGATTCTTTGTCTACGTCAAAACTGCAAGAGGACCCTGACACCATCTTAGAGACTGTGGAAGACTCTATGTCTGATGTCAACAACAGATCACATGACAAATGCAAATGTAATAAGAACGATTTGAAATCACACACCTTTGCAGGTTTGTAAATTCATTAGATACAAATTTAAGTATAAAACATGATATTTGACTATACTATAATGATGCAGATTATTTAACAAAAAATACATTTCTATTTTTATATAGTTATAATTCTATAGTTTTTAAATTAAGTTTTTTTTTTGTTTTTGTTTTTAAGAAAAAGACATTTATAATGTTACAAAATATTTATATTTCAAAACAAATGTTGTTCTTATGAACTTTCTATTCATAAAATAATCCTGTGTGTGGGTTTAACAAAAATATTAGGCAGCACAACTATTTTCAATATTGATAATAACTGAGTAGCCAATCAGCATATTAATATGATTTCTGAAGGATCGTGTGACACTGAAGACTGGCGTAATGATGCTGAAAATTCAGCTTTTCCAGCACAGAATTAAATTATATTTTAAATATATTAAAATAGAAAACAGTTATTTTAAATTGTAATAATATTTCACAATATTACATTTTTTACTGCATTTTTGAGACTTCATAATAGACTTTTCTATAATAGATTTTTTTTCTCCTTTATGCTTTTCATGTTGTTGTTGTTGTTGTTGTTTTTTGTACACAGACATCCTAGAGAATCGGCAGTTTTGTGGTGGTAGAATCCGAAGTCTTCAATCCTGGTGTTATTATGTGGGCTGGACCCTCTGCTTGACTCTCTCTCTTTCATGCGTTATCATCACGGGAACTCTTGGAGTAAAGTGGGTGATCCTTTGTACTACTATATTCTGTTGGAGCTTGAATATTACTTTAAGAAAAAGTGTCTTTGTCACAATATTTGTTTCCCAAATATATGAAAATTAGGATTTAAATGTGTTACCCTACAGGTTCAGCAAAACAAAGACTCTTCTGTGGGCTCATTCTGTGTTCTTTTCTCTTGTCTGCTGTGGCTTTGTACTGCATCCAGCAATGGTAAATCATCTTGATCCCGCACACACTGTGTAGGGGAGCTGTACATGGTTTTAATTTAATATTTGGCCCACGTTCTGTTCTTGGATTTTAGGGTGTTTTCAGACCTGGCTCATTTGAAGCATTTGTTTCAGAACCTGGTGCGTTTTCTCCCTTAGTTTGGTTTAGGCATATATGAATGAATGATTGAGGCATTTATATAGCGCTTTCATATGTACTACTGTACACCATTTAAATGTATATAATTTATCAGTCAGAGTGGGAATTCGTATAAGTGTTTGTGTGTCATGGCAGCTACAGGTAAAGCCACAATAAGCTTATGGAGTGAACTTGTCAATCATCTTCATGGATAACGTGAAGGAAATTCTGACCAATAAGAGGACAGCTTTACTCAAATGTGACTTGCACAAACACACTTTGGTATGCTTTGAAATGTTGCCTTGGGAAAGTAAAGTGAACCATGAAGAAAATGCAACATTGTAATAAATCAAGTCCCTGTTTTGGAACAAAGCAAATGATCTACAGGTCTGAAAACGCCCTTAAAAAAATATTTATAAATTGAAACCTGTTTTAAATGTTTATTTCCTCATACAGATACTCATAATTGCTATCACAGTGTCTCTGCTACATCGAAAGAGGTCGAACTGGTTCCACAATCTAAGTGTATCTGAGCCTGTCACTGAGTTATTGAAACACGAGGACCAAAACATTGAGGATGTCTTGGTTGGCAAATACCAGCAGTCCCATTTTGAAAAGGTAAAATCATGTAAACATGTTTCTGTCACACTGATAGAGAAATTGCAAGAGAACTTTAGATTGAATAATAATCAAGTTTGCAAGTACTCTGCATTATGTTTGATGAGCAGGTGCTCGCTGCCCGTCAGAGAGCCAGGTATCTGCGTCTAGTGCGGCCACCCAGTTCAAGAGAGTTGAAGTGTGTGAGAGGCCAGATGAAGAAACAGACTCTCCTTCACAAAACCACAAGGTCTAACTATTTAAGCAACCTCAACACTTAATTTTTTCTTTACCTTTAACCTCAAAAATTCACTTTTGCTTCAATAGGGATTTGATGTTACACCTAATCATGCTGTCGACGATTCTATTTGTGACTTATGGAAAGTCTGCCAATGACAAGTACCATTTGAATCAGGCTATCAAAACTCATTTCACAAAGTAAATACAGACATTCTCATTAAACCACATTACTTGTAATAAAATAAAAAATGCTAATGTTATTTTCATTTAAACAGGGGTCCGCAAAATTCATTTCACTCGATCCAAAAACATGCCGATTGGTGGAAATGGACAACAACCACTTTCCTAGAGAGACTATATGACAATGCCAACTGCCATGAGAAAGGAATAGAAAATGAAGTAAATGATTTATTTGACATCTGTGACATCTTAAGTGGCTTTACAAAGAATAATACCGCTTACAATGTGTTGCTTTAACAGACAGGAGATTTTAGAGGTGCTTTCTCTTTTATTGGGAGTCCAGTTATTAAAAAGATCAAGAGCACATATAACACATCATGCCAGGTAAATCACCAACGCTGACTGTTTCACAGTAAAAATTATTCCTTTAATGTGAAGACATATTAGATGCATACACATAACATTTGACATACACTGCAAATCAAAAGTTTGAATTAGGATTTTAGTTTTTAAAATAAGTCTATATGCTCAAAAAGGTTACATGTATTTGATGATATTGTAAAATATTTAAAATAACTTTTTTTTTACTTTAATATATTAATTTATTCATGTGATTGAAAGCTGAATTTCAGCAGCTATTACTCCAGTCTTACAAAACAATGTGACACTGAAGACTGGATGATGCTGAAAATTCAGCTTTGCCATCACAGAAACAAATTATATTTTAAAATATATTCAGAAAAGAGTTTTTATATAAATTAAAATAATTATTATATAAATATATATATATTACAATATTTCTTTTAAATTGTAATAATATTGCTACAATCTCTTTTTTAATAAAAAAAAGTGCAGCCTTGGTGAGCATAAGAGACTTTTGAAAAAAAAAAAAAAACGTAATTATTCCAGTGTGTTTTCTCTATGAACAGATTTTGAATTTGTTGGCCAAGAACAATATGATATCCTCTGATAACCAATATGTGGCAAAGAGACACTCACTTTGTGGGAAACTTGGGTGTTATGAGGGAGAAAGAGTGAGTGTGAGCCTGGGAAAAACAAGGTAAACTGTTAATTAATAATCTTTTATGTTAACAGTATTTTTTAATAATCTTTTATATAAAGAATATGTATTGCATTGCTAAAATAGGTTCAAAGCAATCAAGTCAATTAAAAAGCTTCTGGATACCAGCTGGATGACGCCATTCACCCAGATTGTGATGGTCCGATTTCTCCTGTACAACGGGCCCAGTAACCTCTTCACGTCAGTCACCATTCTAGTAGAGCAAACCTCAACAGGAGCTCTGATACCCTCAGCAAGTGTTCAGTCCACTAGACTCTACCATTTCCCAGCTGCCCTTGACTACGGTGTAATGACCTGTGAGGTGAGCATCTTATTACAGCTCAGACACATTAGCATTAAGTTTAATGTGGAGGGTAAATGTGATATTGTTATTGATTGTTGTGAGTATACAATATGCATATGATACCATGATAATATTACACAATTTTATATTATATGTTATATGTCATATTATATTATATTGCATCAAGTCTGATTTTTAAAAAATATATAAATATAAATAGCCTATATTACATTGTGAGTACATTTAACTGAATATTTTTTTCCTCTCTGTGTCATTTTACTTCTAGCTTATTTTCTTTTCATTCATCCTGCTTCATATGTATTGGCAAATATATGTTATGACTCAAAGAGGATGGCTTTACTGGAGAAACATTTGGAGCTGGCTAGAGGTGATACTAAACATACATTTTGACACCATACTATGTCTTTTTAATGACTTTACTCTGTTAATTTGTGTATTTTTGTCATATACACAGGTGACAGTTATCATTTGCAGTCTTTTACGATATATCTGCTCTGTGTACAACTTTATGCTAAAAACAGAGATGATTGACTTCCTGCAGAAGGAGGATTTTAAATTACCTGTTGATCTAAGTCCCATCTTCTTTTGTGAGCAGGTAGGACAAATCAGTTTAATTCATTATACTGTATTCCTAGTATCCCACTATGTGAATATGCCATAATGTGAATAAACTGCAGATGAATATTTCAAGAAAAAATAACTGGGACTGCGGGCAGTTACATGGCTCAAGTGAACTAAAATTGTTCAGACTTGCTGAATGCATTCTGAACTTAGCAATATGGTATTCACTGGCAAACATAATTTTAAATATGAACATATTTAATTCACAGCTTTCTCAATCACTCCTTGGTGGTGTTGTGAACTTGCTTCTTCTGAAATGTGTGTCCTTACTACGACTAAACAAAGCAGTAGCAGCAGCTGTGTCTACCTGGAATCTGATCTTCTCCAACCTGCTTTGGTTACTGGTAGCCTATTGATTTACATAACACAATATGTTAAAATCAGTTCACCCCATTAATGTAACCAAAGGCTACTTCCATTAAATTACTTTCTTTATTTCTATTTAGGCTCCGGGTGTTATTGTCGCAGTGGCCCTCTCTGGTCTCCGCAACGTGATCTTTTATTCATTCCCATTTACTGGTATCACTAGATCTGCTCATTTGCTCTTCACTCATTTCTTTAGCTTGAGCCACTTTAGTGACATTTACCTCCAAACCCAAGTCCCATCAACGCTTTATTTTGGAGCTATATTTTGCACTATGATTGCATTGAATGCTATGGTATGTATTGGAATATCAAATATGTATTATTTATGATACACAGTGTATTTTTGAGTGCAGTTATATCTCAGTTTACTTTAAAGTGTAACTTTTCATATTGAAACTATACCTCCTAGACTGGTTGACATAATTTGGACTTGATTTGATATTACTCTAAAATAGTTTTTCCCCCTTAGGTAATTGCCACCCTTACCATATTTGTGAAACAAACAAAGACAACTAAAAAAAGAAAATATTTCCTGACACTCTTTGAGATGATTTATTATGTCAAAGACATGGCTTTACTCATTATGGGAAAAGCCAGTGACAAGCAAACTGACCATCATGTCCACACTAATGTAAGCACTGCAATCATTAATACAGTTTCTAATATGTAAACACTATTGTCTGCATCATTGTTGAGATCTTTTCAATTGTTTAAAGATAAATCTGCATTTCTTTCCACAGAGCTTTTACTTAACAGAGTTTGAGGATCTCATAGATGAGCTGTTGTTTCATCTCTGCACCATGTCAGACAGTCTCCACAACACCCTGCCAGCAAAAGAAAATCTAATTGATACCCAGAGCAATTTTTCTTTCCCACTTTCTGAGCATGTTTCTTACTCAGACTCAGAGGTGATTCTTTTACTTTGGCACTGCACTCACATTATTCACACTGCAAACACATATGTATGAGACTTATGTGTGCACGTTGTTTATTAATATTATTAAAAGTTAAAGTTGATATTATATATTAAATTGCAACAATTGCATATTGTTGTTTTGTATAGAGTATAACTTTTGACGGAAACTGTGTGAATAGCCAGCCACACAGATTGGGGAAGAAACACAAAGAACGCCTGGATATGAGCAGTGCCTCATTTTTGTCATATAAGGAAAACACGCACAGGTAAACTTGTTCTCTAAGTCAAATACAGTAGATAGATGTACAATATGAATGAAAGTCAAAATCTAACACTGTAATTCACTTCAAGATTGCCACTAGAACACAGAATGTCTCATTACTTACAACAAGGGAGAGGAAGATCGCAGGAGAAGAGCCTGTCAAGAGGGCTGAGGAACTTCAAAAATCACCTCAAAGATCCTGTCAGAGAGTCAGAAGAGATTGGACAGGCACAGATTCTTTCTTCAGGCAAGCAGATCCATTGTGCACCAGCCGAGTGGAAGGGCATAGTGTCCTCTAAATCAAATCCAAGCAGAGTGGCAGATGAGCATAATAATGCCATCAAGACTCAAATCATCACACAAGTGCAAAGGCACACAGTTCACACAGCTCATGCCAAGGCAGCTGGACAGTCAATCGAGGGAATGGACAATTCTGTAGAAGAACAAACGGTTATTCCAGGTTATATTAAACAATGTATGTAATACAAGAAAAAAAGAGCTGTTCCGGTTGTACTTGTAAATCCTGTAAGATAAGCATTTTCAAGCCATATGAGTTTCCTCTAAAATTTTACTATTTCACGTTTTGTTCTTTGAACAACATTGTTTACACAGTCATACCTCAAACTTGATATTTGATTTGAAGTTAAATGCGTAAAGGGTAAAGCACTACTACTACCACAAGGACATGGCTTGTTTGACAAATTGGACAACTGTGACTTTTTTAATAAAATCATTAAACTATTAATAAACAAGTTCTAAATTCACTTTTGGGGTATATTAGTGACATTCCTGAGGGAGGCCCTTCACTTGTGAGTTAGCCATAATGACTGACCAGTTTATTTGTTTTATTTTACAATTTTCTTTAAGATAATCAAATCAAACTTTCTTTTGCCAATTTACATTTCTACACACAATTTTAGTTAATAAAACTTTAACATGTCTACCCTTTTTGTATCGTTTACTATTTTACTACACAGGGAATAAATAAAAACTAAAAACTCAATAGAAACAGTATGCATGCATAACTTGCTCCTGGTTACTCTTCCTGGATCTCGTCCCTTCCCTTTCACTTAACATCCAATCAGATTGTAGTCCATGACAGACCACCCAATTGCAGTTTTGAACGTGCATGAGCTGCGGACTTGAGTGGCGATCGATGATTGGCCAAGTCTTTGCGCTACCAGCCAATCAGAGCGTGGCAAGTCAGACAAGTTCAAGTAAAGGTGTGGGGAAGCGAAGCGAAGTGATAAAATAGCATTGAGAGAAAAATGCGTGGTTTGTGATGAGCTGAGCAAAAATCATTTAATGCAAGCAATATCATAACTATCAGTATTTATTCCTTTGACTACCGTTAGCAGTATATGCACCTCGGTTTAAGCCATCAAGCTAACTAAAGGAGGCGTGAATATTGTAGATCATGAAGAAAATAACCCTTCTATTGATTGTCCTGCTTGGAGTGACACACTTCATATTACCAAGCCGATGCGAAGAAGATGCCAAAGATGGTAAGATATCTCTTGCAGGATATTAATATCTAAAATCTTATGAGTGTTTTGAGATATTCAGAGCATTTGCTAGCAAGCTTGATGCATTATTGTTGTTTAGGGCAACACAGGATAAGACTGTTGTGGAGACCAGACCATAAATAATTTTTTTTTCGTTGCACCTCAACAAAGACTTAGGAAAAAACTAAGAAAAGTATCAAGGAAACAGGAAATCTTGATTTAGCTTAATCCAGTTCATATTTGTTAAATATATTAGATTCAGCTGAAGATCTAGGAGAGGAAGATGACGATGATGATGAGGATGATGATGCAGATGACACTGAAGTGAAGGAGGAGAATGGGGTGCTGGTGCTGACGGATGAAAACTTTGAAACCTTTATGGAAGGCAAAGACACAGTATTGGTGGAGTTCTATGCACCGTGGTAAGTTCCCCCCTCCACATCAGTAGGAGACACGTCATTGCCTGTCAAAGACCTTGTTCATGCAAATATTACACTTTTTCAGGTGTGGCCATTGCAAACAGTTTGCTCCTGAGTATGAGAAGATCGCTCAGACACTAAAGGAGAATGACCCACCTATTCCTGTGGCAAAGGTTGATGCCACTAAGGCTAGTGCTCTGGGCAGTAGGTTTGAAGTGTCTGGATATCCCACCATCAAAATACTCAAAAAAGGGGAGCCGGTGGACTATGATGGGGATAGAAGTGAGCATGGTGAGTGCACTTCAACTTAATTTAAATAGATTTTTTATTTTATTATTTGAAATCAGTTTCTTTCCTGGTGTATTGTTAATCAAGCATGGTATTAACTTTCATTTTTCCAGCCATTGTGGAACGGGTTAAAGAAGTTGCCCAACCAGACTGGAAACCTCCTCCAGAGGCCACCCTAGTCTTGACTAAGGATAATTTTGATGATGTGGTGAACAATGCAGACATCATTCTGGTGGAGTTCTATGCACCTTGGTTTGTATATTTAGAGTCCCATGCAGCTTATTTATTAACTCGGCATGCCTCTTTGCCTTCTTTCTAAACCATCAGTGTGTCTTTTTGAGAATACTATGTTAAAATTCAAACAGGTGTGGCCACTGTAAGAGACTCGCTCCTGAGTATGAGAAGGCTGCTAAAGAGCTCAGCAATCGCACTCCTCCTATTCCACTGGCTAAAGTAGATGGCACTACAGAGAATGATTTAGCGACACGGTTTGGTGTTTCTGGCTACCCAACCCTTAAAATCTTCAGAAAGGGCAAAGCGTTCGATTACAATGGTCCACGGGAGAAGTTCGGTAGGCATTCACCTGTTGTCTTAGTGACTTGGTGAATCGTTGGGAATTTCAGTCTCTTCATTCTTTTTCTTCTAGGTATTGTTGATTATATGTCAGACCAGGCGGGTCCTCCATCGAAACAGGTGCAGACACTGAAACAGGTTCAGGAGATCCTCAGAGATGGAGATGATGCTGTAATTGTAGGCGTTTTCTCCAGTGAAGAAGATGCAGGATATGAGATCTATCAAGAAGCATGTGTGTATTATGCTGTCTGAAAGTCTTCCTTCTCAAATTAATGAGATTTAATCTTTACTTAAATTTTTTTCTAACAACTTGTTCTCTTTCGCTGCAGGTAACTCTCTGCGAGATGACTACAAATTTATGCATACATTTAACAATGAAGTTGCAAAATTCCTCAAGGCTTCATCTGGTGAAGTAGTCATGCTCCATCCAGAGAAGTTTAGGTCTAAATATGAACCAGCATCTCATTCACTAAAAATTCAAGTAAGTTCTGCATCTTTAAAGGGTTAGTTCACCCAAAAATGAAAATAATGTAATTAATGACTCACCCTCATGTCGTTCTAAGCCCGTAAGACCTCCGTTCATCTTCGGAACACAGTTTAAGATATTTTAGATTTAGTCCGAGAGCTTTCTGTCCCTCCATTGAAGCTGTATATACAGTATACTGGCCATGTCCATAAAGGTAATAAAAAGATCATCAAAGTAGTCCATAGCCCCTTTCACACAGAGATTCCGGAAAATACACGGATAAAGTGACCCGGGATTTGACCCGGGTTCGTTTGAAAATGGTTCATTCACACTGCCAGTGATTTGCCGGAATCAGAGAGCGCGTTCACACACAACCCGGGTATGTCCCGGATAGACGCGTGACGTTATGATGTGACGTATAAGGTGGCGAACGATCTCAGCTTCGGCGCGGATTGCAAGGAGCTCTCGGGTCTCTGCTTCAGTCCAGTTTGCAGACATCTTTTCGTTCTTTCTTGTATCGATGACGAACACAAACTTTCTTCTAACAGAGTAACAGAGTCGCACGATAACTACGTCATTGCGAAGGCTCGTGCATCATCACTACGACACACCCCTTACGGCATTTGTCCTGGCTTTTGTTCACACAGCGCGCGTTCCGGGTCTGAACACGGCAATGTTACTAGGTCCCCAACCCGGCATCGATCCCGGCATTAAACCCGGGTCGTGTTTGCGTTCACACAGAAGGCGTTCCGGCAATTTGCCGGCAATTTGCCGGGTTCAAAGTGCTGTGTGAATGGGGCTCATGTGACATCAGTGGGTTAGTTAGAAGTTTTTGAAGCATCGAAAATACTTTTTGGTCCAAAAATAACACAAAATAAGACTTTATTCCGCATTGTATTCTCTCCCGGGTCTGTTGTCAATCCTTCACAGTTACGCTGATCGCGTAAGACGCTGATGATGTGTATTTCTGGTGCGCCCGAGCTTCGTTTACAGTCTGAGGGAAACGCACGCTGTAAAAGTGTCTCATCCGCGACATGCACATTTACGCACCATTAAAAAAATTATATCCACGCAAACAATGTAGATTAGCTTGAATATAGCGTGCGTCTCCCTCAGACTGTAAACGAAGCTCGGGCGCACCAGATAACACGTCATCAGCGTCTTCCGTCAGCAGCGTCACTGCGGAGTCGTGAACGCAGATTCACAACAGACCCGGGAGAGAATACAATGCGGAATAAAGTCTTATTTTGTTTTATTTTTGGACCAAAAAGTATTTTCGATGCTTCAAAAACTTCTAACTAACCCACTGATGTCACATGGACTACTTTGATGATCTTTTTATTACCTTTATGGACATGGACAGTATACCGTATATACAGTTTCAATGGAGGGACAGAATGCTCTCGGACTAAATCTAAAATATCTTAAACTGTGTTCCGAAGATGAACGGCGGTCTTACGGGCTTAGAACGACATGAGGGTGAGTCATTAATGACATTATTTTCATTTTTGGGTGAACTAACCCTTTAATGTTTCTGTGAGATCTTTGCAAACCAAGCATGGCACTATTGTTAAGGTGCGGTAACATTACAGAAATTTAGGTGGGCAAAAGCCGGTAAGAAGTTACTTTTTCAAACCATTTTCTGTTGGTCAAGTGGCAAATTCACATGACCAACTCGAACCCCTTGCAAAATCCGAGTAGGGAAGGCTTTCGCCCTCAAGTTAAAATTCCTCATTGCGTATATTCCCATTTAAATGATTTTGTCTGTGAACTATAGTAAATGTGACAAACCCCAATTCAAGTGTCCCTAAAATATATTTTTTTCCACTAAAGGACTCCACACCTGCTTCAGAAGTTCAAGAATTCTTCAAGAAACACATACTACCTTTGGTTGGACACAGAAAACAGAGCAATGAACCAAAGAGATACACCACACGACCTCTTGTGGTTGTTTATTATGGAGTGGATTTCAGTTTTGACTACAGAGTTGGTATGTAGCAAAGCTTTGTGAAAGGAATTAAGATCATACCTGTAGCGCTCAATGCAAATGCTTTTGTTCACTATTGACACACAAATTATTTCAACCCAGCCACACAGTTTTGGAGGAGCAAAGTGCTTGAAGTAGCAAATGACTTCCCAGAGTACACATTTGCTATTGCGGATGAGGAAGACTATGCTGATGAACTGAAGAGCCTTGGACTCAGTGAAAGCGGGGAGGAGGTGAATGTTGCAATTCTTGGTGAGGGAGGGAAGAAATATGCCATGGAGCCAGAAGAATTTGACTCTGATGTTCTCCGAAGCTTTATCATAGCATTCAAAAAAGGTAAGTTATTGGTTTATGTATTCCTAATGAAATGAACATGGTTGCACAACTTAAGGCTTAATAAGAATGATTGTTGAAATATTGAGTTAAATCTTAAGCCAGTATTGTAAGAGTTTTTTTCTAAGAATGCAAATGTAAGAGTGTCAGTCTTGCATTGGTGTAGAGCACTACTTTTGTTGCCACAAAGTTCAAATCGATGAATGCATATCTTTTCTTATTTGACAGGTAAGCTGAAACCTATTGTTAAGTCTCAGCCTATTCCCAAGAGCAACAAAGGACCAGTGAAGGTGGTGGTGGGCAAGACTTTTGATGACATTGTCATGGATTCAAAGAAAGATGTCCTTATAGAGTTCTATGCACCATGGTGTGGCCATTGTAAAAAGCTGGATCCAGATTACACAGCTCTTGGAAAGAAATACAAGAACGAGAAGAATCTTGTCATTGCCAAAATGGATGCCACTGCTAATGATGTGCCCCACGACAGTTATAAAGTAGAGGGCTTCCCTACAATCTACTTTGCTCCCAGCAACAACAAGCAGAGCCCAGTCAAATTTGAAGGCGGCAAAAGGGACTTGGAGGAATTTAGTAAATTTGTGGAAAAACACGCCACAAAGTTATCACACACAAAAGATGAGCTCTAAGAGATTTATAGAAACCATGAACTTTATATACATGCAGTTCCCTGAGAATGGAAACATTCTGGGGGCTTGGAGACCTCCAGAAAAGAGAATGTTTTGATTTGTTTTTGTACTTTCTTTGGTTTCTGGGATCAAAACATTCAGTATTTTCATTCCAAACCAAGCACTGTTTATTAGGTTTATTTCTCCAAGTCTTTTAAATAAAATAATGTAAAAATGTAAATGGAGTGGTTGTCATAAATAAACTGCGGTTGTATATTCATTCTTGATGACCAGCCTTCTTAACCTCATCTGGTTGTTAAATCTTGATGTCAATGTTCAAGTCCAGACGTTCCGTCAGATGCTTCAGAACAGTGCTAATATATGCACTCATTGTGTGCTGTATTACAGAAAATTTGCAAACCTAACTTTGTTTACATCTCAGTTGCCAAGAATTGATTTCATTTTTGATGAATCATTAAAATATTGGTGTCTAGGACACTGAGCCTGGAGATTGTAGTGTATTTTTAAAAAGCTTAAATGGTGATATTGTATTATAAATGAATAGTGCACATAAAACATTGGTGAGATGGTATTCTCACTTGAAACGAAGTTGAAACAGAGATGGTCCTATAAAAAGCGTCTTTGACACTTAGGACACCGACATAAAATCAAGCTGATTAATTTTAATAAAATTTATAAATCTGTATGACAAATTCTTAATGTGCAATAATTTTCCAAAGAAAACTAAAATTTGGTAATCTGAATGGTGTTTAGACTTTTCATTGAATCTGTTCCATTTGTTCAGTCTATAGAGATGTGATCTGTGGTCTATAGACTTTGTTGCCTGTTTTAGAAAATCAGTTCAATACTTGATACTCTTAAAAGAGCAATGATACACAATTATTTAGTGATTAATCGTTAAGTTGGCTGTGTTGATTTTACTTTGAGGTCAACAATACATGGATTTTTTTTTTTTTACTGTTACTCTTTATCTGCCTGTCATATATCTTGTTGCCTCTTTGGGTCTTACATAAACAAACAAAAAACAGCATGTGGTGTCAATTAGGTACTTTTTTTTATTATCAGCAAATTGTAGCAAAAAAACAGGGTGCTCTAACAGTTGTTAACTGAATACATTAATAAATAACAATTGACATTGAACATGATATAGATGTAATGAAAGACCAAGTTCCAATGAAATATCTTCACAATCCTCTTTACGTCCTTCAGTTTCTCTCTGCAGATGATGACGTTATGGTACATGACTGCATCTGAAATTGATCTGAAAAAATACACAGAGTTTAAAGTTACAGTGTGTCTCTTTCAGTTGATTATGTAAAAACAATTATGTTAATGAAGGCCAGAATTAGTAATCATTAAAAGAAATCGAACAATATGGATCATAAATTAAATATCTCTGTTACTTACTTTGTGCAAGATTAACAGAGCTGCTTAATTGCATGTTCTGTTCAACTAAAAAGAGAAAGAGACATGATTGGTAGGAAACCAGTTACAATTTTTAAAGGTAATTTATAGACATTTTAAGAAAGAAATAATTTACCTGTTGAGAGTGTTTTGACAGTCTGTGTAGTTGTATAGCGGTGCTCCAGAAAATCAGTAATAATGAGGCTTTGTCAGTTACAGATTTGAAAAACAAAAAGATGGGAAACAAAGAACCTTAACTCTAACATGAAGAACCATTAGCCTACAGCATATAAATGGTTCTTCAGGAAGATACTGTTATAGAACTGTTTACTATGCATCATTAAGATGGAATTTCATTTTCATTGAGCACACCCTAAACGTAGTCCAATCTCAAATTTGGTTTGTTACCATTTTTCTCATGAAGGAGAGTTGATTTGGAGGGTGAGAGCATAAGATTTCAAAAGTCCAAAAATAAGGGCCACCCTAAAAATACATGTTTATTTATTATTTGTGTCCTAATAAGAACATTTTCTGATGTCTCTTTTTGGTCCTTCACTTTTAGGGTTAACGTGCACAATTTAAAGCCACGTACTTTGGACTTTTTTAAATAATAAATTGTGGCATGGTGTGGTGTCAGGGTGATGATGTATAGTCTCTGAATCGTTTTCGAACTGTTCGAAAGAACCGGTTCGGGGAAGTGATTCGGACTCACTATTGTGATGGCAATGCCCCCGTTTGGAGTGGCTGGCACTTAATGAACCGGTTGACCCAAGTCCAAACAGTCTACAGGAAGTCGAAAATAGACTGACATGTTGACTTATCGACTTACTGGCCATATGGAACTGTTTTCTTCCAGTATATGCCACAACTACATCGTGCTTTTTCGTCTGTCTGTACTAGAAGAAAGTAACAAAAGCGTAAATCTTTGTATTGTTCTATATCGCAAACACATTAACATCTGCTGCTCTTTGCTGACGTTATTCGCGGCAATGATACAAATCCGAAGACTGACAATGCCATATTGCGCGCCGGTTTAGTAGTTTTACAAAACTGTATTCGTTCAAAATGAAGAACAAAGAGAACTTCTTCGCATGTCCCCACTGCAGTCACGCATCCGATTCGCCCAGTCCCTGATAGGATCTAACCAATCAAAACTCTTAACAATGAGCAGCTCGAACATGGCTTGTTCTGATTGGCTTATCTGTTTGGCGCTCGTTGATTCTGCAGTATGCGAGGTGGGCGGCGAATTCTGAGTATAAACGACACACTGAGCGGGTTTGAATACTTACAGAAACGGAAATAAAAAAAAATGTACATACATTTCAAAATCGCTTACAGCCTGCCACACTAAAGAGAGGGAAAGACGCCTGACGAAATACATGCTAGAATATTTAAAGGCGAATTAAACGCCTGTCTTTTGTTTATCGAGCCTCGCCGGTATTGGTAACGCGGACGCGCGGAGGTGAAAGGACCCTCTACCGCGAGCTAGCTGAGTTAGCTAGCTCAGTTAACCGCTCATCTTCACTTAGGGACGGCGCCGACAGACTGACGGAAAAAGTCGTTTGTTTGGATGTGGACTGGTCTCCTCCTTCAGGTAGGCTTTAGAAGAAAACAATAAAGAGACAGTTGTCTCAGTGTTTGTGAAATCACATTTAGTTTCTGGTTAAGACAGCCCAGCTAACGTTAACCAGTTAGCGACTTTAAAGAACTTTGAATTGTAACACTGCAAGGCCAACAGTCGTGTTAGGTTTGATTAAAGACAGTTTGTAATCAAATTTGGCATGTTATACTCTACTGTCAAGTCATAATGAAGTTTGAGGGGTAATTCAGTAAAAAATGAAAAATCTGTCATCATTTACTAACG
Source organism: Phoxinus phoxinus (assembly GCF_949152265.1). Lineage (NCBI taxonomy): Eukaryota > Metazoa > Chordata > Actinopteri > Cypriniformes > Leuciscidae > Phoxinus > Phoxinus phoxinus. The sequence goes on along the minus strand of NC_136899.1, from coordinate 12,799,612 downwards.
CTCACGTTGTTCCAAACCTGTATGACTTGCTTTCTTCCGTGGAAGGAAGCAGAAGGGGGATGTAGTCACCATTCACTTTCATTGTATGGGGAAAAAGATGCAATGGAAGTGAATGGTGACCAATACTGTCATTCTGCTTAACATCTGTAACGTTATGTGTGTAAGTTAACTCAGAAGAAAAAAAAGTCATGCAGGTTTAGAAGACCATGAGGGTGAGTAAATGCAGACAGATTTATCAATATTGACTGAACTATTCCTTTAGCATCGCAATTATAAGCCTTTTATAAGTTCATCCCTGTCATTTATTAATTGTTATAACAAGACCTACTGATTTTGGTTAAGTTTTGTGAGTAAACATTGCTTTGAAACGTGCTGTAAGGTTTTGTTTCAGTTTTCAATTAGACGTCACTTCAGTATGTTTATTACCCCAGCAGGGGCGCTATTGAGCTCATACCATACACCTGTCACACCAACACCCGGGATAACATAAATCCCAGCTTTGGGAATAAAAGTGTACCCTAATGCAATTGCAGAACGTTTCATATTAAGTTTATTCATGGATAGTAAGGGCTATTCCCCCAAATTTCCCATCTTACTACATTTAGATTGAGTATGTGATTTTGTGGTGTTGCGGAGAAGACTGGGAAAACTTGTGAAGTTACGAGTGGCACTTTGTCACTGTCTTGAACGTCACCACATGGCTCAGCTGCTCGGTTACACTTTCAGCCTACGTATCCGCAGCATGTTAGATAATCTCTACAGTAATAGAGTTGGTTTTACTCAGTGGTTCTCAGAGGAAAATTATGTTCTTTCATAGCTCAGGAGGCTTTAGTTTAAGGGGCTCTTAGGTATGTTTCAGTTAAGTTTAAACTTTCTCCCAAAATACTTTGAGAAATAAATAAGGAGACGCTAATAATTCCATTGATATACAGTAAGAGTACATAACTATAAATATTTTGTTTCAGCATAGACCTTAGTCTTGTTTTTATTGGCTGGGCAGTTAGTACTCCGTATGTTTTATAATCAACATTGAACACACTGTTCTTATATCCCTCACGGCCTCGTTTAGATTCATGTAAAAAAATAAATAATATGCCGCTACCCTGTCTAAGATCTATTACTTAAAGATTTCTCACACATTTATTTTCAAGAAATGATCTCCGTTCATTTTGAAATCTGGCTTGATTGTAGTCTTTTATCCCGGCACATCTGAGACCTTGTTGAGATTGCTTCTGAAATTTGTGTCAAAAGTCTCTATTAAATCTTATTGCTGTCTAAGAGAAACAATTGAGATATTAAGTAAATATAATTTGTAATAACCATGTGGCAAGATAATAGATCTGTCACTTCATTGTATATGAAAACTGTGTGTGATTTACTGGTAGACCTCCATGTTGTATGTTTCTATAGTGTGCCTACAATGAAATCTAAAACCATACTGTATGTCTATAGGGAAGCCATGGGATTAACCGGGAGGAAATTGGAGAAGGGTCCTGTTTGCTGGAGGCGGCGAGTGAAGTCTGAGTACATGCGACTGCGGCAGCTCAAACGTTTCAGGAGGGCAGACGAGGTCAAGGTGATCTATGGGCTTATACAGCAGAGATTAAGCTGCTTGTATAGTCTGGTGTTGGTCAGGCTTTTAGGTGTCACGTGATGTGGACAGTGCAAATGCACCGTTATTATATAGCTATAACATAATCACAATGTTGTCTGCCTTTCTACTGGAGGTTCTCACATTGAAATTTATTTTCTTACTGTACAGAGCATGTTCAGCTCCAACAGACAGAAGATTTTGGAGCGTACAGACATATTGAACCAGGAATGGAAACTGAGACGTATACAACCCGTTCATATTATGACACATGTGAGCTCCTTGTGTGGGACCAGAGAGGTTAGAACAAATTCTCTAATTCAGATTCTCCTGAAATGTGTTTTTAATGCCATTCATGCTTTTTTTCATTTTCCTCAATGTCATTTATTTTTTCTTTCGATGTCTCATTTCTCTCTGCTTTTTGTCATTTGCCATGTGTTTTTTGGTCTTTCAAAGTAAATGGTGTTTATAGTAAATTGATCATTATTCTGCAAATGTCTTAGTAAATTACTTTTTAATGTTACCTTTCAAAAACATTGAAGTGTGTTATAAATGGTGTCTCATTGAGATCTAACACGACTGAATCATTTTGCAGTGTACTGTTGACAGTGGCTTCTCAGAGTTCTCCAGGCAAGTCATTCCTCTCAAAACGCTGAACGCTGTGGCCTCTGTGCCTGTCATGTACTCATGGTCTCCACTCCAGCAAAACTTTATGGTAAAACCAAATTCCTTGTGTATTTGCAGAAATCAAAGTATTAAAATACAGGCTTTTAATCTTGTATTCTGTTTAAGGTTGAAGATGAGACAGTATTGCACAACATCCCTTACATGGGTGATGAAATCCTTGATCAAGATGGCACCTTCATTGAAGAACTTATTAAAAATTATGATGGAAAAGTTCATGGAGATAGAGGTTAGGGATATTTTTTTTTTTCTTTTCATATATAAACAAATTGGTGGGTTTTGTCTTTTTAAGTAATACTTCACTAAAAACAGAATGGAAAGCTATTAAAAGGTTCCACAAAAAAAAAAAAGAGCATACAGTTTTAGTACAACGTAGATGACTAAATCATGACGATTTTCATTTTTGGGGGAACCATCCCCTTTAAGAATTGTCACAGTTATTGCTTAAGCAGAGCTAACATTTACACAGTTAAAATTCCTATAATAGACCAGAAGTTCGCTTGAAAAAGGGTATTGATTTCTTGCCCTATGTTTTGCTTTGTGTGTAGAGTGTGGCTTCATAAATGATGAGATCTTTGTGGAGCTAGTGAACGCACTTAATCAGTACAGTGATAATGAGGAAGATGATGAAGAGGAGGATCAGCATGATTGCAAGTTTGAGAAGATGGACCTCTGTGATGGAAAAGATGACGCTGAAGACTCTCACAAGGATCTACTGATTTCTGAGAGTAAGAACATTTAGATGATTTTTAGTGTAAAGTATGTAAAAAGTCTAGTTTTGATACAGATTCTAAGAAGTTAAAAAAAATTAAGCTCCACACATTTTAATTATTTCTTATTTTAAACATCTCTCAAAGATTTATTAAAGTGCATATGAACATTGTTACATTTATTAGCATTGTAGCATTTATATATTTTTTGGGGACAGCAGATATTTTTCCTGGTCAAAGCAGTTTTTTTTTTTTAAACAAATCTATAACATGCCCTTTAGTGCTGACAATAAACAGGCATTTTATTACATGATGCTACATGTTTTAGTATATCATTTTATTATACAATTCATTCTTTAAATAACTCTGTGCTTTCTTATTTTCTTTTATGCAACAGGTCTCAACAATGACGGATCAAAAAAGTTTCCCGCTGATAAAATTTTTGAAGCCATTTCTTCCATGTTTCCTGATAAAGGTTCAACTGAAGAACTCAAAGAAAAGTATGTCAAGAAACGACTCCTCTAGAAGGAAACTTTTGATTGATGATTGATACATTTAAAGGGCAAATAATGTGAAGCTTGCTTTCAAAATGTGTTTAAAAAAAAAAAAGATTAATATTTAGATGATATCATTCTCACTTAAAAAAAAAAAAAAATCAAAGTAAGATGGTTTGTGATCATTTTAAATTGAGATACTATATCTTTTTGCAGATATAAAGAACTCACGGAGCAGCAACTCCCAGGGGCTCTTCCTCCTGAATGCACCCCCAACATTGATGGACCAAATGCAAAATCAGTGCAAAGAGAGCAGAGTCTGCACTCCTTCCATACACTCTTCTGCAGGCGTTGCTTCAAATACGACTGTTTCCTTCACCGTAAGCAACGCATCAAAAGCTGTCCTTGGACCTTAAAAATCAGATTAGCCCCTTTTCTGTGCAAAGATGGCATTTAAAAAAAAAGTTGCATTCCTCTTGATTTACAGCTTTTCATGCAACTCCAAACACATACAAGCGTAAGAACATGGAGAATCTGGTGGACAGCAAACCTTGTGGCATTTATTGCTATATGTATATGGTTCAGGCAAGTGCATTTCTCCACTTAGTGAAGTCTGCCAGTGTATGAAAGATATTGTTAACCCTGAAGCCTGGATTAAAGGTACACTATGTAACTTTTGGCCATCTAGTGGTTAAAAAACAAAACTGCATGCATTTTCCAGAAGAACATTGTTTTGTTTGTGCTTTGGCTCTGCGTGACTGTGGGTGAATATGACTCTTCAGTCTTCACAATAGATAATGCTTCACGATAAACTTTGAGAGCTACATATGGCAATTTATTTGTTCAATAAAATACCTTACTCACCTGGTTAGTAATAAAAACGACATCTCTGCACTGCTTTTACGACATTTCAAATCACTCAGTTCTCGCCATCTCTGAAAAGCCAAGCCAATGTTGATTCTCCTTTTATTACGAGCTCTGTCATGCTCTCTTTTTGCCAGCAGTCTCTCCTCTGTTCTGTTTTTTTTATAACTGAGGTCCAAGATAATGTCACAGAGATAATGTCACCGAGATAACTTCAATGTCACCCTTTCACTCTCGTTGTGACAACTAACCTATGCCACTCCCACACTATACATGCGCCAAATTAGCCGGAGCCACTTTTCTCTATTATTGACAAGACATGCACGGGTGAGTGACGTATTTACGCAGTTTCTCGTGAAAACCATCCTGACAGGTCTAAAATATAAACGCTTGTAATATGCTTACCATTGTGAATCAGACAAGAATGGTAAGACAAAAATACTTTTTGGAAGAAGGATTGATGATATTGACTATTTAAATGGTTAATTTTGAACAAAAACAGTTACATAGTGTACCTTAAGTATGAACTAAGTATGTGTGGGTTGAGTTGGTTCTAAATTGCAAGTGCAATCATATTTTCATTGTGAATGTGTTTGCACTTTTTTTTGAAGCGTTGCATATATCTGACTGTTTACTCTGATTAACCCTCGCAATGGCATACCTCTCTCCTCAGGATGGCATGGTTGGGGAATTCCCAGCAGGGGTGGTTGCTGAGCGTGCCAAGACCCCTTCTAAGCGTACTGTAGGCAGGCGGAGAGGAAGACTCCCGAACAGCAGACCCAGCACCCCGACGGTTAACACTGAGACTAAAGACACAGACAGCGACCGAGAAGGAGGGGCAGATGGAAACGATTGTAATGATAAAGACGATGATGACAAAAAGGATGAGACCACAAGCTCCTCAGGTAGTGATCAAGGGTCTATGAAATGTAATCACATTGATGGGGTATTTGATTGGGTGTTGTCAACCATCATGCTAATAATGTCACATAATCAGTAATGCCACAACTGATTTTATATTTGTGTTTTGGAGCTATGAAAATGTATTTATTTGATTTAAAAAAAATTCTGTTCAGATTATATTTTATTTCCATTTAATCATTTATCTTTTGTTATTGTTGTACAGAGGCAAACTCTCGCTGTCAGACTCCAGTGAAGTTAAAGTTGAGCTCAGAGCCTCCTGAGAACGTGGACTGGAGTGGCGCTGAGGCCTCTCTCTTCAGAGTGCTCATCGGCACTTACTATGACAACTTCTGCGCTATCGCCAGACTCATTGGCACAAAGACTTGTAGACAGGTATGTGCACCTGAGAAGATGGGTTTTGATGTCACATTTTATATTGCAGTGTTAATAATAGTTTAATGCTAATCAATTACACAATTGCTGTGAAATTAGTTTGAGGAGCTGGTAATTACACTTTACCACAAACGGTAATTAAAAGAACAGTGCTTTGAATTCTTGTTAAGAGTTGTTCCTGTTTTGGGACTTGTCAGGTTTATGAATTCAGGGTAAAAGAATCTAGCATCATTGCACGTGCACCTGCGGTAGATGAGAACACTCCTCAAAGGAAGAAGAAGAGGAAACACAGGTATGTCTTTAAAGTGATAAAATGAAGGGTAGACCGACTCTTACAAGTGTGTTACACTTTCAGTATTTCCAATATCATTGGTGCATTTCAATCATGTAAAAACCAAGTTGTTTTTTCTTGGGTTCTTCTAGGTTGTGGGCCACTCATTGTCGGAAAATTCAACTAAAGAAAGGTTTGTCTCTTTACTGTGAAAGGCCAGCTCGTACATTTAGATGGCAAGATTGTGCGCTCACTATTGTGAAAATTTAGTAAGAATGCAAGTATGCATTTTTATGTGAAATTTATGCTCTCAGATGGCTCCTCCAATCATGTGTACAACTACCAGCCATGTGATCATCCGCGCCAGCCGTGTGACAGTTCTTGCCCTTGTGTCACCGCCCAAAACTTCTGTGAGAAGTTCTGCCAGTGTAGCTCGGAATGTGAGTATACACACACTTGGGCTGCTCCGATCGGTATCGGCCAATAATCACTATGGTGATTAATCACTAATCACCAATTCTATGACTTGATTGGTAGTCACTAAACTTGGCCGATCTCACAAACCGATCCCAATTTGATGACTTAAAACACGCTGTGATGTCAAACTTTAGTGCCGCAGTCACGTCGTTCTAAATAAACATCACACCTCTGTCATCTGCTCTCGGAGACACACACAGAGCAGACAGTGACGGAAACTGAGCGTGTGGTTAACCGCGTCTGTCCTCCTTCAGGTCAAGTCATATATTTGTGAAAAAAATCAGTTGTCAGACGAAGAAAGCGATATCTTTGTCGTAGCATCACATTTTTTACGTTTAAGGGGGTTTTCCATGATTGGAGTCAGCGCTGTTCAATACATTGAATCAATACCATTGATCTGTATGAAGTGAAACATCAGCTTCAGCGTTATCCAGGTAATGCGTCGCTCAAAGTTAATTTCAACACCTTGTTTCATTCATGAATTTTTAAGTGTAGTAGCTGAATGGTTCAACCATGAAGAATCATGATTCAACACATTTACAATGTTCATTGTAAAATGTATATTTGTAATGCTTATTTTATTTTTAATTAAAACAACAATTACAACAATAAAGTAAATAATATAATCAAGACAACATCTGTGGTATTACTTTATCTGGAAAGAAAGTTTATTAGTAACAGTCAACGAAGAGCTTACATATCACGTATGTAAAGCTTGAATGATTGGGATCGGCCAATCACGATGACAAGACATCGGTAGTCGGTATCGGCTGCAAAAATCCTGATCGGAGCATTCCTAACACACACAGTCCGACACCACTTATCCAGCTCAAGCATGCATATTGTGACACCGGTTTACACGGAAACACTGGAGAATAATCTGTATTTTCTCTTTCCAAACCACAGTTTAGTAAATGTTTCTTATTCTAAGTTGAAAGCATTTCATTTTGACCTACTTTTTAAATCAGTTGTTTTTCAGCAGAGCTCTTGAGTTTGAATGATTGGCACTGAATGTAAATGTATAGCTTTTATAACTGAGGTAAAGGTATTATGTGTTCATATGAAGTTTCCTTTTATAACAGCCATGTTTAATTTGAAACTGTCATGTTTGGAGTCAGGAGTTATTTTTCTGTCTCTGTAGGTCAGAACCGGTTTCCAGGTTGCCGTTGTAAGGCCCAGTGTAACACCAAGCAGTGCCCCTGTTACCTGGCCGTACGAGAGTGTGACCCAGACCTGTGCCTCACCTGTGGGGCAGCTGAACACTGGGACAGCAAAAACGTCTCCTGCAAGAACTGCAGCATCCAGAGAGGAGCAAAAAAGGTGCGAATTTATTCTGACATCGGCATGAAGATGAGTGTCATTATCCTCAAATAAACGTTAATATTCTGTTGTTCGACTGTTAGTCGATTCACTCACTTATCTTTATTTATGCTGGGGTTTTTAGCACTTGCTACTGGCTCCGTCTGATGTGGCAGGATGGGGAATCTTCATCAAAGAGCCGGTTCAGAAGAATGAGTTCATCTCTGAGTACTGTGGGGAGGTGAGATGTTTATATATATATATATATATATATATATATATATATATATATATATATATATATATATACACAGTGACATATGTACAAAAAACCCCACACATTTACCAGTTATCACACGGAGTGATGCGTTTCCTTCTAACATGACACGTTTCTATTTTTACCTGATAGATCATCTCCCAGGATGAAGCTGACCGCAGAGGCAAGGTCTATGACAAATATATGTGCAGCTTCCTGTTTAACCTTAACAATGGTAACTAAGCTCCTCCTTGTAAACATTGGCTGTTCACATCCCCCTCACTGGCTGACAACCTGCCACCTTTTTACCCACAGACTTTGTTGTTGATGCAACTAGGAAAGGAAACAAGATCAGGTTTGCCAACCACTCTGTGAACCCCAATTGCTATGCAAAAGGTAAATCACTCGCTATTATACTAGGAAGATGTAGAGTGTAAAATGTGACCTCATGGTGTGTTCCTCTCTGTCCCCACAGTGATGATGGTTAATGGGGATCACAGGATTGGCATATTTGCTAAGAGAGCCATACAGACTGGAGAGGAACTGTTCTTTGACTACAGGTAAAAAAATAATAAATAAAAATGCACAGGAATGTTTTCTTGAAATTAATTCTTTGTTCAGGAGCAATTTATAAAATCTACCCTAATGTTTTCATATTCCTTTCAGATACAGTCAAGCCGACGCGCTGAAATACGTGGGTATTGAACGTGAATCGGAAATTCCATAAAGCCATCTACCTCCTTGAACAAATGCCTTAACTCTTCAGGAATTCTCTCTCCACATGCATTTCCAATACAGTTAGATACAGTTTTATAGGACAAGGGCATCTAATTGAAAAGGTTTTAACAGTAATATTTGAAACATTTCCTTTCTTTCTTTCACTTGACCAACAGGCTTACTCTGGGATACACTTTGTGATAGTAACTTGAACATTCTGTCTTGTTTACGGCTGGTTTTATTAGAGAGCCATTTTATTATGGCTATTGTAGTTTTTTTTTTTTCTTCTTTGTTATTTTTGACAGTTATCTTCGGACCAAATTTCATTCAAATCGGCTGTATGTTTGTAATGCAAAACCTATTTATACCACACAATCCCCAGCTCAGTTTTAAGGTTTGTTCTTTATGGAAACCAAAGCCACTGTCACTGTTTTGCATGTAGATCTCTCCAGAATTACGCTGCTGAGGTTTATTACATGCATTTTCTGGTGCCAATGCGCTGTTGCTGTGAAGATGAAACAACATGGTGCGTCAGGAAAGGAGGGTAGACTCAGTATGATATTTTTGCGGTGCCTTCATATGTTTAAAGAACACTGAATAGTTTCTTGAATTAGATTTCTTAAAATGTTATTGAATGGTGTATTCAATTGTTGTATGCATGAACAAAAGGTTTCAAATGGAGTTGGAATCAGGTAATGCTTCATTCCTCACTGTACATGTTTTGTAAGGTTTATCCAGACACAGTTGCAGCTATGTACTTTAGACATCACTAAATATAAGGAGATTAAATTAAGGTGCTGTTTTTGTCCCGTGTTACGTGAAAAACAATCACTTTTTTTTCTGAACGTGGGATACTGTAAAATCAAAGCAATAATACCAGGCTTGACTCCAGAAGTTTAATGTCCCTATTTATTTTGTGTAAACAAGTTTTATAATTTATTGATGGCTATTGTTTTATTGCTGTGATTTGTCTAGTGAATATTAAGGAGTTCTTTCTTAGGAGCTGGATCATTTGTTTAGCTCTCTTTAATTCATATTTCTCCTTTGAATCTGTCGAGCCACTCTCGTTTATACTCTTCTTCCCTGAGGGGTTTTGACCACTCCATCTCCATGCTTTTGCCTCCAATTAAAAGGTGCTGTTTAATTGTTTACAAGAACTTGTTAAACGTGATGAAATAAACATTGAAAACAATTGTTTGATGCATTACAGGCTAGACATTTAAGGATGAACTAGACCTAGCAATGAAAAAGCATAAAGAAAAATTAAGTTTATTCATGACATTTATAAAATGAACTGCACTATACAAATGGTGTTCTCAAGGCTGGTAATAATGCAACTAACCAGCCAGCCAAACATGATTATAGTCAGAGTGCTGCTGTACAGTATCCTCTTAGTTTAGATATTTCTGTGTCAAACCAATCTGTCAGTTTTCCAAAAGTCATTGGAATTACATTAATCAGCATTTTGTCCTTTTACGATGATAGGCAATAGCATGCAACTCTGGGTCCCACTATGAGTAAAGTTCAATGTTCAGTATTTACACATTAAAAAGTAAATGGCAATCCTGAGCAGCTTAAGGGCTTAAAGACAAAGACTGGCCGCTTTAGCAGTCTGAGTTTAAAGGGAAAAGTCCAGTGTCAAATTGTCCTACTTGGCAACAAGGTCTTGAGAGGATAATCCTCTGTGCCCACTGATATTCCTCAAAACATCAGACAAATATCTAAGGAAGGACAAGAGGACATTTTTATGCCAAGTAACTGTAAGTGTCTTTTTCCCCATCCACACGTTCCAGATATTCCTTCTCGATCAAAATGTCAATGCATTTCTGAAAAAAAGACAGATTTTAATATTTCTAACGAATGATTCATAAGCAGTCTGAGTTGCAGAGTCCTGCAGTCCCGTTACCTTGATGACAGGAACACGAGGTTTGAATCGTGAGGAAAGCTGGTTCAGCACTTCTGCCAAAAGCTGCTGGTGCTTTAAAAGTTTCCTCATCTTCATGATCCTCACGATAGCTGCCTGCACAAGAACGTAAAAAACATGTAGAATCAAAACAAAGTTTGATTTGAACTTCAAGGGTTTGCTAGTTTATTTTTAATACCTGTATGAGGAGCTTCCTGTCTTCCTCAATGTTCTTATGTGTCGTCTCCTGCTCTTGTTTCTGCTCGGTCTTCATTGGCACATTGATATTCACCCGTAACTTTTTACTGCACACAGTGTAGATAGACAAATGTGCAATATTTAAAAATATTTGTATGTGTACTAATACAGTTTTCAAATGTCACTGAAAGTCAATTAGTTTATACTATGCGGATCAAACATGAAGCTGTAAGAAAATGCTGAAGGGAGGCATTTACTTCTTGTAGCCCAAGAAAAGTTTGATTAATATATCAGGCTTGAAATCCATTTCATCAATATTTGCATTCTCATCCTCCAAGACCTACAAAAAGAAAACAAAATATACATATTATAAGAAATAATATTTAGATTTCTTATTTGAATTTTAAATATATAGTTACAACAAAACAGTAGTTTACTTAAAACAAAGACATTTAAACATTTCTGATCACAAAATGGCAAATAAAGTAAATATAAACAGCAGACGGTTCCCTAAGGATCCTAAAGTTACTCTGGTTCTCAATTGGTTTGGCCGTGGGACCCCCATTTTCCAATGGTCATTAAGCCTGACCCAAATTTTTAGGAATTTGAAATCAAGCATTAAACTGCAATTGACAGAAAAGTCAAGAGCTTTCATGTCGGCTGTATGTTTGGCTGTCAAAATAAAAGTCTCGCATGAAAAACAACAAAACGTGGAACTGCGTTTTTTTGTTGTTTCTTTGACTACGCACTCCACTTTTGGGTCGTGACCCACCGGTTGAGAAACACTGCTATAATAGAGGATGGATGCCCGACGGGCCGGGCTCGGACAGATATTTAGAAATGATGTTCGGGTCGGGCTCGGTCACATCAGCGCGATAAGGCATTGAACATTTTAAATTTAAAAAAGCTTATTATGTAGGTATAGCCAATAGGGCCCGTTTCACTTGATGCAAAGGTTCGTTTTTGTGAAAAAAATTACTTGAAAATATTACCCTAACATCCATCTTCCTGCGTACGGAATTTGTTTATGTAGCTGTGACAATGAAACACGTGCATAATGTGCGCCTGTTGTCCCGTGTGCACTGATGTGCTCATCTGTTGACATTTCCGAATACTTTACTACAAGTTGCTTAATAAAAGCGGCTTTCCACACAAACATACATGTGTCATTAGTATGAGAAAATGAGATTTTAACTGAGCCGGGCTCGGACAGAAAAATGAGGCCCGATCCGCACTCTATGCTATAAGCAACAGTTATCAACACTTACCAGCAACTTTGATTTCAAGAGGATTTGTAAGACCTGAATCAAAATATCCTGTGAAATGCACAAAAAAAAGAGAGAGAAAAGATTACATTTTAAAAACTTTATTAATAAAAAGAAAAACAACTCCCCATACAAACATTGTATCAAATCAATTTACTTTTACAGTGTTTTGAGGAATATTTCAAATAGCATGTTTTGGATAATTCAAGTGGATTAAACATTTATATTTTATTAAAACATTTTTTTTTTACATAAATATAATCACTTATTGTTTCTGCTAGGTTTCATTTTGTTCAAAGTATGAATTTAATATGTAATGGAAACCAATGTATATTTGTGCCCGTTTGGTATAAGACTTGTTATAGAGATAAAGTAATGGTCCTGCACTCACTGTTTTGATCTGTGTGCTGTCAGCCAGTTGCTGGACGCTGTAGCTGTTCTCAGTGTTGAACTGGAGCAGGATGGCCATCTGGAAGGTGGAGGCCTGCGGACACACGACACAGAGACGTGCGTCTGACACCGAGTCCTACAATCTTCACTTGACATCCAGCACACGCTGGCATGATACAGCCATGAAGAAAGAACAAACCTGCAGAGTGTATCTGTTCTTGAAGCAGTTGGTGACCAGCTCTCCTTTGGATAGATGGTAAAGCCACGTCAACTTCCGGCCGCTGTGTCTGCTTCCATAAAAAGCTGTAAATCTTTGGTAACTCCGCTCCAACTGTGAAAAACAAAGCCGTTGAAAAACTATCATCAGATGGAAGTGTAATCACACATTGTTCTCAGCTCGTGGAAGGGTGTGAAGGGCTTGGAAAATGACAGGGTTAAGCGTCTGAGCGTCTCACCTCAGATGGTAAAGCGAATGTGCAAGACTGCTGGAACGGCCATGAGCCAGAGCTCAGAACCTGGATACTGAAATCCACTGCGAGACAGATGGAGCCGGAGTCTTTCATTTGCATTTTTATTCATCAGTAATAACATGCAGGTTATATTATAAAACACTCCAAACATTAACAAACATGAGGAATCGATGTAAAGCCAGAGTGTTGAGCACTTACAGTCCAAAGGCTCCGAGTTGGAAAGGTGCTTTTTGAATTGCTCATTCAAGTCTTTGCTGACACCGATGTCCTGGAACATGCGCTGGAGTTTGGAGGTGTACTCGAAACCACATGCTTGCTGAGGGTGGGCAGAAAAAACTCCTCTCAAAAAAACTGATATCGATTCATAAATCCTAAGAATCGATCTTTTAGTCTATGTTGCTTTCAGTTGATGAGTGAAAACTTTGAAGCACACCTCCCATCCAATAAATCGCAATAAACGTTGTGCTTTGTTACTTTTAAGTCCCAGCTCTCAAAATCTGTCGATTTTATTATGAAATTCAAACAATAAATACCATTTTGGCACAAAATAATTTAATCCAAAGCGCATTCACGGGACAACTTCCGGTCTTGAGTCAACACGCATGTGTCATAGAGCTTCCCCTACTGGATTGCAGGTCAATATTTTCATAAATAAAGTGGTAAATAATTTTTTTGTGCAAACAAAGCACTTCATAAAATTAAATTAATTAAATAAAAAATTCCACTTTTTTATTAAAGCCACCATTTAAATGTTTAAATAGTGTAAGATTTTTTGCCATGTACTGTACCTGATACATAGCCTAATTAATCAATATGGAATCGAAATTCAATCGAATCGCAATGTAAATCGAAATGGAATGGGATCGTGAAATCTGTGTCAATACCCAGCCCTAGAAGGAAAAGCATCTTCACTAAACAAGTGCACAGACCTTCAGTTTGGAGATCATACTGGCCTCGGCGTCGTCGCTGGCACTGTTCTGGTGCACCAGTCTTTTGGCCAGCATCTTGGCATAGAACTTCTGGAACACGTCTTTATCCTCAATATACTTGAAAACCACCATCTGATGAGAAAGGATGTTGGAGAATCTTGTCAGTCACATGCACTGACTTACATTCAGCAATTTGTGCATACTACCATACAGTATGCATACTGTGCAGTTTGAACATTTTGTTTTGTTGATTTATACACAAAACACATACACAACAAAGAGCATGCAATGCACTCACTATATCCAGTGTAATGAACGAAAGCATTAAATCAACCATGATCTCTTCATTGACTCGTTATTTGATCAGACTGACAAAAACAAATGTTTTTGCGTGAATTTGGATTATGCACAATGTAAAAAGAAAATACATTTGATTGATAAAAGACTGCAAATAAAAAAAAAACACTCATTTCTAAGATGATAACTGGACGGTGCACAGAACAAATACTAAACATTTGCTGCATAGCTTGTACTACAGTTTTTTATAATGCAGAACACAGTATATGCTGTGCTGTATACAGTACTTTAGTGTTCCATTCTGAACAGTCTGTCACAGATTAACTAGGTCATTATTATTTCTCTGAAGCAGAAAAAAACAGACAGATTCGCAGAACTCAAACATAAACATGGAAATTACTGTATACGGAATTTGATAGGTTTTTAATTAATATAAAAAAATAAGGGCGGTACAATTGATTAAATTACAATTGAGAGATGGACTAGTGTCTGGGATTATTAAAGCGTGAAAAGTCGCCGCCATGTTCTGCATCTACTACACATATACTCAAGCACACGTGATCTCAGTGTTTTCAGCGTCTCACACACACACACACACACTACACATGAACATCATCTCCAGTGCTGCGCTGAAAGCTCACTTTACCAGGATTTCAGAATTAAACCAAAGAAAGAAAAGTATCATCAAATAGAAAACACAAAATCAAAAGGTCTTCACTATAGACGTCATAAACATTTGGTATAATATAAAGAAATTATAAGAGGAATATATTACAATATATATATATATATATATATATATATATATATTAGGGCTGGGAATCGATTAAAAAAAATTAACTAATTAATTGCACATTTTCTGTAATTAATTGCAATTAATTGCGTTTCCCCCAAGCTTGTAATCATCAATATTTAAACTTAGAATCACCTAATTAAACAACACAGGAAAAAAAAAAGGAACAGAAAATAGCCCTATATTAAAATATTAAACATCAATATATCAATATATTATTCTTTTTCAATAATCAACATAATCTATTTAACAGGTTATTATTATTATTATTATTTTAATAATTATCAAAACAAAATATAGTCCTACAAAGCTATTATTACCAGAGCATGTGATCAGAGCAGGTCATTTTACCATTGTTGTGACTATACCAGCTGAGCTCAGCAAACAGAAGTCTACAGAGAAATTTCACGTCATTTGAGTGGACTTTACTTTTCAAGTGCTTGGTACATGATTGAAGCCTTTGGGCCATTAACGACAGAGCGGCCGACACACACACACACACGGAACGGAGAGAGCGCTGCTGCTGGGCCGTTAACGACAGAGCGCGCCAACACACACGCGCGCGCGGAGCACAGAACGCGACGCACATACTGAGCGGAAAAGACCCGCTCATGAAACCTGCGCGAGAATGAAACCTGATCGCCGAACACGGAGGGGCGGCATATTTCAGCCTGTTTAATAGCAGACGCAGCAGGAAATCATTAAAACGAGGCAAAAAAAAGGTGCTGCGTTATTTTTTTTTAACGCGTTAAACATTTCAAATTAATCGCAAAAATTAACGCGTTAATTCCCCCAGCCCTAATATATATATATATAAATAAAAAACTATGTTGTGCAGCACTTTATTTGACAAAAACAATTCAATGTTCTGTAGTAAATGAATGGGTATAAATTAATTTGATTACGTTTTAAAAGATTGATTTAATTTATTATGTTTGAAGAATTCAATTCAAATTTAATTAACTGATTAAAATCTAGAAATATTAAAAGGGAAAACACTATTCTCACTTAAACACTAAGGCCTGGTTTCACAGACGGCTTAGATTAAGCCAGGATTAGGCCTTAGTTAAATTAGGACATTAATGTAGAGCTTCTATAAATCTGCCTTAGAAAAGTTAAAACAGCTCAAACATGCATTTTAGTTTGGGACTAGGCTTAAACCTGGTCTGTGAAACCAGGTATTGATGTTTGCTCCAAGTCCAGATCCTTAAAGCACTTTATTTCCGTGGAGGACAGGGAAACTCACCACTTGGTTGAGAGTATCTTCTAGCTCAGCCTCCTCTGGATTCTTTGAACTAAACAAAACAAAACACACACACACTCAGTTGAATCATATGTGGTACATACACACCTGAAACTGCAGAATCCTAAAAGAAAACAACCTTTCCTACAGTTTTCATGTCAAATTTCATCTTTTGAGTCCATGCACTAAAATATTTTGTGGTGGAGTTTCACACATAACCTTGCTAATGTAGTTTTTCTTCTTGAGATATTTTGTCAATCCTAAAGAAGCAGCTTTTTTTCATAAGTCTGCTAGAATACTGCATTCAAAGAGTCAAGCCTCAAACACTAAAACATACACTGATGTGTTTGCAATAATGGCAGTGGAACAGACTTTCATTGTCATTTCTGGCTGACAAATGTATGACATGACCATGAATGAGAGAATTCACCTCTTCTTCAGTAAGGAGTCACAGTATCTGGCCAGAAGCTCAGGGGATTTGCTGGAGGACTGTGCCATCTTTGTTACCGCATTATTATTAATGAATCTTCCGCAGGCCTGAAGAGCAGCACAGATCAGAGTGAAAGTTACACCAGAGCTGTAAATAAAACTGAATAGCTAAAAAAAAACCTTTAGCCCATTATTTATATATTTTTTGTCAGAAGGAAATTTCAGTTTACATTTTCAAACATTCCTTTAGCCATTAACTGTAATAATCCAGTGAGATTTTCTTATGCACAAGGAGCCGGTATGATCCACACGCAGATCTCAAGTCTATCATCGAGTCTGTCTGTGATTACAAGAAGAAACAGAAAAACACAGACAGACTAAATCCAGAAGTAACCTACCTGCAAAGCTACAGTACTGTAAAAGGCTTCAGGCACTTTAAAATGCTGTAAAGTGAGAATGCTATCAAAAATAATGTCATAAATAGATTTGATCAATTCACTTGAACTAAATCAAATCAATATTTGGTGGGACCACCTTTTGCGTTTAAAACAGCTTTTGTCCACGATCACTTGCAGTTTTTCAGGCAGCTTTGCAGGCAGGTTCCTTCAAGCATCTTGGAAACGTTGCCGCAATTCTTCTGGATGTTGTCTGTCTGTCTCAATTGTTTTCTGTTTCTTCATGTAATCACAGACAGACTCAATGATGGTGAGTTCAGATCGTGTGAAGCTCCGGCTGTTGTCAGACTCCGTGTGCATACACAAATCTAACTGGATTATTACAATTAATGGCAAAAGGAATGGCTTGGAAATGTAAACTGATATTTCCTACTGGCAAACTATAGCTAAATATATACAACTGCCTTAAAACCATTATTCTTGGTGAAAATACCAACGTGCCTAAGACTTTTGCACAGTACTGTAGATCACAAACCTTATCGAGTGCCGCCACAAACCCAGCATCATTATTGAACGCAGACATGACGAGGGCATTGTATTTCTTGTGAACATCCAATATAGTTTGGACATAGATTTTAGGATCCTGGAAAACAAGTTCAAACGGTGATCAAATTAAGTTGTTAAAAAGAACAGTTACTGGAAAACATGAACAAAGACCCTGGGGCTCACATAAAGCAAAGGTTGAGTCACATCTCTGAAATACAAAAGCCTAGTTAGACAAAAAAACATTGTCATGGTAAGAATAGATCTGCTATGCTTCAAAACAATGAAGTGAGGCCCTGACTTCAGGCAATTCAGGTTCAGCTGTGCTTCCAACAGGTTTGGCACATTTTCAGAAAATCAATTAATCGGTTCAAATCAATTCAATCAAATTTGGAATTACTCTCCATAGTTGCAGCTGAAGACCGAAAGTATTGTCCACACCATCACGGTGTCTTTATGCTGCAACACCAGGGGTGTTTCTCAAAACCAAGAATGCAAAGAACGGACTTGTGTTCTTGGGGAGAACGCTCTTGCTAGTTGTTCTAGGAAGAATGAACTCACAAGGTGACGAGCACACAGAATGCTGCTGACAGTTTGAGACGATGTGTTCTTGCTGGTATTGCGCAATAATACCCCCGCACACCCGCGTCTGCAGTACCCAAACATAATGACAATTATTGACAATCAACAATTATTGATAACAGCCAGGCTTTATCGCCCAAGCCTACCCTCAGCTCAAGGGATTACTCTACAACTGTACACTACAATGTAATGTATATTCATATCATAACAATAAAGCAACGCCTGTCTCCTTTCATTCTGCTTCTGTTGTTTGTTTGTGTATACATCACTTGCCAACGGCGGGAAAAAACGTTGGTAAAAGGCAATGGTCTCTTGACAGTGGGGTAAAACGAGTCTGTGAGCAGACTGGCCGGTTGGCTCGCAAGCTAACTTAACACCCGCAGGTGCTTATGGAGATTCTCACTTTTCCGAAAACGGTTGAGCACATTTTCGATTCGGCATAAATTTTCGTAAAAATGCCAATATTTAAAATCTACACAGTTGATTTCTCGCATCAAATGTCCTCCCAAGTGAATTTAGTGATGAAATAGCATACGAAATTGTAGAAATTGTCTGTATTGACCTGCCTCGATCTTCCTCGAAATCCGAAATGAATGCTGGGATATTTCAGCCGTCAAGTTCACACAAGTTACCAACCGATGCATCCTCGGTAAAATGGACGTGTCAAGAACACTTCCGGGATTTTTAACCGTTCTTGTCATAATGCAAACTTGTGTATTGGGACAGTACTTGGGCCACAAAAGATGACGTTTCACAAGAACACAAGTACAGACAAGAACACAGATTGAGAAAGGCCTCAGGACTTACATTGAGTGCTGAATCTCCACATTTCTCGATGGCTGCCAGTCCTTGATTATGAATGTGGGACTCCAAGAGTTTCTTGAGCTCGCCCAATCCGTCTGTGATCCGGGAAACAAGGTTGTACATCCGACCGAGATCTGCAATTATAAACAAAGTGTATTGACTGTCAAACTAAGTGTGCCATTTTAAACGTTCGCTTTTTCAAAATGAAATGTCAGAAAATGTATTTCCTCCGAATAAAGGTGACATTGCAGCACTGGCTGACCTTCATTCTTATCTGCATCTAGAAGGTTCTGGAACTCCGTGTGAAAGATCTCCAGGTGTTTCTCGATGAGGACCTGCTCACACTTGCGAGCCAGCTCGTCTTGTGTGCTTTCGTGGAGATACACCTGTACCCGCCGCTGCTCCTCCAGTAACCGTGCCTCCGCCTGCACACATGATCTTACAGTTTTAACGCAAGAAGAAATGTATGCTTATGTAGTAAAACTAATTTCCCATTAAAACTAATCTAGTCCCCTGCAACTAGCATCTAAATCATTCACACATGATATTGTCACTAGCTTACCTTTTTCATGTATTCAGTAACAGGGTTTTGCTGGAGGAACTCTGTGCTTTCCCGTGTATAGAAGCGCTCGGTGTCTGCCAAAAACTGTGTCTCAAAGTACTCCTTGTAAACTGATAATGTCGGCCCCTTCACAAATGCATCATCCTCATTCAAGCCCAACTCGACTGGAAAAGACAAACCAAATCACAACATAATGCTTCAAAGGTCCAGACAGCACTGGGATTATTCCACTTACTGTACATGACTCGCACAAGATTTGAAAATATCCTTACAGGACATCTGGCTCAAGTTTTGTGAGAGACAACAGGACAGATGCAGCGCTGCCACACTCACCATAGGACTGCACCACTCCACTGATGAGTCTGGTGTTAATAGTCTCCCCATGTCTCTCCTTCTCAATGAGTTTTAACACAGCGTTTGTCACCTATATAAAATAAAACACAGGGGTATATAAATTTACATATACTCATTCAGACAGACAGAACACACACACACGAATATAAACAGTTGACTCACCTGCTTGTTAAGAGGTCTAAATAAACACTCTCTCCAAGTGACCAAAGCAAGCTGTAAAAGAGATTTATTTTATTAGTTTATTACTGCAATGAGGCATGAGATGACCACTGCTTTAAGTGACCATTTTTATTACAACTGCACTATAACAGACTATATTTAATAAGTTATTTTGTGTTTAAAATATTAATAACAATTAATAATAATAATAATATAATAAATATAAAACAAATATAAGTAATAAAACAACAATCAACCATTAAACAAATCTGAATTATAATACATTTTCCAAGGCAATTATGTTATTATAGTTCAGGGGTGAACAGTAAGTTTAGCCTACCTAGGTAGTAATAAGTTTAAATCACTGGAAAACATCACAATAAACCAAACATTTAAGTTTTCAAGGCATAGAAATACATGCACAAGATCAAGAAATGCAAGATTTAGTGCCAACAAGTCAAGTGACAAGAGAAGTTCTGACAAGTCAAGAGAAGTTATGTAATCAAATCTCTCACAAAGTCTCGAGGCAAATGTTAATTAAAGATACAGATGATGTGTGGTCACAGGTATGCATGCATATATTGACTATTATAAACAATAAATATAGCTAACTACAATGTAGTGTAGTTATTATTCCAAGTCTTATGAACACAATGTGTGTGAATGTAAAACGGGAACCTATGAGTCAGGCAGGGGGGGTGTGTGCTTTCTCTTACAGAGTAGATTTCATAAATTCCTTTCCGTCCTTCATCACACTCTCGGCGCACCCAGTGTCTGTTGAGGTAAGCACAGATCCCGTTTAATACTTTACTGGAGAAGCGATAGTCCTCCCACTGCTGTGTGTAGAACGTCAGAACGCTCTCATCCATCAGGTCCTCTCCATCCTGCCAGACACACACAGATGGAGGAGGGAAACAGGAGAAGTCAGGAAGATGTCTGGAGAACTGACAACAACTCACACTGCTATCCATTCTAGTGCCAGTAGTCAATGTAAATATACATTGTCTGTCATTAAAAATACAAACAAATAGAATTCCAACATTATTCAAGGAAAATTAGGCATAATGAAACTACAATAGAGTTTACTATACGGTTTCATATTTTAAAGACAAACTTTATTTATAGAATTGACCAACATCAATATGATCCCTAGACCCTAATGTACCATGCATCCCAGACAATAAACACAGTGTAGGCTATTACCTTGAGAAGGTTTGTCAGGTAGCTCCTCAGGAACTCTTTCAGTCGTTTGTAGAGTTCTAGTCCGACAAACTGAGCCCCACCAGGTGTGGGAGTTTTCTTGGAGGGTTTGGAGGGGGGGATGCCAGCACCCCTGGCCTGGTTGGACTGGTGCACGCTGGTACAGTAGTTATACACATGTCTGAACAGTAGGTTAAAGTCTTAAGATAGTAAATGAGGAAACGATGACAGACAGATCATAAAACAATATTACAACAATCTTTACACTGACAGAATGCCATTCCATAATGATGATGCTTTCAATGTCAGCTTCCAAGTCGCTGTATCAGGGTACACAAATGAATACATACTGTGGATTAACAGTGCCAGCGTCTCTTACACACCTAGAGTTTACTTCCGTGATTGTTTCTCGAACACGTCTGAATCTAATACAAAAAAAGCACGAGTAAAAACAGTTCGCTTAACATGAAATTCAGATGTAGTTCAAACCTCTTTTCCAACCCACTTATTCCATAACAATTTGTGGTGCCATATTATGCTTTTTAATGTTTTCCCAATTCCTTTAGAGTGTAATGCATCTATCTGTGCATGCATTGGACCTTCAGTTCAAAGCTCAGTGTCCCACATAAGGGATCTATTCTATCTAACAAAGAACACTGCTCCAGATCTGCCTAAAACACCTTGATCAGATATTAGTCCAGATATTACTTCTGCAAGCATCCATTTCACAATGCGAAATATATTAACATAATGCATAGAAACGCAAAGAAAGAGGCCGAGGCCTCAGTGAATTGTAGTGTCGTCATCATGTCGCAGTGTTTCAATGCGAAAGCACAACCTTCTGAAAACAGATGCAATGGGAATTGAGGTGCTGCAATAACGCTATGTGTTAATAATGTGTTTAACTGTAAAAAAAAAAAATCACAAATCACAAACCATCTCATTTATGCATCTTGTACAGAAATAAGTCACCGATAATAAAAGTCCTCTACATGGGTGTGCATTTATTGCAAGCGGTTATGTCTCATTAGCTTAGTATTGCATTAGCTTAAAGGTCGTGACCACATAAACAGTGATTACCAGAACGATTTCGTTTGTGTGCGTTTGTTTTTCTGGGTGCTAAGTTTCACACCTTTATCACTAACCGTGAGATCCAGCACTTTGATACTATATTGAACCTACAGTGTATGCTCAGACTCTCAGCAGGGCTAAAGAAACCTGCAAAAACAGCAGAACGTTTTTTTGTGTGCAGTCAGGGCCAAACGCAGACAAATAAAAGGATATAGACATTACTGAAGATGTAGAGAATGACATCTGTGGGTGGCAGATGAAACTCAGAGCAATTACGCCTCTGTGTATGATGTGGCACTAGTGGGTGAAATGCAAAACTGCTAATTTGAAAGCGGACAGAGGCGCTTGTAAGTTTTAATTTCCCCCAACTGCTCTGAAGAGCTCTAGAATGAAACACTCGTTGGCAGTGACGTGTGGCATTACAAAAAAGCCAAATAAAACTAATGACACCATGTACTTAGATTTTGCATTGTTTTTTGATTCACATTTTACTCAACAAATATATAGATCACAATTCTACTGTTATTTAAAAAAAAAAAAACGTGATGAAGCTAATTTTAAATAGTGTTTTTTACACTCAATGATTTCATGTTCTCTAATATTAAAAAAGGATTAATAATCCCACATATTTACCGTCGCCATGTTGACTCGTAGTGTGAACACTAAAGTTGCGATCGTGGGCATCATACTGGGAGATTGTAAGGGCCCTGGTATATTGGGAAGAGAAATTCAGCGCTCTGAAAACACCCTTCCACACCACAGAGAAATTCGGTGTTACGAATAACCACCCAAAATCGGTTTGAAAAAATGATTCAAAGGCTCACTTATCAGCTAATACTCCACTTGTTCCATTACTGGATGAATCAGTGTTTTTTTTTTAACGAATCTCTTAAATAAATTATTAAGTGACTAATACATTTTTAAGTCACTTGTCACCACCTACCAGGATTTCATCGATACAATCATTATTTGAAGAACCATGTTACTTTCAAAAGGTGATTTACTCTTAAAACTTATGTTGATCGCTTCTGTAGATATCAGTGTTTTTATCCGAACTATAAACCCAGTACTTCTGTGATAATATGAACATTTGTAACAAAAATAACGATACTGTGTGGTTGAAAAGACTGTGAAGCGGTTTCATACCTATACATGACAACTGCTCTCTCTGGGTCAGCCAACGCAGATCTGAATGTTCTAATGTGATTTTGATACAGGTGAATCGTTGTCATTTAGGAATGAGATCGTGTGGATGTTTGAATCGAGATCACGATCTTTTGACAATTCATCTTGCAGCTCTACTTGACCAAGAGAGAATTCTGCACGGGCAACTCTTTTGCCCTCAAACGAAACTCCCGATCTTGTAGCTATTCCACCCATTATGACGGTTTCGCCCACAAAACTTTTCCGAACAAAGGTAAATATGACTGCATCTTAAGGGCCTGAGCTAAACCTATAAATTCCACCTTCAGAACTTACCCAAAGATTGAGAAAAAAAAGTTCTGTACTTATTCTCATTTCAAGTGCAAAATTCACACACATTGTACCACACCTAACAAGACAAAGACTTTCAGTGTGCTGGCCACAGCTGCTGCCCCCATTAATCCCCATTCATCCCGCCGTGCCTGGTAAGATACGTATAGAGTTCCATGTAGCGTGACTTAGCCATGCTCTGGCGTGTATAGACCTGCTGTATTCCTGCTCTCAGGTCATCCCAGATCTGGTCCAGCCCAATCTGTTTGAGCCCGTGGGTGTTCTGGCCCCTGTTGGATGACATTGTCTCTGTGCCGGTCTGCTCGTGTCAGATAAATCCTCTCTTCTCCCCGTTCTGCTCCAGAACTCTGCTGCTTCACATGTAGTCCAGCATGCTGGAGGGCATTCAGACAGGATCAGTTCAGGGATGAGTACCGCTTCACTTCACAGATGGTGCTGCAGGCTGGTCTAGGGTTACAGCAGCGTCCAAACACTTCCGTAGGGTATCTGCGAGAGCAAACATATCAGGTTTCAAATAGAATAATCACACTTATCATTTGAAAATGGTACTACATAAAGCAGATGTAACAACGACAACAGGTTGCGGATTACATACAGTGTTATAAACAACACTTACGTAGAGGTGTTAACAATAGGGCAGAACTAGAAATTATTCTATAGGAAAAAAGCAAGAGCCAAAAAAAGATTCATCCAGGTCTTCTAAATAAAATGAACTTGCATACATATTTACGAGAAAAAGCAAATCTAACAGGCGACTTATAGGAATCTAACTAAGCATCATACCGGAGCTAGTGTGAAGTGACAAGCATTGGGTCAGGGTTATATTTAGCGGCATGTCTGCTGTGTGTTGTGGTGCATAGGATATGAGTTTTGCTGGTCATTGTTTACATGTTATGACGTTCGAGATGCCACATTTTAGAGGCAAGAGTGACCGAGGGTTGGTGCATCAGAACATGTGACCAGCAGGATTGGGTTTAGCTGGGTTATTAATAGCATTTCTCACATCGTTCTTTCTAGGGCTTCTTGTGTACACAGACAGCTGTTTCTATAGCCAACAGGACGGCTAATATGTTCAATAAATACATCTCTTGAGGGATAAAATTAGGATTAGGATTCTGTTCGGATTCAGACACATATCGCAGTCAAGTTTAGATGTAAATGCTCAAGTATCTGCAACAAATTTTTTTTTTCTTCTGTGTAACTTCTGTGAATCAAGAGAGGCAAAGTCCCACAACTGACCCAGCCCTGCTAAATCACTGACCCAGAGGTTTTACAACCGGGGAAATAAACAAGATGGAGTGGCGTCACACCGTTAGGATCAGCCCAGCTTATGGTGACATATATTAGAGTCGCAGCTGTTGAAGAGGACACAGACTTTTTATGATCTCTCAACTATTTTACACACTAAACTCATAAATGAACACAGCTTTACGATATATTCTGCATATAAACTCTTCTTTCAGCCTGTAAGTGGGATTGCTATTAATAGCAATAATGGTCATTCATTCATTATTACCCATAATATTTCAGTACTTTTAAAGGGGTCATCAGATGCCCATTTTACACAAGTTGGTATGATTCTTTAGGGGCTTCATGTAAAGTTTGTAACATACTTTGGTTAAAATTCCTCAATGGTTGTGTAAAACAACACTTTTTACCTCCTCAAAAACAGCTTCGGTTTCAGTGCATGTCTCTTTAAATGATAATGAGCAACTGCTCACCCCACCTCTCTCTTCAGTGGGGGGTGTCACACAAGACACAAAGTGCTGCCTTGGTGGACAGTATACAAATGGCTGAGGGGTGAGGGCGGAAATATGCTAATACGGGACATTTCGTCAATGGTCGTGGGCGGAGCATGAGCAATATGACATCATATTGCTCAGAAAATCCAAATGGCTTGATTGAGTGTTGAGGCTTTTTGAGGATTAAAAAAATCCTTGAATGGATTTTTAACATTGTATGGTGGTTGTGTCCACACACTGCAAAGACACATTTATATGCAAACACCATATAAAAGTGAATTTTGCATCAGATGACCCCTTTGAGGCACTGTATTAAATATAAAACTCAAGCGCTTTGCTTGATCATAGTGGGAAAACAGTTTGTGAACGTCAAACTGCTTGAGCCTGGTCACATTTAATCTTGTTAGATCAGCCAAAGCAAGGCTAGACTCTCTGACCCACATTCATCAGTAGGACAGGATCTGTAGGTTGTCAAAGTTTCAACAATTACAGTCAGAGAAGGGCCCAGGAGTCCTTTAAGGTAAAAGAAAATCACATTTTGCATTAAATGAATATTTTACCAGAAAATTCTGTCATCAATTACACACCTTTATGTGATGACTTACTTTCTTCTGTGGAAACCAAAATTAGATGTTTTGAAGAATACTGGTAACCAAATAATTTTAATTACCATAAGCAATACATTTTGTTGTGTTCGCAGAAGAAATTCATATAGTTTTGGAATGACATGAGGGTGAGTAAATGATGATAATTTAAATTTTTGGCTGAAAATTTAAATGTTCAACAACTGTGGGTTGGATCATGTAAAGACACATTGACTGATTCAAAACAAAAGGAGGACACAAAGCACAACAAATACAAATACTTTTCTTCACCAGTCAGCTTATTCATCATAAGCTTGAACATGATTTTTTTATGTGCTTTATGTGTGACAAGACAACCAAGTTATTTTAATTTTAATATTATACTATTTTTGTGGCGTATATAGGCATCTGGCAAATTGTCCACAAAAAGCATAAATCTACATGACTGTTTTAAAACAATTCATATTTTTGGGCATCTGGGGACTCCTTTGCCAATAAAGCATGCCAATATTAGCATGATTCATAAGCTAATCTCTAGGAAACATTTTATTGAGGTTATCATTTCCGAAGGAAACTTACCACACATTGGCATATGAGGTTTAGGAAACTATGGGTTCAAAATTAAACCCATTCTTGGTTACTTATGGCATTTTAGCCAAACAATGCAATCTAGGTAACTTAACGTTAGTCATCTGAGACAGCAGAATTCACGTGAATGTGTTTAACTCACTGTTCACACTTCAGACGGCCTCGGCATTTATCTACCGCTTAGAAGACCTTACCAACAGCATGTTAACATCCTAAATAAACAATGTCTTAATTTCATGTCTGTTTTGAAAACAGTATCAACACATTAGCAATGCTAGGTAACTTAGCAACTCGCTAGCTTCAGGTAACGTTAACGTTACCCTGGTAAACTGACGCTGAGGAGAAATACTAAGACATGAATGTCAAATAAACGAATGGCATTAAATATAACCTAGAAATAAGGCAAACAACACTAGTTATTAACCTACTTAAGTAACTAATACGGCGAAGCTTTTGAGATATTGATTGTAAAATGGCCACCTATGCATTAAGTCGTTTTCAATACCACAAAAACGTTTGTCTTCCTTCTCTAGTTATATGTCCAGCCAAACCGGAGGAGCTGACATGTATATAAAGATATTTCGTCTTACCTGTACCCGTATCTAACGTCGAGGTGTACGAGCTTGAGGCCCTATGCTGTGTCTGAATGGAGATGATTGGGAATTCCGTATTAGAGCGAGTGAGGCGTCATACGCCACATCTCAGAGAAATACAGCGACCTCTAGTGTTCACTTACTTCAGGACTCTAGCGTCCATATTCACACTGTATCGACCAATAATAATCTATTAAATGTTTTCCCTTTTATTGATATACTTTAATGTATTGTGTTATTTATTATCTAAACAACTCGACTACTTCATACGTGTTTTTATGTCCTGTACTGGTTGGCACTTTTGTGAAACGGTTTCATTTTCTATGGTAATGGTGCTATGAATGGACTATATTGTGAACTTTGGTAATACAGAGCCTTTTCATGCCCTCAGTACACCCAGTGGTTTAAATAGTAGTTGTTCTTTATAGTAGTAAACATAACTAGCATTCACCCACTTATTTACGTTACACAACAATTCTACTGTTTAATAGCCTATTTGCCTCACATTATCCAAAAGCCATGCAACTGGTTTATTTCACAGGACAAATGATCCAATTTTTAATATCCCAACCAGTCATACCCCCAAATTATACATTGTTTTAATATCGCAACCAGTCATAACTCAAATAAACTGAATATAAATATATATATATATTTTTTTTTTGTATATAGGAATAATCATATTTATGAACATTTTACTTATTTTACAGTTGAGTCTCATACAACGGGACTGCTCCAAAATAATATATAGCCCATGCAATAAATGCACATCCCTTATTTATAGCACATTTAATTCCACTGGTATGGAGTGGATTTCAGGAGTGGCCAAATTTACAATTTAAAACCATGAGATAGAAATGTATCTTTATATTTACAGGTAAGGATTCATATTATGGGTAGACTATTTTCTATGACACCCAACCCCCTTCCCCCAACATTGTGTTTTTATGTCCATGGGATCAAGCCTTCTGGTTTTTGGGTGGTCAGACCCCCTCAAACACATCTGTAATTTGCACCCTTCCAACAAAGTAATGCCACACAAAAGTTGCAGGCTCTGTTTGGCTGTTGGGATGCTGTATAGGCTTGTTCGGTTAACACAGAAAACTCATTTGGCTTTTCTGTCAAACAATCTCCTCAAAAGCTTGAGACTCATGTCCGTCTTTCTGCATTGGTTTTCGATTTCAAACTCTCGCACGTAGCCTAACCTTCCCAGTGTTCTTGTAATTGTCGATTCATGAACTTTGACTTTAGCTAAGGCAAGAGAAGCCTGCAGTTGTTTGGCCATTATATCGAGTTTCTTTGTGTTTCCTTGATGATTTTACATTCTGCTCTTGGAGAGATTTTAGTTGGTTGACCACTCCTGGGAAGATTCATAACTGTTCCGAGAGTTATTTGTGGATTATGGATCGGGGAAGTCCCATCATCTTTGAAATTTATCTGTAGTCCATACCAGACTTTTTGCTTAAGAATCAAAATCAGATTTATTCTGAGCAGTGCTTGCTGTCTTCAGATGGAGCTGCAGGCTGATCTAAGGCTGTCCAACCACTTCAGCTGTGAAAAGGCAAACAAATCAGTTTTCAAATCACTTTATTTTCTAAACATATACAGCTTTTTAAACCTTACTGTGCATAGACATCTGCTTCTATCAGTTTACCAACTCTGGTGACTGCAACAAAGCTCTGGGTTTTTTTTTCAAGGCAAGTTTTTTATATAGCAAATTTCATAGACAACTCATTACATGACCACAAATGAAAAATAAATACAACTTTTACTGTATGGAAACTTCCATAAAACAAAATAAAAAAATATGAAATAGTGCCAAATGACATTTATTTTCTTGCCTGCAATTCATTAGGGGAAGAAGGCCCTATTTAAATGAATTTAAAACAAATGGAGTTGAATCATTGTTAATTGAATCGTGCATCAAACTGAATCATTTTAGACTTGCAAAACCATAGACAGTATATGTGCAAAACCCGCTTCGATTCGAAACAGTCGAATCGACTCCCTGTCAACCCAAAGATACACAACCAAACGTGTTAATTTCAAGACAACATTTGTGTCTCTATACATTAGCAATGCAAGCTAACAGCTGGTTAGCTTAATTTAGGCTGCTAAACAGGCGCTGGGGAAAAATATGAATGCCAAATACACTAGTAGCATGCATCGTAGAATAACTAAAGAATAACCAAACATTGTCATTCTGTTACGATGACTTTGAGTTTAACCAACTAACAGCTAACTACTGAAGAAGCACAACACATTTATCTTCTCGGTAAATGGACAAATATCTCCCACTTAATTATGTGTCAAGTCAAAATGAATTGTCTGATAACTAAGTATATCAAGATATTGAATGAATCTTGACATCTGAGGTCCAGCTGTAATGGCTTGAGGTCTCTGCTGCTTCTCTAGCTGAGGATTCCACAGAGCAAATGAAGCGTTTTACGTCACAGCGACCCCTAGTGCTTTAAGCGCCCATTTCAATACCAGACTTCTGTCTTTTTCTAAATTATATTTTATTACTCATTTAATCTCCTCTCATACGTGCAAGTACAATCCGAATGTACAACTAACTATAATTTAGTAACCTTTCCTACCTTAGATCTGGTTTACTTCACCAAATGTGGCAAGATGTTCAGCATTTTATACAATGCAAAATGTTATCAATGTGCAACCTGCAAACATTTCTCAGAAACAAGAGATATAAAAATATGCCCAGTCATTGAATCAGGGCATAGGGAACTGGAAGGTCTACCTCCAATAGACCTTAGTCAGGTTAGACGCCATATTGAATTTAATGTGGATGAAAACAAAGCTTTGTTTTGTTACAGTCTTTACAATTTCCTGCCACAAAGACCATTTATGAAGGCATATTCCCCTTGTGCAATTGATAGCAGTACTAACCTAAATATGCGCAAATGTAAATCATATTTATTTTCTCACATCCTACCCATTTACACTTTTCTATAATCCAATATTTCAGGCCCCAACCCAGGCATAACCCAAATAAATGACACGACAAACATTTTATAAGCATGTTTTGTTTAATATTTGTTCATAATAGTAATATTTTATTTATCTTATTTTGCTATCTGGCCTCATACAATGTGAAAAACAAAATATATGATTGTACAAATATCTTATTGCACAATATCTTCTTTTTACTCTCTTCAATGAGTAATTTTTTATTTATATTATATAAAAATATATATTCATGCCTGACACAGCAATAAGTAAACAAATATGGTGCAAGAAGTAAATACCAGTATGAAATAAAGAAGGCCTAGAATAGGAGTAAGACTGGCTGGCAACATGTTTTTACGGTTTAAGACAAGACAAAATGGGACTTTTATGAAACAGAAACTTCAACTTCTGCCACCTCTGTCTTTACAAGATTTTCCTCAAAAACTTGAGAGTCTTCCTGTAGCTTCTTCTCAAACAAGAGTTGAGTATTTATTTTCTTCTTTTTCTGCAGTGGTTTTCCCCTTGATACTCTCTCCCGATGCCTGATTCTGTCCAGTCTCCTTCTGATTGTGGAATCATGAACTTTGACTTTAGCTAAAGCAAGAGACGCCTGCAGCTCTTTAGATGTGATTTCAGGGTTTTTGGCGACTTCCTGGATGATTTTGCGTTGCGTCCGCGGAGAGATTTTAGTTGGTCGACCACTCCTGGGAAGATTCATCACTGTTCCATGCGTTTTCCATTTGCAGATTATAGATCTGATTGTGGATCTGTGCAGTCCCATAATCTTCGAAATGGATTTGTACCCGTTACCTGCCTTGTAATGAAAAATGACCCTTTCTTTGAACTCTTCAGGAAGTTCATTTGATCGTGGCATTATGCATTTGCTGAATCTTTGTGCTGATTTGAATCAAAATCAGGTTGCTTCTGAGCAATGCTTCCTGTCAGGAAAGCTGACAGGATGATTCAGGGGTCAGGTATCTATGAGTGAACATACAAATACCAAATTAGGTTTTAAACCTTCTGGTTCTCAAGCAATAAAGGAGCTACTCTGGTTTTACTGATTTACAAAATCATCTGGTCCTTGGCAGGTCTTCAGATTCGGTAAATACATCCTCAGATGAACAACAACACATGACATATTACACCATTTTATTATTTACATAATGAAAACTAGGCCAAGATGGAGAAGCCATGGGTGACAAACTAAGTACCTTACTGCTTCTAGGAATGAAGAGGGTAAATAAGTATAGTCAGGCGCTGCTAATCAAATGCTTTTGATTAACTGATCATGAGCATGTAGGTGTGTGTGTGTGTGTGTGTGTTAACACACTGCCAAGGAGGAAAGACATCAGCAATGATCTAGAGAAGCAAGTGTTGCTGCCATCAATCTGGGAAGCGTTACACAGCCATTTCCAAACAACTGAAATCCATCATTGTACAGTGAGGAAGACTATTTTGGAAAACATTCAAGACAGTTGGCAATCTTTCCAGGAGTGGACGTCCCAACAAATTCACCCCAAGATGCAGTGCTCAGAGAAATCTGAAAACACCCAAGAACTACACCTCAGACTCCACAGGCCTCAGTTACCAGGTTAAATGTTAAAGTTCATGACAGTACAATTAGAAAAAGATGAGACAAATATGACATGTTGGGAAGGGCTGCCAGGAGAAAGTTTCCTCTTCCTAAAAAACAAAACTTGGCAGTACAGCTTAGATTTGCAAAGTTGCATTTAAACAAAACTCAAGACATCCGGAACAATGTTGAGATGAGACCAAAGTGGAGATGTCTGTCTACAGTATAATGCACAGCGCCATGTTTGGCGAAAAGAAAACTAAACACAGCATTTTAGCACAAACACCTCATATCAACTGTCAAGCACTGGGGTGGAGAGGGGTGATGATTTGGGCTAGATTTTCAGCCAGAGGACCTGGGCACCTTGCAGTCTTTGAAGCTTGGCCAAAATTGGGTCATGCACACCAGCAAATCTACAACAGAAGGGCTGAAAAAGAAAAGAATCAAGGTGTTGCACGGGCCCAGTCAAAATCCAGACCTCAACCCGATTGAAATTCTGTGCCGGGAACTTCAGAGAGCTGTGCATAAACAAATGCCCGGAAACCTCAAAGAAATGAAGCAACGTTGTAAAGAAGTTCAGGCCAAAATTCCTCTAGAGCGATGTGAGAGTTTGTCATACAGAAAATGATTACTTCAAGTTATCGCTGCTAAAAGTGTCTTTAAAAGCAACTGAATCATTGGCTGTTCTTAGCTTGTCACACATGGCTTCTTCATTTTGGCTTTATTTCTGTTAAATAAATAATGACACTGTGTAATATGTCATGTGTTGTTCATCTGAGGTTGTATTTACCTAATTTTAAGACCTGCTAACACCAGATGTTTATGTCCTGATACTTAAAACCGTAGAATTCAAAAGGGTGTCCTCATCATGAATGCTGTGTATAAACTCTTTTACCAATCTCTGTTTGTGGGACGAGGCTCTTAGTATTGATAATGCATGCACTACCTTAGATTATGGGTATTATACTGAAAACAGATTGTTGTTAACGTCAAGCCGCTTTTGCCTGGTCAACTTTAAACCTTATCAGATCAAGTCTAGACTCTCTGACCTAATAGCCCACATTCAGGGTGGGATATTTGTAGCATATTCACAGCAAACTAAAATTTTATTCTGTCTGATCACCATGTCCCTTGCTAATGTGAAATAAAAGGTTCAAATGACACTAAAGGTAAACTGGCAACACTAGAACATAGGCTCTTCTTATGTTTCCAAAGAAAAAAAGGTAATTGAAGGTAAAAGTGTGTTACACTTCTATACTTTTGCATTAAATCACTACTTGACTTTTAAAACATATGCTT
The DNA here is from genome assembly GCF_949152265.1 of Phoxinus phoxinus. Lineage (NCBI taxonomy): Eukaryota > Metazoa > Chordata > Actinopteri > Cypriniformes > Leuciscidae > Phoxinus > Phoxinus phoxinus. The sequence continues at coordinate 12,766,526 of NC_136899.1, read as the reverse complement.
TTAAGACAACTGCAATGCTGACTACCTTCAGGTCTCAGGTAAAGTTACGTTGAGGGGAATATTTAAAGGAATATTAATGCAAATTTAACGAGTGACATAACGTACAACAAACAACACATATTATTTAAACTCTCATAGCGTGGTGAAGCTTTTGCTTAAACGTCCACTTGTTCGGACAAAACCCTCCTACAAGGTAGCATATTATCCCGAAAACCGAGAGGTTGACACGTACTTAATCTTACCCGTTTGAATGTTGAGCTGTAAGAGGTTGAGGTCTGCTGTCTGCCTCTCTCTGTAGCTGGAGATTATTGGGATGGGAAATCGGTACGTAGAGCGAGTGAAGCGTCATAAGCCACAGCTCAGAAATAGAGCGACCTCTAGTGTATATAAAAAAGATACTGCGACCTCCAGTGTTCACTTGCGCCAGTTCTTTCGTGTTCTCAACTTTTTTTTTTTTTGACTCCAGGGCCCTCCATTGTCTTTACCATTTTTCGAAGGTCTCATGACTGGATAATGATATAGGATAAGATTTATTTTTTTACTCAATTTATACCCAATAAAATATTTTAGAACTAAAATCCTAAAATGTTATATGGATAACATCCACACCCAGCAGAATATGTCTTTAGTTTCATAGATGAGTATGTCTTCTTAGTGTTTATAAAACAGCAAATATCAAATTTAAATGCAAAATAGGGATGTCTGATATTGTAACTTGATAGGGACCGAAAGACAACTTAAATAAACCCCCAGTAATTTTCCATTCAAATAATTTGTCATAAAATAGGTCCCATCTTGTGAATAGTTGGTATTAAAAAAAAACTACATTACAAACATTTGTTAGGTACTTCTTTTTATTCTCTTCCCATAAGAATAGCCACATTTATGAGGAATTCTCTTATTTTGCAATCAGGCCTCACACAATAATGAGATGGATGAAAAGAGGTCAGTACAAATATCTTACGCTAAACAGCCAGTCGAGAACTGAGTTGCTCTAAATATAAAAAGTATTTTACTATTCATTCCTGACTTGTCAACATCATAACAAAAGGTAAAAAATATGCCTCCAGGAGTAAATACAATTGTGATATTGCACAATAGTTTAAAGTACAGTATGTACAATTTCACATACAGTGGTCATGCTGCCGTTAAAACAAGTTGAATACACAAGCAAAATGCAATCATAATATGAGATACAGATGAGTAAATATATTATATTGTTTACACTTTCACTTGTATACTTACTCATAAACAATAAAATGTCAAAGCCTTTTTGAATTGTTGTGAAAAAAAAAAACTATATTTACATTTAACAAAAAGGCATACATGTGCCTCATGAGAGGCAGCAGAACTGAGCTGAATAAAAAAAAACATTATTATAATTTTTATTTTATTTTTTACAAGTGACCTCCTGCCATGAAAAAAAGACAAAAATCACCCTCACAAAACAAACTCAAAATGTTTAAAGAATAATACTGTAAAAGGTAAATGAAAAAGGGTCATATTATGAAAATGAAACCAATCAAAGCGTTCTTTCTTCACTACAAGGAACATTCAAGTACATTGTTTTTCTTCTTCACAGATCTTCAGAACATTTTGAACATTCAGGCTTCCCCTAATACACATAAAGATGAGACACAAACAAAGGCTAGATCATCTACAAAATATCCTCATAAAAATATATTCATATATTTCATTTATTGTGAACGTTAACTGACTAACCCTAAAAACATACAAAACAATATGTAAATTTTCAATGTAAATGAGGAGTGAAGATTTTGATATTAGATTATGAAAAGGTGTGAAATATCATGACTCTTACATTCTCGTGAATCTGTAATCCCTCATTATCCTCTCCAAAAGGTCAATTTGAATATCAATATTTAACAAAATTAACTTGTGGTTATATTCTGAGATGATTGCGAACTCAGAGAACACTTCCAAATGTCATTACACACAAAACCTTCCAAAAAAAGAAAAAACACTGTAATATTATTCTAAATTATAAGAAGCATATTCACTGTTTGCAAAACCACAAGAATATGAGAGCTGATGCGACAACGTTAACATTTATTTTGAGAGAATTATAATGAACTCAGATCAGAGACGGAAGTGCTCGGAATTATTCCAATACATGATGCGTCATAATGCTAAACCTTGATATTTATCACAAATAAATGCAACATCAGCTTTCTAAAATCAATCTGTGAAGCAGTCTCTGAGAGAATGAATAACCTGTATATGTAAATGAACTCTTTATTTAAAAAGTAAATGATACTTGAAAATGAAAAATAAAAAACAATGAAAATGCGTATGACAACATAATTTGACAAAATGCACAGTGCAATAATTTTTCTTTTAAATGCTTTAGCATATATGCAAAATAAAACGTTCCATTCAGAACATTTATATAACATTGGCATTCCGAACACTTCTAAACTCATGAACATTGGGTCTAATTTCCATTTTTCCAGACTAATATTTCAATAAATACAAACAGCCGATTTATTTGTTGGGATTCTTCTTTACCTGTTTAACCAGATAAAGTAACATCTACATTGACAGCTGATTGAATCCTAAAGGCACCTTGAATTAAGTCATCCAATCGGGTGTCAGTGGTCCCACCTTCTTCATCTACAATGACAAACACTAATAATATAAATGTGGGTGTTAATCTGCCAGATAGATGTCACTGTGCGAGTGCTTTACCACAGCCTGCATAAATGACACGCACACAAAATGATCTCTCAAAATAACTTCTTTATGCCATGATACATGCCTTCAGCAAAACAAATGCTTAAGACTGGGAGGTGTTTGGCAAGGGACAATAAACTGAAGGCTTCCACAGGAAATAAATGAGTATAGCTGTGCAGAAGGCTACAAATAGACAGTGTTGATTTGACATAATTCTTGGTGTCTTGATTTTCTTCCCCTCACTGAAACACTGATGATATACAATCTAATGTCATCTTAAAATTAAATCTCTGTCGTTTGTGCAGTGAATTCATATAGAGCATTTGACATTTACAGTCTGTCTAAAACATTTTCCACACAAGGACTTTTTTTGTAAGATTAAGCGAAAAGAACACAATGATTCAACTTTTCATAAAAGGAATTTTGGCAAATAATTGTTTCTGTGAAAAAAAAAGAACACATGGTGAAATGATTTATTAAGATGTGATCCAGAGATTACACACTTTTGCCAAAACACAATAGAAAGAGACAAGCCAGTCACTATGTACAGGACAGTTTCTCAAACTGGTGATGAGCTTGATCCAAAAACATTAGTTCTGATACTCAAAAAAAGATTCTGAAAGAGTCTGTACACCCCCGTTAGATGAACCATTCCTTCTTGCTTTCGTCGATGGTCTCTGTGAAATTGGGCTCGGTGCCGATAATGGCGGCGTCAGCTGACTCGGACGACTCGCCCCCCTTGGCCTCGTTGGTGTGGTAAGTGCCTTTATGGCGGAACATGTACCGGATCAGAAACACCAGAGTGCACAGAATAGTGAAGATCACCACTGCAATGATACCTGCAAAGAGAACACATTTACGCTTAATGCATTTAAGAACAGATTACTTCAAAGCAGTAATTGTTCATCTGAATTAGATATGAATATGTTGCCGTCTCACCTCCTATTATAGCTGAATTCCTATTAACTCCATCCGGTATCACTCTTTCCTCGTTGAAGGGGAAATCAGCACCTACAGGAGATCATCATAATACACTTCAGTTTAAATTGATCGGCATCTGTCCATATTGGATATTTAATTGTGCACGCTAATTTTTCCGATTTTTACTTTTAGGTTCTGAATTTGAAAAATGAATAGTTAAAGTTAATCATTAAAAATGCTAATCATTTAATATCTGTTAAATATTTAGCAAAGATCTAAATGAATACCCACTTTTAAAGGAACACCCCACTTTTTTTGGAAATTGGCTCATATTCCAACTCCCCTAGAGTTAACCAGTTGAGTTTTACCGTTTTCGAATCCATTCAGATCTCCGGGTCTGGCGGTAGCACTTTTAGCATAGCTTAGCATAGATCATTGAATCTGATTAGACCGTTAGCATCTCTCTCAAAAAAATCACCAAAGAGTTTTGATATTTTTCCTATTTAAAACTTGACTCTCTGTAGTTACATCGTGTACTAAGACCGACAGAAAATGAAAACTTGCGATTTCATTGCTTGCTGGTACGGCAGCAGTTCCTTGATTATTACGCAGGAATGAGAGTACAGATCCTAGTCATATTGGCCTAGAAAATCGCAAGTTTTCATTTTCTGTCAGTCTTAGTACACGATGTAACTACAGAAGAGTCAAGTTTTAAATAGGAAAAGGCCGGTTTTTAAGTCGAAAATATGCTACTGATGTATTGAACTTTCGTTCATTATTTGTGTTTAATTTTTAAATCAAACTGAAAGCTATACAATAACAGTAGCAGGAAGGCTGAAAGTGGACAGATCTTATCACTGAGGTCAATGCTTCACTGTGGAGGTGCTGCAATCAATAAACTAGAATTGGAAATGAAACGGCAAGGGGTTTTACGCCACTCCTGGGAAATAATGAAGGACTGAGAGATTTCGGTTTATTTTAAGTTTATTTTAAGTTTAAAGTGCCCCTTATGCTATTTTAAAGGTTCCTAAATTTGTAAGTCTCCTTTGGAAGTCTCCTACAATAAGTTTACATGCATTCAAGGTAAAAAAACACTTACATTTTCTCATCATATACATTGCGACCAGGGCTTGACATTAAAACCTGCAAACTGCAAGTGGAATTCAGCAGTTGCGTGTGATGCATTACGTATTAAATGTAGTTTTTTCGTTGCTTATTGCACAAAAACAGTTAAAAATACACACAAAATAGTGTCAAAATGCCCGTTATGTTTTAAGTGAACGTAAACAGTTGAAAAATAAAACATGTGTAACAGTATAATGGATCTGTGCATTAGGTCTTAAAGTGACAGCAGCCTAATATACGGTACCTGCTTCCAAATTATAATCAATGTCAAAATTGTGGCCAGTGAAAATGCTGAGTGGCTAGTAACTTTGGAAAACCACTAGCCAAAGTTACTGGTGAGCAAAAAAAAAATATGTCAATGATTGTGACATCCCCTCTTTTCTCGAAGTGTCTGAAACAGTTCTATCAGCGATTCGGTCTCCTTTCTGAGAGCCTACTCCGCTCTGATAGGTCAGATGGCCCAGTCTATTGTGATTGGTCTACAGCTTACTAAAAAAAAAATCCCATTACCATATCTGAAATTCAGCTCCGGAGGCTTCCTCAGCACTTATAAACAGTGATACGAACCGTAACAATGGCATCGGTTTTACTTCATCAAATCAAGCCTCAGTCCTCAAGTGGATTCGCAGTATTATTTGGGTAGTTTAAACATGTTCACCTGCGTCTAGGTGCCACGGGTCGGTTGCTGCAGACATGGGTGGGATAGTGAGGGGTGATGCTCCACAGTTGGATTCCACCAGTTTACCCTGGTGTGAGACGGGACCTGAACCACGGGACCTGAGCGCAGCTTTCAGAGGAGCGATGCTGTTGAACTGCACTCTGGACAGGCAACCCACAAACCCGGGTGTGTTGTACTTTTCTATAAGCACCGGATCGATGTAACCAGTTTCTGCAGGAAGAAGAGATACAGATAGGCATCTAAAGTTAGACTAAGAGCAAGAGAATAATCAGCATCTAAATGTTCAAAATGTCAGACAGGCTGAAATTCAAGATAACTGCAGAAAACTGATCCAATCCTTGTTCCGGGAAATGTATTCCATTTCATTGCAATAAAAGGATAAGATCAATGCCTGTTCATGTATAATGTACATACACAAGAGATCTGCGTTACAATGGCATTCTAAAATAAAACCTTGAGTGGGCAACTGTATCTGAAATATATCACTTACACTTGCTTTACAAATATGTCTCTTCATTCATGCCATTCCCATTCAATGGGATTTTACACATTTTAAATGCAAACAATGTTTACGTGTCACTATAGTGAATATTTAAAGGAATAGTTCACTTCAAATAAAATAAAAATGTAATTTACTTACTGTCATTTGTTTAAAAACTGAATGACTTGGTTTTGGTTGTTCTAGTTTACAAAAATCATTTGAATGGTTTGTTCATGATTCAGAGGGGAAGATTATCAGTGGTTACCAACTTAAATTTGAGTTTGATCCAATGTTGTTATTGTTGACTAAAAAGACAAAAAATGGTGGTAACACTTTACAAGGTAAAACTTTATAAGGTCTCATTTATTAATGCATTAACTAACATTAACAATGAGCAATATATTCTTACATCGTTTATCAACCTTTGTTAATGTTAGTTAATACATTTTTAATGTTAGTTGACAGTGCACTAACTAATCACTATTAGATTTTAATAATGTATTAGTAAATGTTGCTAAGATTCTGAAGTGCACATTCGATGGACATTTTACTATCCCGTGAGGGAGAGGAATCATGAATGGTGGTGGAGCGATGCAACTGACACCATATTTCACATGCCAGTGATAACATTGCAGATGTAGTACAGTACAAATTTCATTCATACTACAATGTATGAATGTGTATCATTTACTTTTATTTGAAGTGAACGATATTCATTCTATTCTAATTCTAATTATCGCACAAATTTCATTCATACTACACATATTTATACTATATAAAACATACTTATGTAACGGTTGCTAAGTAAGTTTCAAAATGTAGTACAGTATGCGATTTTGGACACAGCGCTAGTATTTGCTGTTAGTTTGTCAGTTGTTTGGCGCTCTCATGGTTTTCTTGCATTCTGGCCTCTTGTCTTCTTGTTCTCCTGCCCTTTGTGTTCATGGTTCCTGTTTTAATTTTGTAATTAAACACGCCTGCCTTCATCTTCCATGTTACAGGTTGGTTCCTCACACATCAAATGACTTCAGAAGGCTTGTAATGCAAGTATTAAGCACCACTCTCATTACATTTTAATTGCGCTTCGTGCCTTTTTTGATAAGAGCGACCGACATTCTTCAAAAAAATCTTCATTTATGCTCCAAAGAAGAAAGAAAATCAAACAGGTTTGCAACGACATGAGAGTGAGAAAAAGATGACAGAACTAAGACTAAAACAGCCATTTTCATAATAAAACACTTTAAATTACAGTTCTACTCTATTCTCTCCCCATTATTTTTGTTGTTGTTGTCTTCAGGCACACTGAGATATCCTGGTACCTTCAGAGTGCAGCCTGCCGAACACGTTGCACCAAACACAGACAAAAGAGCCAGTGTAACTGCTGCATTACAGACGAAACCTCTTCAAATCATCTGCGGTGTGTGTGCAGCTAAATTCAGCATTCTCTCACCACAGCCACAGGTAAAGTACACACATAGAAAACACACATGGAGAACAATTGATAAAAAAAAAATGATAAAAAAAACAAGCTTACTATGTTGTGCATCAAGAACACCTCTTAGGGATGATGTTTGTTTTATTCAGAACATCACAGTAAACATTTTATACAGCTGGTAGTGCTATGCATATCAAAAGTATTCCAGTCGTTAAAAATTGTGCGCCATTTATAGTGACGATTCATTTTATTTTAAAGTCATGAATCTTTTTTTTCTATACAGAATGTTGCAGTGCTTATTAAAAATGATTTATCCGTGCACATCATATTTACAAAAAAAATCATATACCCTTGTAATCTTTAATCAAAATTGTTAACCTCCCCTCCCCCTTGAAACGACATCTCTTCTCTTTATACTGTATGTCTCTGTGGAGGGTGGGACTGAATATCCTCCACAACTGACTACAACCTGGCATTAAGAAGATCTGCGTCCATATAGTTTGCAACTTCCTATGATCTAATCAATTCCTAAAAGTCGGAATCAAATTCCCGCACTTCATTTTTCTCTTTCAAGTAGCAGATTCATTTTTATGTTTTATGTATGCACAATAGGAAGAAAAGACTATCGCATCTTCCGTTTCATGCCGACTTTAAATCATAATCAAATTTTTGAAACACTAAAAAACAAGATGCACAAGTGCAATTTTTAAACCCCCTATATTCTATATATATAAAACTATATATAATGGATTAATTTCTTTTAGAAAATCTTACTGACGGTAGCGTACGTATTGTATAATTTATATATGATTACATATAAATAAAATATATTTATTATACTGTGTATATATATTTTTATTTATTTATTATTAAATATAATGTCATATCTTTCAGATCACAAACAATGGCAGAACACAACTTCATTTCCCAGAATCCTCTAAAATTAATAAAATGCTATACTAATGAAAGTCAACAAACATTCGCTACATCCAGAAATAATGGGCCACAAACACCAAAATATTTCACATGCTAGGTCTCAAAGGGCCAAAATGTGATTTCCCCCCTCATGCAGCCTCCTCATACAACTAAAGTCAATCTCAGTAGTGCTCAGTAGAAAGCAAGGAAATGTGATAACATCCTCGTGAATCCTAGTCTCGATCTCAGGTTCTTGCAGGCACAAGCCAGACAGAACATTTGTTCATTTTCCACAAGACGCCTGTGAATACCAATACACAAAACATGACCCGCTTCAGTGTCAACGATCTGTTTTTCAATGTGAAACGACTGGGGTAATAAGAAACAACAGAGCTGTAGAGACCGAACATCTCTCATGTGAATTATCTCATTAAATTATGTTAAAGCCTTAGCTTTAAATGACTAGAATATGAAATGAGAGAGAGAGAGAGAGAGAGAGAGAGAGAGAGAGAGAGAGAGAGAGAGTAATTTCATCACTTGCATGAAAAAATAATTACATCTAAGCATGGCAAATTAAAAGATTATTCTCGTCACATTCAGATCCAAAATCTGCTTTATAGTGCAAATATTTTCAAGAACATGTTTACTGCAGAGAACATAAAACCTTTGACTATTCAGGTTCATGTTTGTTGTATGAAATATAACACGTTCTGCTGTACATGGGCTCCTCAGAGGCGTGAAACGTGGCTGGAATATTTATGAGAATTGACTGATTGTTGCTGCAAATTCAGGTGGAAAGCTCTGGAGATTTCCCCCTCGCTCTTCATGATGCTCTGATTATTAGGGACGTGCTGCAGTATTTGCACTTACATTACCCCTTGTTTTGTGCAAACCAGACTTTCATTGCAGGGCTTTAACCCCATTGATGAATTGTTTTATACTGCAAGCAGATGTCTTGAATCAGCCACAGTTCTGCTTTCCTCCAGCCGACATTAAGAGGGAGATTCTTTGTTTCTCAACGCCACAAACTTTACTCCCCAGTCATAGTTACAAGAACAAACAAACGTAGATTTTTACGATTTAAACTAAAATGTCATCATGGCCTGCTTCTATAAACACCCAAATCCTGTTGTTTATCTTCCTGTGATAAATAAAAGCAGACGATTTCAGCTGATTGTCTGTTTCTGTTTCCTGTTGGTCTTAGAGGACACATGGTGCATTTAGGGTCGTGCAGAGAAAAAAGATTCAGGCTAATTAGATTCAAGGTCAAGATCTGTCTGATATGAAGGTGTGACCTGCTAGTGTTGGTGTCTCCCCCCACCCAGCTCTGTACTAAAGCAACACCAGACGGCATTAAGTGTGTTTGTGTGTCTGGGAAACAAAAGCATCCACACAAAAAAAAAAGAAAAAAAAAGGAAAATATGAAATATGTATAAATAACTGGCGTGCGGTCCATATAAGCTGCAAATGCTCTGCATACCCAAACCATTAGTGGACTTGCTGATTAGTATTAACACTATGGGCCCTATTTTAACAATAAGTGCATGGTCTAAAGCGCACTTGTCCGAATCCACTTTTGCTAGTTTAACGACGGGAAAAATGTTCGGCGCACGGCACATGGCCTAAAAGAGTTGTCCCTGTTCTCTTAATGAGTAATGGGTGTGTTTTGGGCGTAACGTGCAATAAACCAATCAGAGTCTCATCTCCCATTCCCTTTAAAAGCCAGTTGCGCTCGCACCATGGCGGATTCACTATTTACCTCGTGGGCGAACAGATGGGCGCAAATGCATTTGCTATTTAAACAATGTGGGGCAGGACGTGAAAAAGATAACTGCGTCGGGCTGAAACTAGCAAAAAACACTTGCATCGCCGCCGGGTGTATGATAGGGCCCTATAAGTTTCTATAAATTCCCTTGTTTTAGGTGTACCATAAAGCTTACATGATAACATTTTTGGTAATACGTACACAACAGTCCATCATTTATTTATCCGCCAAATGATGGTCATTTTCTTATGGTAATTGTTCTGCCAGTTACGGAGGATTTCGGGTAAGCGGTTCCAATGCCGCTTTGGCACCTATGCTCTGTTGTTATGTATCGTCATCATTATCCCGCATTCTCATTGGTTGGCTGGCATATGGGGGATTTCATGAGGAAAAATGTGCTGTTGCTGCCAGATCTCCATCAACGAAAATCACATTGTATTTCATACAACACTAACTAAATTGACACCTGGTGTTTCATATTTATCGTCTCAGCCCCCTTTGCACATCGTGCCTCCCTCAACTCTTACGGGTGCTTGTGACGGCATGTTTCAACAGGCATGTTTCAACAATATATATATATATATATATATATATATATATATATATATACATATATCATAGTTTTTGAAAAAAATATATATAAGCACCAACTAGATGCTGCAATGCACCCACACCTGTTGCCATCACCTTGTTCCTGTTTTATAACCCAGTTCAGTGTAGAAAACAGACACGAGATAGGCTTGATACATACTTGATTATATTGTTAAGCTCAACAGAAACAACTGATACTGTATTCCACAAGCCACATTCCTCATCGCAGTCAACACAATACAGTACATCACTTTAAAACACCATTTCATGGTGAGAAGTGATATGTAGAATAATGCAGTGCAAGTAAAACTGTTATTTGAATAGCCTTAAAATCATTTTAACAGCTCTTTTGTCTATGAGCTGCTGAGAAACATGATGAATTATTTATGAGGCATTAAAGTAAACACTGCTATCCTGGTAGGGGCCATTATTGCGGGGGAAAGAGGGTGCAAACGAGGGATTGAAGTCTGTCTTTTGATGGATGGGTTGGAAGATGGAGAGAAAGGGTGGGATGAAGGGGTTTCCATGGTAACAAATGGAAGCTGATGTAGCATGTGAGAGAGAGGGAGGTGGGAGGTACTGGACCCAAAGAAAAAGTGATAATGTGAATTATAATGACACACTGTCAACACATATGATGGCCGAACATTTCTTTCTACCTGTTTTTTATCTCTCATACAAATGTTATTCGCTCTATATAGCCTTGCTGTGAAGAATGGGTGAGATAAAAGGGAAGGGCCAATCTTCAGATCTTGCTGCATGATGCACCATGTGCTAACAGATTTAGACAGAACAACACCTGTCGGCCATCACGTGACAACAGGATCAGAGAGCATCCTCTGAAATACACGCAGCAAAGGCACGTTCCTCAGGAAACACAGCTATATTCACTAAAGTAATAATGCAAAGCAAATAATAATGGAGAAATGCCCACAACAATTAGTGCTAAACGCAATTTGCACAAAGCAATTCCCCCTAGTATGCAGCAAGACTACTGCAATCCAGCATACTTTACTGGGACTGTACAGCATCGTTCTTAAAAATGCATAACTGCCACTTTTAGCAGGGAAAATTAATGTAAGGTTAATTTCATCAGGTCTACAAGGTGAAAACATTTATGTAAATAGAAAGGAAATGTGCTCGAGCAGCAGTTGAAAACAGTTGTGCAGACACACAACAAATTAATATAAAATATATATGTAATATAAAATTATATGTTCATGAGCTTTATTTCAGCGCTCATTTTTAACTGGATTGCATGGATAAGATGCAGGTTTTTGTGCTGAAATTCTATGCAGAAAAATGAAACACATTTTGTGAATTCACCCCTCTGTGTTTCTACTTGTTCTTCCATCATCCACCCTTGGAAAGGGCAAACACCACCTTACACTACCTGCACCACACACACATTCCAGCAATCCAGAGAATCTGCCCAGCAAATCATTAACCAAACAATACTATAATACACTATTACAATATAAGGTACAGAAATACATGAAAGACTACTGTGCGTGATCACTGGAAGATATAAACACACATAACACACAAACACATGTACAGCATCCTTCACCCTGGAAAACTAACACAGTCCACCTCCTCATGCTGCAGTGCAAAAAAAGAAACATTACCTGCTAGATCAGCGTTTGCTATCAGGTGTTTCTCACTTCTTCCAAAATGCCAGCCTTCTTCTCTCTCAATGTGTTTCTCTTCACGATGCGGATACCCTGTGTGTGTGTGTGTGTACGTCTGCAGCTGGGGCTGGGTGATCACAGACTGCAGCCCCTCTCCTGTTCCGCACTCATTGATATCCTGCTTCAGCAACACCTGGAAACTGGATTCCACCATGGTCTGGATCCGGAGTCCACCTCCACTGTGATGCACCCACCCACGCTGGACGATGACTGCGCCCAGAGCCGAGTAATGTCCACAGCCAATGACATCATCCATCTGTTCAACAAGGCTTTGATGGAGACCAGGCGGACTACATCAAGATGTCATGCAAGTCTGTTCAGTGTAATGTAACATGATTTTGTTTTCATTACACTGAGATGACATTATGCTTTCTAGTCCAAACGACTATTCTGCTATAAGACTTTTGTGTGGGAAAAATTAATTGAAGAAAACACTTGCTCTGTTGGCTCTGTGTGTCAAATGTACTTTAAAATATATATATTTTTAAATCACTTAAATAATATAACATATTATTCATATTTAAATAATATATATATATGCAATAATTCAATTATTTTAAAGTGCCCCTATTACGCTTTTTCAAAAATTACCTTTGTGTAATTTAGCTGTTTGTAAATGTAAAATGTCTGCAAAGATTTAAAGAATTTTTTTTAACAATAAATAAGGTTATGTTCTCCTAAAAGAGAGAATCGATTCTGAACTGCTGAAGCGAATCAGCAATTCCAGTCTCACTTCTTGTTACACATTTGCGTAACAATGCAACACATTTGCATAATGCTAGCCTATGGTCTTTATTGGCTGCCCGCGAACAACGTCTATAACCCGCGTTAAAAAACTAGTTGTAGCTGAGACGGGAAGAGTTTGGTTCGTGCTGTCGGCATGTTGAGGAGATGCTGTTTTCAGCACTGAGATCCACTTTGCATGCACTTAAAAAGGATGAGGATTCGCGCGGGAATTCATACGGAAAAATCGACGCCATTGTTACTTTTCGTATCACTGTTTATCAAGTGCAGAGGAAGCCTCCGGAGCTGAAATTCAGATATGGTAATAGGCATTTGTTGACACGCACTATAAAGGGTAGACCAATCACAATAGACTGGGCCATCTGACCAATCAGAGCAGATTAGGCTCACGGGAAGGAGGCTTTTAGAGAGAGTAAATCTTAGAACAAACGTTTTTTAGATTCTTTGAGAGATCAGGAGATGTGCATTGTATTTTTTGACCTTGGATCCATGTAAATCTGTTGCAGGAGACTTAAAAAAACCAAACAAATTAGGAACCTTTAAAATAGCATAACAGGAGCACTTTAATATTAAACCTTTTGTCCTACTGGGCTGATAGATTTCCAGTGTAAGAGTCCTATTCTAAATTCATACTTCATTTTTTAAACAGATAAACAAGTCTGAATTACTGCCTGTTGTAATAACTGTCTGCATACTACACACTCATATGGTCAGCTGTGTGTGATACACATAGTAAACACATGGAAGTGTTTAGTCTTCAGGGAACATTAAAAGACTATCAGTCATCTGAATTAAATCTTTTGTGCGCTTTTCTAATGTAAATCAGTCCCTCGAGGGGGTGTAGCCTGCTATAAATCTGTACATTACTCACGTCTTCAATCGTCAGAGTATGAGGGGGCTTTTCATAATTGGTACTTAATGACTGCGTCAAAACAGACTCGAGGGAATCATTTGTTCACTCCTGCAGGATTAACAATCTAATTCACACTCTAAAAGCAGAAATGTGAATCTTTTGTTTTTGGTAAGGCAGCCACATGAATTCTTAAGTTAAAAATGTCATTTGCATTTTGCAATTCGGACATGATTAAAATCACAAAGTGCATCTGTGAAAGTGCATTTGCCCTCCTCAAGGAAAAACTATTTCCATCTGGAGAGGCCAAAAGAAATTCAGTGTGTAAATGCTGTTGGGAATTGCAAGGATAAAAATAATCGACACAACAATGCTCTAAAACAATAAATACAGCTCAAATCTTCCGAAACATTTGCATCTTTTTAAGGTGCCTGCAGATTTGCACAGAAGCCACTGAAAAACTGCCACGGGAAAAAACAACAAAAAAACGACAGATCATTCTGTTGGAGGAGACAGCCAGGGATGAAAGCACATAACCTTCAGTGACGGCTGACAAAAGGATTTTTTTGAGAAAGAGGAGTCTACCTCCCACCTGCAATGCCCGCTTTGAAAACAACCAGCGCAAATCTGCTGAATCATTGCAAACCCATTTAACACCAAGCGATTGTCTCAGATACCATTGAGCTTCAGTGATTTTAACCAACAGGATGTCTTTCATCATATTATAATAGCTAATAATAGCAAGTAATTTATCTCCTTTGTGGGGTGAATGACATTAAGAGCGGATGGGATGCATAAGATGCAAAACCTGCCAGATGAAATGCATCATATTTGAGTCGTTTTCTCCCTGTGGAGTTTTTCCTTTCCTCCTTCAACCATTTTTTCATCATTATCCTGCAATGGGAGCCTGTCAAAACTGTAGAATATACTTCAAAGGCGTCCTACATTCCCTCTAAAAATGGTCTTTCTTTTCCTCTGAATCATACTTGAATCTAACTTTGGCAAGCCATGTCTGTATATAAAGGAGTCTAATATTTTGACGCATAAGGACATGTCTCAAACAATTGTTGATGATATCAATATAATAGGGCCCCAAGAGACTTTAATAGAGAAGAATTTCATATACAGTATATAAGCCAAAAAAAAGTGGAATCTGAATGTTTCCTCACACAACGAGTCAAACCCCATTATGTTTCTCACTTAATGTCATGTCAAGCCTATTCTGTTCCCCATCTTATCTCAAATTTCACATCACTTTGGAGAACTTCTGCATCTAAAACAACTGAGGAACGTTCAGACAGCAATGCTTCAGAGCAGTGGTTCTCAATCTTTTTGACTCCAAGGCCCCTCATTGTCAAAGACAATTTTAGATAATTCTGACAAAGCTGCTCATTAAAACTTTTATTTTAGGGTGGAAACATAACAAAATAATTGTATAAAAATGATTATAAATAAAAAATTTAATAATTAGAATATATTAATGTTTTTCATGGTTTACACTTTTTTTATTGCCAACTTTCTAGTTTGAAAAGTCGATAAATTATTATAGAGCTTTGAGCTATATAGTATAAATATATACACACACATATATACACACAATATATACGTATATATATATTAATTTTTTATGCATCATATATATATATTTTTTATTTATTTATATATATATATATATATATATATATATATATATATATATATATGTACTTGAATACACCTTGTGGTGCAACCTGGACACATCGTCAGTGATACTCCCGGGGTCATAGGGTGTTTGGGGTCTTACATCAGACACCCTCACCCGGGCGACCCAGCCGGGGGTGATCAGGCCCCGACTTGTGTCCAGGTAGCGCTCTACGCCACGCGTCCCCCCTCCTTAACCAGAGCCACCGTGCTGCCTTTTCAGCGGCTTTATATATATATAATGTTTCATTAATAATATTCAATATTTAAATGATTTAAGATTGTGTGTTTTGTTTTTGTTTTTACATTTTATGACTTTTCCGGGTCCAGAAAGCACAATTTGTCCATCAAGTTGTTCCAATCCCATATGAGTTTCTTTCTAATGTTGAAGTACCATCAGGATTTTTTATTTTTTTTTACTATGTAAGTCAATGGCTGCTGTCACATGTCTGGTTAACAACATTCTTTTAAATATCTTCTTTTGTGTTCAACAGAAGAAAGAAACTCATACAGGTTAGGAACAAATTGAGGGTGAGTAAATGATGACAACATTTTCAGTTTTGGGTGAGCTATCTTTTCAAACAAATGAGAAATTTATTTCAGCTTACATCTGCATTTTTAGCTGTTTTAGCTTATTTTAAACCTTGTTTTGTCTTACTTTGAATAATTTCATCTATATTTTGTGCTGAGGCCCTGTTTGAGAAGCACTACTTCAGTGTATTTCAGTGCTATAGTGCAGCACTGGTGCAGTACCACCCAGAGAGAACAAAGAGCAGCCGCATCAGTCCCGCTGCCCACTCAGAACCCTCAGATGAAAAGCCTCTCCACCCATCCGGGACAAAGCCGCCTGCGAGATTACACCAGGACTGATAGCGTGGTGGGGCTGGTGAACCACACCGCTTTATCGGTACAGAATTAAGAAGACTGTTACAGCCACGCAGCTCGGCAGGAGGCGGCGTCTGTGATGAAATGCTGAATACTAATGTATAATGTGGTTTCCAGGGGCCATAAAGCACACGGTCATTTAATTAGCTTTATCTTATCAGCAATTACTGCAAATTCACATAGTTTAGTGTGTGTTGAGTGGGCGATGATGTGATGGGTGTCGGTCGCAGTGCATGCCCTTACACAAATTAACCATGGTTTTATTATTGTAAAAATGTAGTAACCATGTTTTTTTGGCAAATTGCTACCACAGAAACCGAAAACGCTCAGGCCAGCAGCATGTGTCCAAATTTCAATCTTAACCGTTCTATTTCAACAGAAACGATCTGAAAACAGGGCTTTAAGTGTAAAATACCGAACTTGTCCTTTAATATATTATTCATGTGTGTGGAGTGTTAGGAGTTATGCACAAAGAACATTTATCAATAATACAAATAATGTTTGAGTAAGACTCACTAAAAATATAAAAAATATTTCATATAAACATGCAACCAAACTTAAGTTGTTTCTCTGTTCAAAATCATCCTCTAACAGAGGACTTTGATATAGCAAGACTCAGTATTGATCAGATCAGTCTCCTAGTAAAGAAAAACGGCATTGATCAGACTAATAGGCTGACTCTAGAAGACAGGAGGGATGGAGAGCAAGAGAGACGGAGACTGCGAGTGGTTTCTCGAAAGTTCAAACTGCTGTATCATCAATATCTTTGCCAACTGCATATCACAATAAAAAAAAGTTCAGCATATACTGTATACTGCACACTTCCTCTGACACAATGCCTGACCTAAACGCATTTATATCATTATTTTAAAAAATACCTGTACAGTCAAAACTGTCACATCTTTCAGAAATCATTCTAATATTCAGATTTGGTGCTCAAGAAACATTTCTTATTATCAATGTTTAAAACAGTTGTGCTGCTTAATGTTTTTGTGGAAACCGTATTACATTTTTTGATGATTCTTTAATGAATAGAAAGTGCAAAAGAACAATGTCTTTTGTAACATTATACATGTCTTAGTGACATATGATCAATGTAAGGCATTAACTACAAAAAAGTTAAAGTGGGGTGGGTGTTCAGTGAAAAGTGGAGGCGTGTCCCAGCGCAAACGTTCCCTGGTGCTATTTTGTAGTTTGAGAAAACAATTCCGCCACAGACCAGGAAAAACCCAGTCTAAAGACAGTGGCGCATTATTCAGATGCTATTTTAAGGGCGCATGCTTGGCCATAATGTAACGTGTGCACAACGCACATACACTTTGCTTCTCTCATCTACACAGACGCAGCAGTTCATATTTTTGCAAACCATACATAATTACATGGAAAACATATTATCACACGAGGGAGATCATTGTGGTGTCCATCTAAGTGAGATGACGCTCTGATTGGTTTATTTTGCATGTTACGCCCAAACCACACCTATGAGTAATGAAGCTACTTCAGACCAACCCATTTTAGATTTGCGTCGGGAGCAAGAGTCATTTATCCCGCCGGTATAATAGTAACAGGGCCCGAGATTCGCCCACAAAGTTACTTGCGTTTAGCGTTTGATACTTGCATTTCAGATCGTTAACGTAGGGCCCAAACAGTCCAGAGACACAGATAGCACAGTCAGCTCAATGTCCATTTAGCCTGATTCATGAATACTGTACAGGCTCTGAGAGGATCTTATATCTCGCCTCTGCGACACTCACGAATCCCTGCAGTCTTACCCTGCATCAGCATACAGAGAAAACAACCACCTGAACAACTGCAGAATGTCAACAGCCCATTCCTGTCACAGCGCTCATGAAGTTCACAGACTAACTTTTTTTTTTTTTCAGGTCTCCATGTCAAGAGTTCTTGTTTAGTATAACAAGCTTCATTCTGAGCATGTAGGCAAGACAGACTGAGGTTGCCAGATCCTCCACCCACTCATTGCCGAGAAACACCCACTTGCTGTCTTTAGACTGAACATTTAATCGTAGTGTTTCATATGATCTAAATTCATCTCTGAGTTTGATATGAAATTCGATAGGAAAGTTGAATGTAATTTGCAGCATTTTAAAGCGTTATATGTTTTCCCGACATGAAGGATGAGAAGATGAAGGATCCAAAAATTAGGCTGCCATAATTGTGCTATCTTCTTTATTTGAATACATTTGAATGAATCTGACAGTATCGCATGTAGACTACAGGACTCAACAGTATAGGCGGAGGTGTAACCAACACTAGGGTGAGGTTAGATGCGATTCCTCCTTAAAAACACATTTAAATAGAATGACATGAAATAGTTACATGTCGCCTATCAACAACCTACAGATCCCTGCATAAACGCTCTGTTATTAAAGTGGTTATGTTCACAAACCACTAGAAGTTGAACAGGCAAGTATGCATGATTTGGCATGGCAGCCACTTCGAATAATAAATAGCCTATTGCCTTACCCTGACCTAATGCAGCAAAACATACGTTTCCTTCAAATACTGAACGGCTTATTGCCTAGAAAGAGTGCATAAAAGCGCTCCCTAAGCTGTGAGTGTACATTTTATAGTATGCATCATTAGTATGGTGTTTACTGATATCATAATACAGCATTTTTGCTACCATAGACACTTTTATCACATTAAAAATTCGCTTTGGCCACTGAAAAGTCAAAACAAACTC
The DNA here is from genome assembly GCF_949152265.1 of Phoxinus phoxinus. Classification (NCBI taxonomy): domain Eukaryota; kingdom Metazoa; phylum Chordata; class Actinopteri; order Cypriniformes; family Leuciscidae; genus Phoxinus; species Phoxinus phoxinus. The sequence goes on along the minus strand of NC_136899.1, from coordinate 12,747,366 downwards.
TTCCTTTCCCTTGCACATTGGGTGCTTCAAAAATCTAACAGTAAAAGCATATCATCTGGGTGCCTTTAGGACACAAATTTCAACCTACTATGTAGGAGGATAATGCAGCTCCAGACCACAGCTAAATGTCAATGCCATGACGGGACCATAGCAGATCCTCCCGAATACAAAGTAAAATATTCCATGTCAAACAGTTTGCAGGTCAACCACATACATTGCCTTAAGCAGAATGTGCAGAAAGTGTGGCTTATTCATGTGAAAGGGTCTCCAGCCATAAATCATTGATGAGGCAGGTACTGTCAGGCAGTGGGCAGACAGCTCATGATTTCAGCATGAACTGATAAACAGAAAGACAGCATCCTCTGATAGACACGACTGACAGGACCTGGAGATCATGGGTCTGTGGACAGGAAGAAGATTTGAAGTTTTCTGATGGACAGCCCACCAGATTCGGGCAGGAGATTAAACGTTTTTTTCTTTTCCATTGTTTTATAATTATTATGAATTTTTCGAACTAGGTGGATGGCGCCACAAGGTTTTGGGTGTGTTGCGGGTGTAATTGCCAGACTGAACTGCCTGGTAACAGCAGCAGGGCACTTTACTCTTTTTGGCGTGTCAGCAGGCAGAGCTGAATTGAGCATAATGGGGTCTGGATGGGGCCTCATCGGTATTCATTGAAGAAAGTGCGTGTCTGCTACATGCTTCTGGGTAAAACACCTTTATGGGATTGACTTAAAGCCAATGACATGTTTAGAGGGCATTCAAGGACACTGTGGACTGGCAGAATGAAAATTATATTCCTGACTTTCTGTATCCCTAGAGTACACTGGAAATCAGGAATATAATTTCCTTCACATCCTACCTATGTGAATTGCCACACATTTTGAATAAGAATAATTTCTTGTTAAAACTAATACTCTAAAATCAGTTGCAATTTGTATCTGCAATCATTTATTACACTGAGCATTTTATGATAAAAATGTAATGCCTTTTCTGCACTAGTATAACGCAAATCTATGTGAACAAGCATAACAAAGCATATAAAGATTTGCCATACAGTACATGCACCAAAATCATATTTTCACAGAATTGTCTATTAGCACCACCTAGTGGCTTCTCTGAGGCAATACAGATTTTTGATACTAATTTCTTCTGCCTGTCTGCACCAACTTCTCTCACAATAGCACATTCCCTTTTTCCCTCAAATATTCAATGGATACTATGAAACTAGACTATGCTCTTGTTTTACAAACATATTATGTATTATTAATAAGGTCAAATAAAAAATGTTGAGGCTACATGTTAATCCAAGGCTGAGGGAAAGTTTGCAAAGGAACTGAGGGCACTTACCAAAGACTTTCCCCAGGAAGAGTGACTTGACCAGGGTGAACTGAGTGTCTGAGGCTTCAGGCAGGGTGTAGGTGACAGGAGGATAATGATCCAGCTAAAAGAAAGACAGGTAATATGGTATAAAAATGTGTATTGCTGGTGGTCAAGTACAAACATGCCAAAGCATTTTTACTATAGTGGGCTATGGTGCCATCTACTGGCTAAAAATATAATCACTGACCATACAGTAATTCACTGATTTTAATAACAGTTACTTCTTATATTGAGGCAGTTTTCTGATGTGCTACATATTAAAAAACTATATAAAATAGATATTAAATCATATTAAAACTATTATAATAATTATTTAAATATATACTTTGTAATTTATTTTATATTTCAATACCCTTTTTAACGTGTATTAATAATATATTATTTTCATACATATAATATTATTATAATTTTTTATATATACTATATCCTAATTATAAAATCCTAATCAATATAGGTGGATTTAACTAGTATTATATTTCAAACATTTGTTTCTATGTGTACATGTAGAGTTGAAAAAGTTTAGGGTTCGAACCAGCATTAGTTTAATGTGTATTCACAAACATTTATAGATTCATAAACAGCCACTTTTATTTATACATTTAAACTTAAGAGTGTCGAAAGTAGCTTGATTCAGCATCATTTAAGTATTATATAATATAGTTTCTATTAATATTTTAAATGTTATATTTTAATTTTATTTATTAGTTTAATATTAGGTAATTCTGTTAGGTGCTTATACTATTACTATTTTTTACACACACACACACACACACACACACACACACACACACACACACACACACACACACACACACACACACACACACACACACACACACACACACACACACACACACACACACACACACACACACACACACACACACACTTTGGTGACAGCTTTAATTAGCCCGTTACTGCTGATTCACTGCCACCTAATTAGCATGAGGCATCTCAGCTCCGGTATTAAAAAGAATTATATCCGCTAAATTACTTTTTTGTGCTTGAAGATACGGCTGGTCTCTCAGCCTTCTCTGTGTTGTGAAAGTGGCGCTCTCATCACTGCACTGTGCTGTGAATACAAATTAGGCTCACAGAAAGAAACGGAGGCTCCAACACAATAGCATTTGTCTGACATATTTCAGCTCTAATTTGTTCCACTAATGTGGCGGACTGATAAATGTAAGCATGTTTATTCAGACGCCTCCCAGGTGCACTTGCGGGGTAAATCAACCAGGGGAACCCCTCCTTCACCACTACCAGTGGTCTCCAGAACTTATCCAATAGCATTTCTGAATCTCAGAAGACCTTGAGGGCTTGTGTTTCTGGCGCCGCTAATATGGGAGGGTGTGTTGCTGTTCTTCGACAGGATAATGTGACCAAATTAAATTGCTTTCAACCTGTTTACCTTGAAAACTAATGGGCAGCAGGGATGGAGGGATGATTCGGAGATTCGGAGAGAGAGAGAGAGAGAGAGAGAGAGACTGTCCCCTGTGGTGCTGTGGCCCCATTCTGACGGGGCTAGCGCTAATGAGTCCTGCTGTGAGCCTATAATTAATCTCCATCCAACAAGCCACCTATCTGACAGGGCCCCTCCTGCACCGCAGACACCCACAGAGGGGACACTCGGCCTGGGAGGCAACATCCACGTCCCCCTGGGGTGTCCAACAACATGGGTTATATCTGCAACCCCACTGAGAGAATAACAAATACAGGAGATAGAAGAAAAAGGAATAAGGAATATAAAAGGAATATAAAGATGGAAAAGATAGTTTGGGTGTATGGTTGGGGGTTAATAGACATGAATCATTCTATAAAATGAGTTTCAGAAAGGTGCATATTTTGGTCAATTTATGTATGATTTTGAAACATTTAAAACCTAAATTACTGCTGGCATCCTGTCAATGTCATTCAATGATCATATAATATAATGAGCTCTGACGAGGACAGTGATGATGGTATAAAACATCTGCTCAAACTGAACTCTTACAAGCGTAACAAAATATGCTTTATTTTATTCTTCAGTAATTGTGACTCTAATATCAGGCGTTTTATAATCGCGACAGGTAGAGATCCATCTGTGTTAGATATAGAACTCTGCAACTTGTTGTGCGCCTCTGAACAATGTCACTTCCTCTTCATTACATAATTTAAAACAGTTTAACAATTAAACTATTTGAAAAAGTAAAACAATTTAAAACAGTTTTGTACTCACTTCTTAGATCAATTTTGAAGTAAATAAGTGGTGTCCCTCATTGACGCTGTCACGATCCCCAGCTGGAGTGCCCTTGAGAGCCACCAGGGGGCATCGCCATTCCCTTCAAAGACTACATCCCCCATAATCCTCCGCCCTGTTTCATCATCATTGATTGTCTACAGCTGTGTATCAGCCAACAGTCAAACCAAAATTTATTCAGACACCTTCAACATTTCTCACATTATCACAGTTTATTTGCTATAGATTAGAAAATGGTAATAAAATATGACAAGAACTCCGAGTTATCAAATCAGTTGATATTTCACTGGTTTTGGCCATCCTTCTGTTAGACTGTCTGACAAATGAATTAGGTTGAATAGCTGTCAGCTGTTAAATTTAAGTACAGAATTAGATAGTACTAATTTAGGTCAACCAATTACCAAGCAATGCTTAATTTAGTTCAGTCTGTGGTATAAAAAGTTTGCATTAGCAATGAAAGAAAAAACACTTCAGCAAAACATGGTCAGGTCAAAGTGTCTGAATAATTTTTGGTCCCAAATTTGTATACATTTTACTGGTAGTCCACTGTATGAAGAATTTTGGGGAATAATATGTGACAGTTTACTTTATTTTGCTATCCTCACTTACATAAATTAACTATAGTGTCCTGCAATAACTAGTAAAAAAACATAAAAACTTATATCTGGTGTCTGAATCATTTTTGGTTTGACTGTATATATAGCCTATACCATGTTCACAGGTTGTGACTATTGTATTACACTGCATCTCAGAGCATTATTCCTGGTTTCATGCATCTTGTTTATTTTGGATTCTCTGATGTCTCTTGGATTACCATTGTTGCCTGTGTCTCCTGTCTTATTGGTTATTTGGACTGTTCGCATGTGTTTTGAAAAGCTGCTGCTTTCATTACGATTCTGGACTGTCCGAAATGCTGCATTTGGATCTTCACTCAAGTCTGGGAGCAGTTTCTTAACAGACATTCATACATTTTAATTGTTTAAAACCTATTTTAAATGAATGATTTCCAGTCTGTGGATTGTCATATATAGTGAAAAGGTGGATTAAAAAGTAAGTGAAGGATACACCACATTACTTTGATAGCAAGTTGACCAGATAGGATTGTGGAAAGCCCCAAAGTATTCATTAATTTAAATGAATAATATATCCCTAAATGAAAGAGCGCTCTTTTGTTTGCCTTAGGGTTTAAAAAAAAATCCAAGATCAAGTACGGTACATCTGTTTGCTTTGCCCACATGGTTATTCTCGTAGTTATGTTTTGACCTTTCACTGTCTGATTCAAAAAGGGTGTGATGTTTCATTCAAAAGAAATATCACAGGCGTGGGTGTCAGGAAAGGTCAGCTGGACCGTTGTTACTGTCTCTTATCTCATATTCCTTTTGAAGCAAGCTCTCTTCTCTACTGGAAAATGCACAGGTGGGTAAAACCTGCATTACAAAAATCTAAAATGCAAGATTAAAATATGATTAATCAAAAATAATTTAATATGATCATTTAATATTTTGCTAAATATATATTCCAAAAGAATTCTGATTTTAGAGGGAAAAGTTGCACATAACTTTTGGTCTAAGATCAGTTTTTTCTTTAATAATAGCGTATTGGTGAAACAGGGCTGTGACGGTGGCAGTTTTTTACCACCGCGGTTGTAATGGACCAACTACCGGCGGGGTTGGGGGTTGTTTTGAAATAAAAACATTATAAATTAATAAATTAAACGAGGCTCAAAAACATCCATTTCGTAACTGACATGCGTGTTTATTTGAGCAATTCCGTCAAAGAAACAACACACTACAGCCTGTAAAGCATTGAAATAAATATTTTTATATTTATTTTATATTTCCACACAAAGATGCGTGATATAGCCTAAATATCATGTTTTACTTGTTGTAAAAGGTCTGAAGAGTGAATTTTATCTTCCACAAGGGCAAGGCATTTAGGCTATGTTTGATTTTACGCTGCCAGAGAAAGCGAAACTAAAATCACCCGCACGTGTGAAACGCGCTTTACAACTAAACGTGATGCACCAGAATACAAAGCCGACAAATCTTAAATTTATGGGCTCATGCACAACTCTCTCTTTCGTCATGAATCCAAATGTTTCCATGCCTGCGATGTAACATTTAATTGCTAACATATTATTTATTTTGTAAACAAAGCTTTGGGCTTCACCCGTGTCATAATATTCATGTAAAACCGCATTCACATACAATGTTTTTTTATGTTTTAGAAGTTTTTAGGAGTTTTTGTTCAGTGCCGAGTTCTGCGCGCGCACAAATAATTTAATTATAACAAACGAAGTGTAGACATGATGTAAATAAATGATTCATTGTGCAGTGTACAGCTTAATTGATTATAACACAACTTTGTGAAATGGCGATTAACCTAAATGAGTGACAGCTTTTTTAGTGATTATAAAAGGAGCATATTTTTTGCCATGAGAAATCACACATGCAGTAGCCTATGCTTACTTTTCAATTAAAATTAACAATGGTTTGTGAACTTAGATGATTTAATTAAAAAAAAAAATTATCGAGAGGGTGTTTATGCTCGGATGTGCAGGTTGTTGCTAGGCGATACGTAACTTTAAACTATTTCATTGAAATTTCATGAACGTACTGAAAAAATGTATGTAGCTATACTTTAATCTGCAGGCTTTTGCGTGCTGGAGCGGGGCAAAGCATGAATGTTGCGAATGGGAGCAGGAAAAGCGAACATATTTTTTAATATATCTATTCGCAACTTTTTGCAACAATTTTTTACAATATTACTGTTTTTACTGATTAGATAAATGTACCAACCCCAAATGTTCGAACAGTGAATATATTTACAAACATTTTAACAAAATCGTGATGTTGAAAAAAAACAAAAAACATTGTTATTGTTGAAAAAGCATAGTGGACAATTGGACATGAATTAAATGTCACCCAAGTTCATGTTATTTGTTAATTCCAACAAAACAAAAGGACGTATCTGTAATTTTGAGGAACTGGCATTATACACCCGCTGGGATAATTAAAAAGAACTCATCAGACTTGGACAAATATAACAGCTATCTGTAGGATCCCTGCCTTTAATTTACACTTCTACGTGATCTACCTGCTTGATTGCCATGCAGTGTGTGTGTGATTGCCATGCAGTGTGTGCGCGCACATGAGCAGTGCTAAAGGACATTCAACACACAGGTATACACACACAACAAAGTAAAGGAGAGCTGCCCCTTGTGTCATAAACCCACACACACAAACCCCTCACACACATAGGTCATTGTGTGAAGGATGGCTCTGGGTTTCTATTTGCTGCAATGTCAGTGGGGTTCCCAGGGGCCATAAAGACAGGGTTAAAGGCCTATGGTTTTCTCTATCTCTCTATATATTTCACCCCATGCCACATTTCTAGCTCTGGTCTGCAGGATCTCGGGCTTGGCAGTGCTATGTCGCAAGAAATAAGGCAGAATTAAAGAGAGCTACAGCCCATCTTTAAGCCTCATGCCCACGGGCTTATCTGTGCTGTGCCTCATCCGTCCAGACAGCAGGAATTTGATTATTTGATTTAGGAGCCAAAAGACACAGCCTGACCAGAGAGAGAAAAGCATCAAGACAACAAAGCCCACAATTTTGCTGACAAGGTCAATATATCTGACATGATCTCTGCACCCCTGTCATTCAATATTATCCTCTTGGCACGTGTCTTACAGCGATGGTGAAGGGGGAGAAGGGTCTCGGCCAGCACAGTAGAGCCTTTGACATGGTTTTGAACGTCCCTGATCCTTCTGTAGTTCATTTTGATCACTTATCCTCAGATTCAACTGGATATCACCACAATTTCTACTGATCTGGGGTGGTAGCGCTCATGCTTCCTGTGATCTTGATCACTCCTTTATCATCTTTATCTTGCTGAATACCCTGCTTATCGACCACACGAGATGCTGCGTGTCCCGCCATTTAGGCTATAATGAAATCTACTACAGTGTACCCTGAGTCTCAGTTCAGGGATCAATAGAGGATTTCAATTATCCTGTTACTGTACCGTAGTTGGGCCTGTGAGACTAATGCAGTGCATCCTGGGTATCAGACATGGCACACATTCACTCACACACCCGCATATTTAACATGTTGGTTCTGTTCCCAAACAAAGAAAAGCTACCTATATAGGCAACAAATTTAGGCATCATTCCACAATCTTAAAAAATACTAAATTTTTATTAAAATCTAAGAATAATGAATATTATTTTAAATATAACTATGTAACTGTATTATTAATAATTTAATTAAATACAAGAAAGTATCAATAGAATATAGTTTAATAGTTTTTAGGCATTTAGCAGATGCTTTTAGTCAAGCGATTTATAATAGACTTACATAGTTCTAAATCAAAACTTTTACTTTATATGTACTGTATAAGCTACATATTTTTTTTCATTTTATTATGACAAATATAATTGTGTTATAATGAAAATAATTTAATTTATTTCCACAAATTTATAATTGGCACTTTTACCTCATTTAATTCCACAAATTTAATTGCCACTTTTACCGAATATATGTATGCTATATATTATTTATTTCATGATTACGAATATAATTTTACATAACAAAAATAGTTGTATTATTATATAAAAAATAATAATTTAATTGGTAACACTTTACAATAAGGTTTAGTTTGTTAACATTAGTTAATGTTTAAACTAACATGAACTAACAATGAACAATGCATTTATTAATAAATGCTGTAGAAGTGGAGTTCATTATAAGTCATTGTTAACTAAAGAAACCTTATTGTAAAGTGTTAGCATTTAATTTAATAAATAAAATATCAATAATAGTGTTCTATAATATAGTTCTTAATTAAAAATGTACTTTTCCCTAATAGCTATATATAATTTTATAAGCTACTGTATATATATATATTTTTTTTTTGTGTGATTATTACAGTATTGAGTTATTAGCTTAGAAACAAGTTAACATCCACTTAAATTGTGAAATAGTGAGTGTTATTCAATTTTTAGTGTTCAAATGAGCTGCCTTTGTGGAGCGTTTCAAACCAATCACTTTTGAAGTTTTATTTAAATTAGGATGTTCTAGAAAGCTCCTAGTGGACAGTGAGGAAGCTGACTAGCTACTGTAACTACTGTATTATTGGATCAGTAGTTTAATACAGTACATTAGACCATTGATGCTTGTTGTAATATTGAGTGTGTCCAGTCTCCTGAATGTGTTTCCCACCTGTACTTCAATGTCTCTCTCCACCCGGGAGATGTTGACGGTGTGGGGCTGCCCGTTGGCCAAGTTCCTCTGGTCAATATCAATGGTGAAGGGTTCTCTGAGACCACCCAAGTTGTAGCGCAGCTGCAGGGTACCTGGGTGAAACGGGGTGAGACAATAAGACCACGTTTATCCAGAGCTCAACCATCAGTTGAGCGCAACCATCACTTCTACTCCCTGACATAACTTGCATACACTGCACACTGTGCAACGGCCCTACAGGCTGCAGGGAAGAGCAGAACCTCATTTGGGTTACAGCACAGGCCAGCGAGATAAATTTGCTCAGAGTAAGATTCGACGTGGGCTTAGGCAGCTTAACTCAAAGAATAAGCATCACCAGTCTTGTGTGTCCACTTTAGGTTTTATGGGATGGTGTTTTGGCGTGCTACAAATTAAACAACAGTACATCTGAGTCACTGAGTTTAATGTGAAATTGTGTCCCTGAAGGGAATAGGGGTCTTTTTTTAAACACCAGATGCGTTTTACTTTTAAACTCTAAAAAAAAATGGATCACAGTGTTGTGCTTATGCCAAACAAACAGGGATGTAATTGCCTGCGCTTTGCCATTTGTCATATAATTAGCTTTTACTGTTGCGCCTCCACTTCAAAAAGCAATTCAGCCTGCTGCAATAAATTCTCCTTTATTATTACAGTGCAGTTTCAGAACTGCTGTGGAACAATCGTACAGACACATGTGTATTGCATCAGCATCCATGCTTAATGATGAACTGCAAAGACTAACCAGGTGCGATGCAATAGGTTCACAATTTGTCCGTTCATACTGAAAGCAACAGTGTTGTGCAATAACAGCTAATCAGAACATATTTACATTTTTAATATAGTCATGTGGTACAATAGACTCTTTTCACATTTCCGGAGTTCTCAGAGCAGAAGTCATAGTTGGGTAACTTCTATAGTGGTGAACGGAAAACTACAATCATTTCTGCATTCTCACCTGCCCCCATAGTAAAAGATAATCCACAATAGAGTTTCTATAGCCCCTTTTTACAGAGATTCCTGAAAATACACTGATAATGTGTCCCGGGATCATTTGTGATTTTCTGGAATCTGTGCATGTGTTCACACACATCCCGTAAAGATCCAACTCAATCTCAAGGCAATTTGTAAGAATTTTACGAGTTGGCTAATTTGTAAGAATTCATACAACCTCACTCGTATGAATTCGTACAATTTTTGCTAAAGCGTACATATTTTACGAGTTGCCCAATTCGTATGAATTCGTCCGAATTACCTACCCCTGACCCTAAACCTACCCATTACATGGGTTTAGACAAATCGTACAAATTTGTACAAATGAGGTCGTGAGATAGCGTTGAAAGATCTCGTAAAGACACGTGACATCAGGTTGACGAACACAAACTCTCTTCTTTGTTAATGTGCAACGTGAACGTTGATCTGCATTTAAAACCCCCGGTCAAAGAGTCGCAAGATAACTACGTCATTGCGACTACACGTGTGGATGTGTTTGTATTCACACAGAAGGCACTCTAGAAATTTTAAGGCAATTTTATGGGATCAACCCTCAGTGTGAAAGGGGCTTATGACTTTCCACAAGAGCAAATAATAATTTATTATGATTTTAATTATTATTTAAATATTGAGAGATTCATTACATTGGTCAGAATAGAGAGAAAATGTAAAAATTTGCTGTCAGTCCTATATAGTGTTATAAATGTACATACATAAAAAACTAACTTTCAACAACTGTGGAAATGCATCATCACAGTCTGTGAAAAGGGTCATTTGGATCAATGAGATTCCAGTTCATCTAATCTTCTCAATGCCTCAAACAACGTCTTACCATTGTGATGGAGCACCACGGCCATGTAATCCTGGGTCTTTGAGCTGACATAGACCAGAAGGCTGGGAGAAGTAGAGGTGCTAAAGCTGAAGGTCAGGTCTTCACGTGTCAAGTTGGTCTCGACGGGCAGGTTGAGGATTACGCTCTTCTCATCCAGGCTGGAGGCGGCAGCCATCACTTCAGGTACCAGATTATACTTGACCAGTGTTCCCGCCTCAAAGAAACCACCAACGTCTGGAAAAGAACGGGGTGTTTCTTCAGACGATATTGACATTTAGGCAAAATTCTTGTTGGCCCATATATATTGCATTGATACTTTTTAATTTATGTACAGTACACCGTTGCAAAGTTTGGGGTCGATAAAGTAAAACTGTAATATGAAATATGTAATGTGAAATATGATTACAATTTAAAACAACTGTTTTCTATTTGAATATATTTTAAAATGTATTCCTGTGATGGAAAAAGCTGCATTTTCAGCAGTACTGTCACTAGATTAAGAAATTATTGTAATATGAAGTTTTGGTGCTTAAGAAACATTTCTTATTATGATTAATATTGAAAATGGTTGTGCTAATTAATATTTTTGTGGAAACCGTGGTGAATAGAGAGTTCATGAAAGTTTATAAAAAACAGAATTTCCTTAAAACAGAAGTCTTTTGTAATGTTATAAATGTATTTACTGTCTTATATATATATATATATATATATATATATATATATATATATATATACACCGGTATATATATAGATTATTAGCCTAAAAAAGTGAAGTGAAGTGCACAAATGAGATTGTGACATAAATACATCCAGAATATCAAATATGAATTGTATTGTAGGGTGATACCTAGTTCTAGAGTTAAAACTATGACTCTTTACAGGAATGCTGTTTGAGGACCAACAAAAGATGGTTTAACCCGGAACACATCATACTTCCGGATAAATCATGGCCACCATTCAATAAATGTACACTGGGAATGTGTAAGCGATGTCTGGCGTGGCCATCTGCAGTAAAGGACAAGGAAACTGACATTACCGACATGTTTTGTATTCATGAGGGGCTTCTTCAACAGCTATAAAACCAAGAGGACACTTTCCTATTACCTTTTTACTTGAGGGGGAGAACAAAGGTCCTTACATGGATCGTTTAACCCGACTGCTAGGACGTGTGTGCAAGTGTGTGTAGATTTGTCTTACACACAAGCAGAATAAACAACGCAGGATTTGTTGCATATGGGGTGGAACAGGGAGAACCATGGGAAATCAACATGGGTAATGAAGTAAATACACACAAGGGTAAAAAGAGAGTGAGCGAACATGAAAATGTGCACCCGCACCGAATATCTCATGTACACAGAGGGGAGGCGGGTTTATCTGCTATTCATGGCATTCTCTCATTCAGCCGTTTTACCCCCGGGAACAAAGCGCTAAGTACAAATGAGCTTTGTACAAATGCTGTATCGGGAGCAGGAAGGAAATCAGTGCAGTGACTATAGATTGGTTTAATTATTTGCTGTGAGGCCCTTGAGTAATCTTTACATTTCTTCCAGGCTGGACTGTAGGGTTCAGATACAACAGAGACAGAAACACCATGTTTTAGTACCACTGGGGCAAAAGCCTCGACACAGCGGAAGCATGAAAAGCAGGGTAAGGATGGTACAGATAAAAGGAATTACAGTTCTGTGATGTGTTCAGAGGACCAACAACTTTACAGGCCCTAGAGTGGATCCTTTATCTAATGTACTACTACTGGTTTAAAGTCGCAATGAAACAGCAGTAGTGACAGATCTTTTCTTCAGTATTGTTACGTACGACTTACGGCTTATGGAACATAAAAGAAGATATACTGGAGATCTGTTTTCTTTTAACATACAGTACAATAGTATTCAAGGGTGTCCAAAACAACACTTTAACTGCGTTGAGTATCATTGTACGGAAAAATTTTAATCTTCTTTTGTGTTGAGGATGAGGATGAGTTATTGACATAATTATAATGTTTGGGTGAACTTACCATTTAAGTCCAGAAAAAAAAAACACAAAATAGCATATAGATGTGAAAAGAAATCTAACACATCCATGGCTACGAATCCAAGTGAAGCAGCACAGAGAAGAGATTCCTCTTCCTGGAGTGAAAGTGTAGTATTGAGCCACAGATGTAAGGCAGCCTGTGGGAGCAATTGCACTGATCCAAAGGCAAAGAATCTGAGAGAATTCGATATTGACTGCAATACCCTAGACGGCACAAGTAAATATGTGTAAAATGGAAATGTGAGTTAAAACCTTGCAATTACAAGGTTCATGCATATTTAAAACGAAAGGAGATGTTGAAAGCTAAGGGCAACCATCTGAGTCTCTAGCTCGTAGCGAGTCGCCATCTTTAAACGGAGGGCATGCTGTGTTTGATGGAGGTCTTGACACAGAGCATGAACTACAGAAAAGGCCCGTTCATGTCAGCGATGCTATTACTATATTCAAATGAGGGAGGCGGGGCTTAAATGCAAAGAGTGTCTCTCAGTGATTCCCACCCATTTTAGTCCAGACACATTCAGTCTGTAATGTTCAAGTTTGAAGTTTACAGAACAAGTTGTTCAGTGTCATATCTCTGGTGTATAAACTTCAAAGAAAAGTTTTAATTTGCATTATGCATACTGACCTTTCGAACAGAAAGGCCCATCGTAAGCGGTGGTGGTGCAGTCACAGGAATAGCCGTTGTATTTCTCCATACACTTGCCGCCATTACGGCAATACATCCCAAAACTGGTGCAGTGACCTGAACAACCAGGCTTCACACCAGGAGTGACTTTTGCCCTCTCTTCTAAGTCAAGCGTCACCCCGTTCATCTTCAGAGAGCGGATGCATCCGAGAAATCCTCTCTGACCTCCTGCGGCACCTAGATGGGAAATCGAAACAAAAGACTAGTCAATATTTCGCTTGAAACTGGTCTTAATAAAAGCATAAGTGGCTCAACATAATAACTTAATCATTTTCATAGCAGGCTCAACAACAAGCTTGAAAACAACAGGTTAAATGAGAAACATTAAGTCTCAGCCAATAGTTGAACCCCTTTTGGTGCGTTTCATTCATTTTGGCTTGGACCATTCAATACAATAGACCTTGGAGAAATTAGACACCATTAGAGTTCCACTTCCAGGAGAAAATAAACATTCACCAATTGCTCATTGTCGTGCCCGGACATCTTTTCATTATTGGAAACTGCCCAGTTAAACAGAAATCATACAATCATTTGCTAGATTAATACTAGATTAATGGTAAATGTCCTGGTAGGATGCATCAATTATTTACTAATGGTAAATAATAAAAACAGACCCACAAGTAAAAACCTACTACAATTTATCAAGCTGCCAATCGTGGAAAGTTTTATCAATTCCTCCAGAGAAATTATATGGATTGGAGTATCCATAGATTAGAGACATTACAGGTTGCTTAATCTTTACAGAATAAGAAAATGTGATGTTTTCTAAACTCCATTTAACTCAAACTTAGGTGACCTGGTTGCCTCTTTAATACAAAACAAACTGAATCATATGCTAATGAAACTGAGCAGAACTCTTATCATCAAATGTACAGTAAATATGCTGTACTATTATAAAATGAAAGACACAATGTCTCATGTTTCAAGGACGAACACAAGATAAACACACAAACACATTTTAATTAGCATTTTTATTTATAACTCGTCGCATGATTGTTCCAACTGGATTCATGTCCCTTAGTAGGCGTTTTCTTCTGTCCTTGTTTGTTGCTGAAAAATATTTTTCACCAGCATTGTGTTAATAAACACAAGATGTGTTTTAACATTGGAGAGTACTTTATGAATATATGAGTAAGGTAAGAAGCTGTTATGTCAAGCTGTTAAAACCCTTCTGAAGTTCACTGCCTCCATCTCTGATGAGCCCTGAATTGAAAATTATTTTCTAATGAAACCGTAATGAATTCGCATATTAAATTTATTAGACCATCCTGCCCAGTGGAATATTTTTTTTCTGTTTTTACCTTTGCGTTGTACAGGCTGTTTGTAGCCTTATATTGCAGCAAAAGTTCACCAGTACAAAATATCACAGACAGACAGACCGACCAACCGACAGACAGACAGACAGACAGACAGACAGACAGACAGACAGACAGACAGACAGAGACAGACAGACAGACAGACAGAGAGAGAGATAGATAGATAGATAGATAGACGGACAGACAGACAGACAGACAGACAGACAGACAGACAGACGGACAGACAGACAGATAGACGGACAGACAGACAGATAGACGGACAGACAGACAGACAGACGGACAGATAGATAGACGGACAGATAGTTAGATAGTTAGATAGATAGATAGATAGATAGATAGATAGACGGACAGACAGATAGATAGATAGATAGATAGATAGATAGATAGACGGACAGATAGATAGACGGACAGATAGATAGATAGATAGATACATGGATAGATAGATAGGTAGGTAGATAGACGGACAGATAGATAGATACATAGATAGATAGATAGATGATAGATAGATAGAGACAGACAGACACAGACAGAGAGACAGACAGACAGACAGACAGACAGACAGGCAGACAGAGAGACAGACAGAGAGACATACAGATAGATAGATAGATAGATAGACGGACATATAGATAGATAGATAGATAGATAGATAGATAGAGACAGACAGAGAGACAGATAGATAGATAGCAACAGACAGACTCAGATAAAGAGACAGACAGACAGACAGACAGACAGACAGACGGACAGACAGACGGACGGACGGACAGACGGACAGACAGACAGACAGACAGAGAGATAGACAGACACAGACAGACACAGACAGAGAGACATACATACAGATAGATAGATAGATAGATAGATAGATAGATAGATAGATAGATAGATAGATAGATAGATAGATAGATAGATAGATAGATAGATAGATAGATAGATAGATAGATAAACACTAGACTGTTGGTTTGGGTACATTTTACGAAAAAGTTACCTACTGTCCTGACAGGCCCATGATGCTGGCTTCCCTTTGGAGAACCAAATACCGCCCAGACGTGCAAGCAATGAAAGAAAGAAAAATAATACCAAAATATAAAATAATAAAAAATAATAATGAAAAATAAAATCTGTATAAAAAAAACAAACACACACATGCAGTTATGAGAAACTTAATGCATAACCAAGGCCAAGCTTCAAAGAGAACACAAAAAGAAAATACATGGCAAGAAACAACTTGATGGTGGGTAGTAAAGAAGTATTAAAGATTCATGTAAACAGTGAATACTGACATATTAAAATACCAGGAACTAATGCAAACATGTTAGTGGCTGTTAAATCAAAGGTCTGCTTGTTATCTGAGATGAAGAGAAAGACAATAAAGAACGAGCAAGCATTTAATCCTCCATTAAATATAATAAGGCCACTATAAATGCTAAACAAATTCAAATAGACACAAGCATCCATGGGTGAAAGGAAGTAGAAGGCAATCTGCTTTATCAATAAATTATAGCATTGGACTAAATGGTGCTGAAGAAGTGAGCATGATGGAGCAATTCATAAGCAGAGGAGAGGAGGCCAGAGAGAGGCTTGACAGATCAGGACATCTCCACCCCTGCCCACTCTGCAGATATAAACCAGTTAGTTTTCCCACGGAGGCTCAGGGACTAAAGACTGAGAGCAAACACTTACATCAACATTTTACATTTCCACTGAAACAATGGACAGGGATTAGACAACCTTTAACATTAATTTGTACTGCAAGGCTCATTACACCTAACCCTATGTGCTTGATAATGAAATTGAAATGCCAGTCCAACATTCTTACGATCCAAGCGTAGAATAAGAATGAAAATTTCATGAGCTCCATGGACAACATGCAAATGAGACCTAGAGAGGGTTATGGCTTGGGCTGGGCAATATATTGAATATTAATCCATGATTTGGCTGGTTCCAAAGAAATATTACATGCTCAAAGTCTAGTGTGACCTTCTATTTAAGCTATACTTGTTTCAAAATCCAATATTCGAATACCATTTAATTTAAACTTTAGTGGCAAAGAAACCGATAGAGTTAATAAGATTGATTTATTTCCATGAATCAGTTCCCACTGTCCATTTCAATACAAAAGTCAAAGCACGGATATATATATAACAACACTTTATTTCAATGTGTCCCTGTTACAGTGTAATTATACTGAGTAATATGAATTAACTACATGTACTTACTATAGGGTTAGGGTAATATTAGGGTTTGGTTTAGGGTTAGTTGCATGTAATTATGCCTAATTAGGGGCCAAGCACTGAAGGTGCGGGCACCTATTGTATCTGTTCCCGTTCTTATTAGGGGCCAAGCACTGAAGGTGCGGGCACCTATTGTATCTGTTCCCGTTCTTATTAGGGGCCAAGCACTGAAGGTGCGGGCACCTATTGTATCTGTTCCCGTTCTTATTCTTCTTTTTCTTTTTTTAGGGGCCAAGCACTGAAAGTGCGGGCACCTATTGTATCTGTTCCGGTTCTTTAGGGGCCAAGCACTGAAAGTGCGGAGGCACCTATTGTTTTCGTTCCGGTTCTTATTATTATTAGGGGCCAAGCACTGAAAGTGCGGAGGCACCTATTGTTTTCGTTCCGGTTCTTATTATTATTATTATTATTATTATTCTGCTTCTTCCGACTGGGCGTCTATGGCAGCCCATAGAAGCGTATGCGGGAAAGTTGTTCCGGTTTGACATTCTGATAGAGGACATTCCCAACAGTAATTGCACCAATTTTGGTGTCTCTAACTCATTCCCTCTAGCGCCACCACCTGTCCAAAGTTTCACTTATATTATGCTAATAACTTTTAAACCGTAAGGCCTATCAACAAAATTCTTTTTTCCTCTGATTCCTGAGCTCACGACGATTCGACTGGACCCTATGACGTCATTTTCCGTCATAAAAATATGGCCGCCATTTTGAATTGTCCAAAAAACCTTCTTTTGCGAACTCGTCCTAGACGGTTTGTCCGATTTGCACCAAAATTGCACCAGATCATCTTCAGGCTGTGGGGACAAAAAGTTATGGAATTCAAGTTGATTCGTCAAACCGTTTTCGATAAACGCGCAAACAAATTTTACGTAGCGCTTGCGAAAACAGACATAAGGCTGTATCTCCGCATCGCTTAATCGTATTCAAACCAAACTTCCTACATGTCATCACAAGCATGACCTGAGGCTACATGCTGCGTTTCGGCGCAGCGCCACCTACTGGTCTGGAGATATGAAAAAAGGCTATTTTTGCTTATAACTTCTGAACGGTTTGTCCAAAAATCACAAAAGTGGTCTCGATAGATTCAGGGCGTCATGTTGAGTTGACTGATATCCAATTTTTCCATATCGGCCATTTTGGCTGTCGGCCATTTTGAATTATGTGCTAAAATGCTGTATTTTATGAACGCATGAACGTATCGTTACGAAACTCAGTATGGGTCATCAGTACAAAGCCCTAAAGGTACTCAAAAGATTATGAGACAGCGCCACCTTTTGGTCAAAAGTTATAATGAAATTTCCAAAAATGCTAATAACTTTTGAATAAATTTGCCTATAGTAATGACACTGATCTCAATAGATTCCTTGGGTTATGCTGAAAACATAGATACCAATTTTGCCATAGTCAGCCAAACTTCCTGTCCGCCATCTTTATTTTCTTTTAAAACCTACTTTTTCGAACTCCTCCTAGACCGAACGTCCGATTTTCACCAAAATCGGATCGTGTCATCTCCAGACCGTGCCGAGTAAAAGTTATGGATTTCGTGTCGATAGACGAAACCGTTTTCGTATACCGCAGTGGCAAAGTTGAGGCATGATGCCAAAATGACTATTCAGGCTTTATATCTGCAATGCCTTGACATATTGACACCAAACTTTGTATGTGTCATTGTCACTTCACTCTGACCACATCACATCAGTTTCGTAACTGCGCCACCTATTGGTCGAAAGTGATAATCATATTTTTAGTTATTGTATGTGATTTTTCAACCATTTTGCCCAAATTCATCTTCAAATGTCTTTAATTGCTCCTTGCTGCAGTGGGTCTCACACTCCCAGCCACTTTGGCATGTCTTGTCGTCTTGCTTGCGCTTGGCCCCGGTGATTGCTGCTTGCAGCTATATTTAGGGGCCAAGCACTGAAGGTGCGGGCACCTATTGTATCTGTTCCCGTTCTTATTCTTCTTCTTTTTCTTTTTTTTCTTTTTTTTCTTCCGACTGGGCGTCTATGGCAGCCTATAGAACCGTTTGCGGGAAACTTATACAAATTGGCACAGTGATAGAGGACAGCCTGAACTATCACCATCGCAAATTTGGAGTCTCCAACTCATTCCCTCTAGCGCCACCAGCTGTCCAAAGTTTCACTCATGTTTATGCTAATAACTTTTGAACCACAAGGGCTAGAAACAAAATTCTTTTTTCCTCTGATTCCTGAGCTCATGACGATTCGATTGCACCCTATGACGTCATTTTCCGTCATAATAGTTTTCCCGCCATTTTGAATTTTCCGAAAAACCTACTTTTTCGAACTCCTCCTAGGCCGTTGCTCCGAATTTCACGAAAAATGAACCAGATCATCTCCAGACCTTGACAACCAAAAGTTATGGAATTCAAGTTGATTCGAATTACCGTTCTCGAATACCGCGCAAATAAATTTTACGTAGCGCTTGCGAAAACAGACGTAAGGCCGTATCTCCACAACGCTTTATCGGATTCAGACCAAATTTGGTACATGTCATCACAAGCATGACTTGAGGCTACATGCTGCGTTTCGGCACAGCGCCACCTACTGGTCCGGAGATATGAATAATTTATGTTTTTGCTTATAACTTCTGAACGGTTTGTCCAAAAATCACAAAAGTGGTCTCGTTAGATTCAGGGCGTCGTGCTGAGTTGACTGATATCCAATTTTCCCATATCGGCCATTTTGGCTGTCGGCCATTTTGAATTATGTGCTAAAATGCTGTATTTTATGAACGCATGAACGTATCGTTACGAAACTCAGTATGGGTCATCAGTACAACGCCCTAAAGGTACTCAAAAATTTATGAGACACCGCCACCTTTTGGTCAAAAGTTATAATGAAATTTCCAAAAATGCTAATAACTTTTGAATAAATTTGCCTATAGTAATGACACTGATCTCAATAGATTCCTTGGGTTATGCTGAAAACATAGATACCAATTTTGCCATAGTCAGCCAAACTTCCTGTCCGCCATCTTTATTTTCTTTTAAAACCTACTTTTTCGAACTCCTCCTAGACCGAAGGTCCGATTTTCACCAAAATCGGATCGTGTCATCTCCAGACCGTGCCGAGTAAAAGTTATGGATTTCGTGTCGATAGACGAAACCGTTTTCGTATACCGCAGTGGCAAAGTTGAGGCATGATGCCAAAATGACTATTCAGGCTTTATATCTGCAATGCCTTGACATATTGACACCAAACTTTGTAAGTGTCATTGTCACTTCACTCTGACCACATCACATCAGTTTCGTAACTGCGCCACCTATTGGTCGAAAGTGATAATCATATTTTTAGTTAATGTATGTGATTTTTCAACCATTTTGCCAAAATTCATCTTTAAATGTCTTCAATTGCTCCTTGCTGCAGTTGGTCTCTCACTTCCAGCCACTTTGGCATGTCTTGTCGTCTTGCTTGCGCTTGGCCCCGGTGATTGCTGCTTGCAGCTATATTTATTATTATTATTATTCTGCTTCTTCCGACTGGGCGTCTATGGCAGCCCATAGAAGCGTATGCGGGAAAGTTGTTCCGGTTTGACATTCTGATAGAGGACATTCCCAACAGTAATTGCACCAATTTTGGTGTCTCTAACTCATTCCCTCTAGCGCCACCACCTGTCCAAACTTTCACTTATATTATGCTAATAACTTTTAAACCGTAAGGCCTATCAACAAAATTCTTTTTTCCTCTGATTCCTGAGCTCACGACGATTCGACTGGACCCTATGACGTCATTTTCCGTCATAAAAATATGGCCGCCATTTTGAATTGTCCAAAAAACCTTCTTTTGCGAACTCGTCCTAGACGGTTTGTCCGATTTGCACCAAAATTGCACCAGATCATCTTCAGGCTGTGGGGACAAAAAGTTATGGAATTCAAGTTGATTCGTCAAACCGTTTTCGATAAACGCGCAAACAAATTTTACGTAGCGCTTGCGAAAACAGACATAAGGCTGTATCTCCGCATCGCTTAATCGTATTCAAACCAAACTTCCTACATGTCATCACAAGCATGACCTGAGGCTACATGCTGCGTTTCGGCGCAGCGCCACCTACTGGTCTGGAGATATGAAAAAAGGCTATTTTTGCTTATAACTTCTGAACGGTTTGTCCAAAAATCACAAAAGTGGTCTCGATAGATTCAGGGCGTCATGTTGAGTTGACTGATATCCAATTTTTCCATATCGGCCATTTTGGCTGTCGGCCATTTTGAATTATGTGCTAAAATGCTGTATTTTATGAACGCATGAACGTATCGTTACGAAACTCAGTATGGGTCATCAGTACAAAGCCCTAAAGGTACTCAAAAGATTATGAGACAGCGCCACCTTTTGGTCAAAAGTTATAATGAAATTTCCAAAAATGCTAATAACTTTTGAATAAATTTGCCTATAGTAATGACACTGATCTCAATAGATTCCTTGGGTTATGCTGAAAACATAGATACCAATTTTGCCATAGTCAGCCAAACTTCCTGTCCGCCATCTTTATTTTCTTTTAAAACCTACTTTTTCGAACTCCTCCTAGACCGAAGGTCCGATTTTCACCAAAATCGGATCGTGTCATCTCCAGACTGTGCCGAGTAAAAGTTATGGATTTCGTGTCGATAGACAAAACCGTTTTCGTATACCGCAGTGGCAAAGTTGAGGCATGATGCCAAAATGACTATTCAGGCTTTATATCTGCAATGCCTTGACATATTGACACCAAACTTTGTATGTGTCATTGTCACTTCACTCTGACCACATCACATCAGTTTCGTAACTGCGCCACCTATTGGTCGAAAGTGATAATCATATTTTTAGTTATTGTATGTGATTTTTCAACCATTTTGCCAAAATTCATCTTCAAATGTCTTTAATTGCTCCTTGCTGCAGTGGGTCTCACACTCCCAGCCACTTTGGCATGTCTTGTCGTCTTGCTTGCGCTTGGCCCCGGTGATTGCTGCTTGCAGCTATATTCTTCTTCTTCTTTTTCTTCCGACTGGGCGTCTATGGCAGCCCATAGAAGCGTATGCGGGAAAGTTGTTTTGGTTTGACATTCTGACAGAGGACATTCCCAACATCAAATACACCAATTTTGGTGTTTCTAACTCATTCCCTCTAGCGCCACCACCTGTCCAAAGTTTCAGAAATTGTATGCTAATAACTTTTGAACCGTAAGGCCTATCAACAAAATTCTTTTTTCCTCTGATTCCTGAGCTCACGACGATTCGATTGCACCCTATGACGTCATTTTCCGTCATAATAGTTTTCCCGCCATTTTGAATTTTCCAAAAAACCTACTTTTTCGAACTCCTCCTAGGCCGTTGCTCCGAATTTCACGAAAATTGAACCAGATCAACTCCAGACCATGACGACAAAAAGTTATGGAATTCAAGTTGATTCGAATTACCGTTCTCGAATACCGCGCAAATAAATTTTACGTAGCGCTTGCAAAAACAGACGTAAGGCCGTATCTCCACAACGCTTTATCGAATTCAGACCAAATTTGGTACATGTCATCACAAGCATGACCTGAGGCTACATGCTGCGTTTCGGCGCTGCGCCACCTACTGGCCTGGAGATATGAAGAATTTATGTTTTTGCTTATAACTTCTGAACGGTTTGTCCAAAAATCACAAAAGTGGTCTCGTTAGATTCAGGGCGTCGTGCTGAGTTGACTGATATTCAATTTTCCCATATCGGCCATTTTGGCTGTCGGCCATTTTGAATTATGTGCTAAAATGCTGTATTTTATGAACGCATGAACGTATCGTTACAAAACTCAGAATGGGTCATCAGTACAACGCCCTAAAGTTACTCAAAAATTTATGAGACAGCGCCACCTTTTGGTCAAAAGTTATAATGAAATTTCCAAAAATGCTAATAACTTTTGAATAAATTTGCCTATAGTAATGTCACTGATCTCAATAGATTCCTTGGGTTATGCTGAAAACATAGATACCAATTTTGCCATAGTCAGCCAAACTTCCTGTCCGCCATCTTTATTTTCTTTTAAAACCTACTTTTTCGAACTCCTCCTAGACCGAACGTCCGATTTTCACCAAAATCGGATCGTGTCATCTCCAGACCGTGCCGAGTAAAAGTTATGGATTTCGTGTCGATAGACGAAACCGTTTTCGTATACCGCAGTGGCAAAGTTGAGGCATGATGCCAAAATGACTATTCAGGCTTTATATCTGCAATGCCTTGACATATTGACACCAAACTTTGTAAGTGTCATTGTCACTTCACTCTGACCACATCACATCAGTTTCGTAATTGCGCCACCTATTGGTCGAAAGTGATAATCATATTTTTAGTTAATATATGTGATTTTTCAACCATTTTGCCAAAATTCATCTTCAAATGTCTTTAATTGCTCCTTGCTGCAGTTTGTCTCACACTTTCAGCCATGTAGGCATATCTCGTTGTCTGCTTTTGCGCTTGGCCCCGTAATGGCTGCTTGCAGCTATATTTTCTTTTTCTTTTTCTTCCGACTGGGCGTCTATGGCAGCCTATAGAACCGTTTGCGGGAAACTTATGAAAATTGGCACAGTGATAGAGGACAGCCTGAACTATCACCATAGCAAATTTGGAGTCTCCGACTCATTCCCTCTAGCGCCACCAGCTGTCCAAAGTTTCACTCATGTTTATGCTAATAACTTTTGAACCACAAGGGCTAGAAACAAAATTCTTTTTTCCTCTGATTCCTGAGCTCATGACGATTCGACTGCACCCTATGACGTCATTTTCCGTCATAATAGTTTTCCCGCCATTTTGAATTTTCCAAAAAACCTACTTTTTCGAACTCCTCCTAGGCCGTTGATCCGAATTTCACGAAAAATGAACCAGATCATCTCCAGACCTTGACGACCAAAAGTTATGGAATTCAAGTTTATTCGAATTACCGTTCTCGAATACCGCGCAAATAAATTTTACGTAGCGCTTGCGAAAACAGACGTAAGGCCGTATCTCCACAACGCTTTGTTGGATTCAGACCAAATTTGGTACATGTCATCACAAGCATGACCTGAGGCTACATGCTGCGTTTCGGCGCAGCGCCACCTACTGGTCCGGAGATATGAAGAATTTATGTTTTTGCTTATAACTTCTGAACGGTTTGTCCAAAAATCACAAAAGTGGTCTCGTTAGATTCAGGGCGTCGTGTTGAGTTGACTGATATCCAATTTTCCCATATCGGCCATTTTGGCTGTCGGCCATTTTGAATTATGTGCTAAAATGCTGTATTTTATGAACGCATGAACGTATCGTTACGAAACTCAGTATGGGTCATCAGTACAACGCCCTAAAGGTACTCAAAAATGTATGAGACAGCGCCACCTTTTGGTCAAAAGTTATAATGAAATTTCCAAAAATGCTAATAACTTTTGAATATATTTGCCTATAGTAATGACACTGATCTCAATAGATTCCTTGGGTTATGCTGAAAACATAGATACCAATTTTGCCATAGTCAGCCAAACTTCCTGTCCGCCATCTTTATTTTCTTTTAAAACCTACTTTTTCGAACTCCTCCTAGACCGAACGTCCGATTTTCACCAAAATTGGATCGTGTCATCTCCAGACCGTGCCGAGTAAAAGTTATGGATTTCGTGTCGATAGACGAAACCGTTTTCGTATACCGCAGTGGCAAAGTTGAGTCATGATGCCAAAATGACTATTCAGGCTTTATATCTGCAATGCCTTGACATATTGACACCAAACTTTGTATGTGTCATTGTCACTTCACTCTGACCACATCACATCAGTTTCGTAACTGCGCCACCTATTGGTCGAAAGTGATAATCATATTTTTAGTTATTGTATGTGATTTTTCAACCATTTTGCCAAAATTCATCTTCAAATGTCTTTAATTGCTCCTTGCTGCAGTGGGTCTCACACTCCCAGCCACTTTGGCATGTCTTGTCGTCTTGCTTGCGCTTGGCCCCGGTGATTGCTGCTTGCAGCTATATTTCTTCTTTTTCTTTTTCTTTTTTTTCTTTTTCTTTTTCTTCCGACTGGGCGTCTATGGCAGCCTATAGAACCGTTTGCGGGAAACTTATGAAAATTGGCACAGTGATAGAGGACAGCCTGAACTATCACCATAGCAAATTTGGAGTCTCCGACTCATTCCCTCTAGCGCCACCAGCTGTCCAAAGTTTCACTCATGTTTATGCTAATAACTTTTGAACCACAAGGGCTAGAAACAAAATTCTTTTTTCCTCTGATTCCTGAGCTCATGACGATTCGACTGCACCCTATGACGTCATTTTCCGTCATAATAGTTTTCCCGCCATTTTGAATTTTCCAAAAAACCTACTTTTTCGAACTCCTCCTAGGCCGTTGATCCGAATTTCACGAAAAATGAACCAGATCATCTCCAGACCTTGACGACCAAAAGTTATGGAATTCAAGTTTATTCGAATTACCGTTCTCGAATACCGCGCAAATAAATTTTACGTAGCGCTTGCGAAAACAGACGTAAGGCCGTATCTCCACAACGCTTTGTTGGATTCAGACCAAATTTGGTACATGTCATCACAAGCATGACCTGAGGCTACATGCTGCGTTTCGGCGCAGCGCCACCTACTGGTCCGGAGATATGAAGAATTTATGTTTTTGCTTATAACTTCTGAACGGTTTGTCCAAAAATCACAAAAGTGGTCTCGTTAGATTCAGGGCGTCGTGTTGAGTTGACTGATATCCAATTTTCCCATATCGGCCATTTTGGCTGTCGGCCATTTTGAATTATGTGCTAAAATGCTGTATTTTATGAACGCATGAACGTATCGTTACGAAACTCAGTATGGGTCATCAGTACAACGCCCTAAAGGTACTCAAAAATTTATGAGACAGCGCCACCTTTTGGTCAAAAGTTATAATGAAATTTCCAAAAATGCTAATAACTTTTGAATAAATTTGCCTATAGTAATGACACTGATCTCAATAGATTCCTTGGGTTATGCTGAAAACATAGATACCAATTTTGCCATAGTCAGCCAAACTTCCTGTCCGCCATCTTTATTTTCTTTTAAAACCTACTTTTTCGAACTCCTCCTAGACCGAACGTCCGATTTTCACCAAAATCGGATCGTGTCATCTCCAGACCGTGCCGAGTAAAAGTTATGGATTTCGTGTCGATAGACGAAACCGTTTTTGTATACCGCAGTGGCAAATTTGAGGCATGATGCCAAAATGACTATTCAGGCTTTATATCTGCAATGCCTTGCCATATTGACACCAAACTTTGTATATGTCATTGTCACTTCACTCTGACCACATCACATCAGTTTCGTAACTGCGCCACCTATTGGTCGAAAGTGATAATCATATTTTTAGTTAATGTATGTGATTTTTCAACCATTTTGCCAAAATTCTTCTTTAAATGTCTTCAATTGCTCCTAGCTGCAGTTGGTCTCACACTCCCAGCCACTTTGGCATGTCTTGTCGTCTTGCTTGCGCTTGGCCCCGGTGATTGCTGCTTGCAGCTATATTTCTTCTTCTTTTTTTTCTTTTTTTTCTTCCGACTGGGCGTCTATGGCAGCCTATAGAACCGTTTGCGGGAAACTTATACAAATTGGCACAGTGATAGAGGACAGCCTGAACTATCACCATAGCAAATTTGGAGTCTCCAACTCATTCCCTCTAGCGCCACCAGCTGTCCAAAGTTTCACTCATGTTTATGCTAATAACTTTTGAACCACAAGGGCTAGAAACAAAATTCTTTTTTCCTCTGATTCCTGAGCTCATGACGATTCGACTGCACCATATGACGTCATTTTCCGTCATAATAGTTTTCCCGCCATTTTGAATTTTCCGAAAAACCTACTTTTTCGAACTCCTCCTAGGCCGTTGCTCCGAATTTCACGAAAAATTAACCAGATCATCTCCAGACCTTGACGACCAAAAGTTATGGAATTCAAGTTGATTCGAATTACCGTTCTCGAATACCACGCAAATAAATTTTACGTAGCGCTTGCGAAAACAGACGTAAGGCCGTATCTCCACAACGCTTTATCGGATTCAGACCAAATTTGGTACATGTCATCACAAGCATGACCTGAGGCTACATGCTGCGTTTCGGCGCAGCGCCACCTACTGGTCCGGAGATATGAAGAATTTATGTTTTTGCTTATAACTTCTGAACAGTTTGTCCAAAAATCACAAAAGTGGTCTCGTTAGATTCAGGGCGTCGTGCTGAGTTGACTGATATCCAATTTTCCCATATCGGCCATTTTGGCTGTCGGCCATTTTGAATTATGTGCTAAAATGCTGTATTTTATGAACGCATGAACGTATCGTTACGAAACTCAGTATGGGTCATCAGTACAACGCCCTAAAAGTACTCAAAAATTTATGAGACAGCGCCACCTTTTGGTCAAAAGTTATAATGAAATTTCCAAAAATGCTAATAACTTTTGAATAAATTTGCCTATAGTAATGACACTGATCTCAATAGATTCCTTGGGTTATGCTGAAAACATAGATACCAATTTTGCCATAGTCAGCCAAACTTCCTGTCCGCCATCTTTATTTTCTTTTAAAACCTACTTTTTCGAACTCCTCCTAGACCGAACGTCCGATTTTCACCAAAATCGGATCGTGTCATCTCCAGACTGTGCCGAGTAAAAGTTATGGATTTCGTGTCGATAGACAAAACCGTTTTCGTATACCGCAGTGGCAAAGTTGAGGCATGATGCCAAAATGACTATTCAGGCTTTATATCTGCAATGCCTTGACATATTGACACCAAACTTTGTATGTGTCATTGTCACTTCACTCTGACCACATCACATCAGTTTCGTAACTGCGCCACCTATTGGTCGAAAGTGATAATCATATTTTTAGTTATTGTATGTGATTTTTCAACCATTTTGCCAAAATTCATCTTCAAATGTCTTTAATTGCTCCTTGCTGCAGTGGGTCTCACACTCCCAGCCACTTTGGCATGTCTTGTCGTCTTGCTTGCGCTTGGCCCCGGTGATTGCTGCTTGTTTATAGTTATTACTATAGTAAATACATGTAACATAACAAGGACAAATTAAAATAAAGTGGTACCAATATTAGAAATTTGTAGGTGAATATTGATGATGATTATTGTTTCGCTGTACTCAAATAATTAAAAATTCTTTCCTTTAGGTAATTAAAAAACTAAAAACTACATTTAGAGTAATTTTTCAGATCAGATGTCGGAGTGTGTTTATAAAACATAAAATCATTGTATTTGTATTGTATTTAGAAATAATACATTTAAAATAAATGAAAAATTAAAATACAATTATAGAACAAACTGTATTATTATTAATAGTAATAAATAAGTATAGTTCCTGTGTTGGAGAATTTTGCTTTACAAAATCAATGAATAACTTTAATATCAATTCAAAACTTGAGCTTTCAGCTCATTTTTGGAGACCTGGAATTTTTTCTTGAATTCAAAACTTTAAATACACAAGCTAGACAAGCTTTCTAAAAGCTTTCTCAAGAGAGCCATAGGGGTGCATTATCTTCCTCTTTCTTAATGAGCGTCAAAGTCATTAGTTGAAAAGAATAAGTCAAAGCCAAAATAGCACAATGAAAGCCCAAAGCTGTTCTGTTCAAGAGATAATTGCCTCATGAGTGACACAGCTTTTTCACACTTTTAAAGCCATAAAAAACTCCTTGCTAATGTTAGCATAGAACACATGAAACCATTATTAGTCACATTCCTTGCTGTGCCTGAGACATTATTCAGCCATATTCAGTCAAACCCATTTTCAACTTCCGTTCCTTTACAGTGGACTTTTTCATACTACGGAGGCGAATAGGTTCCCCAGGGTTCCATGTCATTAAGTGCAGGTTTTAACAGCTACACCTGCATTTAGACTGCTGACTATAAATACATTTTCACTTTCAGACACACGAGAACATGGAGCGCTGTGCTCGAGAATTCAGAGAAACAGCTGATTTCTCAGCAAAAACAGCAAGAGAGAGAGAGAGAGGAAAAAAGAGTGAGAAAGTGAAGAGAGAGAAGAGAGAATAATTCAAACTCAAAAGAACATCTAAGAATGGAGAGATTCGGGAGGAATTGAGCCATTTTTGTGTACACTCGAAAACTATAGTTTCCAAAAGGGAGTTTTCACAGCGATGCCATAGAAGAACCGTTTTTGGTTCCCCAAAGAAGATTTCAGTCACCTGTTCTTAAAAGAACAACTTTTTTTATAGTGTGAAGAACATTTTAATAATCCAAAGAAACTTTTTCCATTATAAAGAAGTTGCCTTTTGTGGAATGGAAAGGTTATATGAATGTTAAAAGTTCTTGGAACCATTGATGCCAATAAAGACATTTTATTTTAAGTAAGGTGACCAAACGTCCTGTTTTTCCCAGGACAGTTCCTGTTTTGTCCCGTATTTCTTCTTTCCTAAATTGTCTTTGCTAGGTGATCATATAAAAGCGAGTATAGCAGTCTTCTGTCACGTGAGAATAGACTAATCAAAGGTAGCCAATCTCGTCATATATTTTGGAGAACAAAATGACCATCCAATCACAACTCGTTATCGATCAACTTGCTGTTAGTGAAGGCGGGAAATTAGAGATCGTGGAGGAGATCAAGTCAGACGCGAAGATGTCAAAGAAGCTTATGTACATTTATTAAGGAACTTCAAAAAGTGTTTATCAAGTTATTATGTGCAGAAAGTTGTGATGTGGTGTCTTGCTGAATGAAAAACACCAGAAGCGCCCTCTAATCAGGCTATATCTAATTAAATATGAGCTAATTCGCATATATTTTGAAGTGACAAATCTGACCATTGAAAAAAACAAGGTTCAAAATTATTCTTGCATTTTGTTGACATATTCAATGACTTTACCAGAGGGGATTATGAATATCAATAGTACAATTTGAAGTACAATAAACTTGAATGTTTAAATTACATTACACTGACTTAAAAAAATGACTTGAATCTTGTATAACGCAAAAAAAAGTTAAAAAAGCAATGTAAAAACAATATATCAATACTGCAATGCATTGATACACATGTTGTAATGTTGTCATAACTTATTGATCATAACTGTTTTACTGTGAACAATATCACTGTAAGTATGAACAGGCTTAGGGCTTCAGTACTCTTGGGTGGGCGTATGGAAAAGTGTGTTTGTCTGAAGTCCTCACCCACATGAATCCATATATACTCTATATGTGGACGTGCATGCGGCCCTTACCCACATAAAGCTGGCTGTAGAGCTCCAGGCGCGTGTGTCCCTGTGTAGGTGCAGGTCTGACCTCCTTGTATTTCTGGTCTAGTTGAAGAATGGCCTCTTTAGTGTTCCTCTCTGCGCTGACCCGATGCCACTGGTCGTCGTTCAGCGGGGCAGGAGATTGCACGTTCAGTTCCACCGGCCCGTTTCCTACATCGAACGAAAACGACACCACCATTGGGGCTATAGAGAAAAACAAACAGACAGAGAGACATTTAAACTATTATAATACTGAGCATATTAGAATGATTTCTGTAGGTTCTTGTGACACTGAAGACTGAAGTAATGATGCTGAAATTTCAGCTTTGCCATCACAGGAATAAATTACATTTTAAAATATATTCACATAGAAAGCAGTTATAACGGTAAAATTTAATCTTATTTCACTTATTTTTGATCAAATAAATTCAGGGTTTGTAAGCATAATTATTCCAAACTTTTGACTGCCAGGGAAAATAAATATAAAAATATTAATTAAATAATTTGGTAACACTTAATTTTAAAGTGACATAGTTACATGTTACAACATGCACTAGGAATAACAGTAAATTATGCATAATTACAAGTAGCTACCCCTAAACCAAACTAACCGTAACTCTACATGCAGTTAATTCATATGGTAACACTTAATTCTCTTGATTAACTAGTTGCATATTTCTTGGATATTGGCGGTTTATTAATACATATGAAGCACATATTAATGCCTTATTCTGCATGACCATATTCTACATCCCTTAATCCCACCCAATACCTAAACTTAACAACTACCTAACTAAATATGAATAAGCAGTAATTACGGGTTTATTAAGTCAAAAGTCATAGTAAATAGTTAGTAAATAGAGAGAACTGGAACCTAAACTAAAGTGTGACCATTAATATTACTCAGCACTTATTTAAGTACAAAGTAATGACACCTTAAAAATAAAGTGTAACTAATAATATTATATGAAAAATAAGAAAAATGTATATAAAAAATGATGTGGGCAGAGTTTTAAAATGTGCATTACCTTAAAGGAGGTGGTTTGCTTTTCAGATTGGTTTCTATGTATTGTATGCAGTTTGTATTGTTCATTTTAAATCTTTATTAATGCATAATGCTCATTCATTTATGTTTTTCAAAAGAAAAGAAAAGTATTTTGAAACTGTAATTGGTGTTGAAAAATGTTATCGCTCCCCAATTTAACTCTCCTGACATTTTAATTTAAACATTTAAACATTTTAATCCACCTACTGCAATAATACCTGACTGCATAATCACTTGAAATGTCACCAGCCGCTAGTTCTGCAGCCTCAATTAATGTTCATATATTATTGTTTTGCTCAATAATTATTTGGCAGAACAACAATCCAATGTTGTGACTTAAAATGCAGAATTACCAAACTCATCAGACTCCCTCACTCAGGTACGTCATTAACATTCCTCTAAACTGAGCTGGAGATTGTTTGTTCACTGTGCTGAATTCATTTTAAGCCACAACTGCTTTTAATGAGTCAGTGTTGCATATTCTCCTACATAAACAGTGAAGATTGACAGCTGTATTTATGGCAGGAGTAAAGAGAAGAGAGGCGAGATGTGGTTGAGCCATGACTGCTCTGGTACAGTCTGTCATGTTTGGCCCCAGAGGGCCAGGCCTCTTTGGGTTTAACCCTTGATAAATTTAGAAACATCCACCTGACACCCGAGAAATGTCATAGCAACAGTGTTCACCCTCAATCCAATGCTACTCTCAGACACAAGCGCTAGTATGATTGTGTTTAATGACTGCATAGTATATCTGATGAGAAGACAGTGCCTCATAATTATTCATGATACCTAAATTGTGAATCAACATCAAGGGATAACAGTCTAAAAATTTCTTAAATAAATAAATAAATAAATAAATATATATATATATATATATATATATATATATATATATATATATATATATATATATAAGAAATTTTGAGACTGTTATCCCTTGATGTTGATTCACAAATTTTTTTTTCAATGCAGAATACACATGTACACAGCTCATTTACATATGCATAGCTACATATACACTACTCTAAACTTTGGGGCCAGTAATTTTTTTTTGTTTTTAAACAAATTATTACTTTTATTCAGCCCTAATGCATTAAATTGATCAAAAGTGATAATAAAGACTGTTTACACACTGTTACAATTTTTTTTATTACAAATCAATACTGTTCTTTTGAACTTTCTATTCATCAAAGAATCCTGAAAAAGACACAGGTTCTACAAAAACGGTAAGCAGCACACCGGTTTTCGACATTGATAATAATTAGAAAAGTTTCTTGAGAATCAAATCAGCATATTAAAATTATTTCTGAAGGATAATGTGACACGGAAGACTGGAGTAATGATGCTGAAAACACAGCTTTGCTGTCACAGTGATACATTACATTTTAAAATCTATTCAAATTTAAAAAATAAATAAATATTTTAAATTGTAATAATATTTCAATATAACTGTTTTACTGTATTTTTGAACAAATAAATGCAGCCTTGGTGAGCATAAGCAACTTGCATTTTCTTATTGGTCCGGGCACTTTCACAAGGCAACATTTCAAAACAGAACAAAATGTGTTAATAAAAGTCACACGCAAAAATTCCCCTCATTGGTCAGAATGTATGATCTAAAGTTTAGCTCAGTTTAGTGACATTTCCAGATTGCAAGATGAAAATGAGGGCTTTCATGACTTTTATAGCACCATGGGGATAAATATAAATTTACAATTAACAACATGACACACACAATAATATATACACTGTACAAAGCCAAGAAAAAAAAATTCACACTGAAGTGAAATTATTTAAAAGGACAAACCTGGCTTCTAGTCAAATATGTCTTTAAATGTATTGGTGCGACCGGCTCCGTTCAGCAGGGGTTACTGTGGCTGCACAGACGCTGAAGGCAAGAACTAAATTGGATCTGCTTTGTGTCGGCAGCGCGGTTAGCCTGCAGTGATAGCCGGCCACTGCTATTGTCATCATCTAGGAAGCCAAGAGTAGTGCTGTGATATGATACCAAGTGTGGCAGCTGAGGGATACAGTAGACTGTCCAAACACAAAAACAACTTATTTCTGCCATTACATATTTTTTTCTACAAATATCTGCTATTGTGAGCTGCCTGCAGTCAGTTTTATTTATGTTATTTATGCCAAAGAAACCCAATGTAACGTTCAGCGTGGAAGCTCTTGGAGGTCTGTTTTCTGGAGTGAGTGTTCTCAGTAGGGGGTGCTGTTTTACTGTTCTACGACATGATGCAGATGTTGGGAATTGGGGATCCACAGAGCCACCTGTTCATCTCAGATTCTGAACTAGAGGAAGGAAACTGACACGGTCAGTCAGCACACCTGACCTCTGTCTGTGAGCAAAGGCAGAGCGCCATACAGTTGGTCTGTTCCATCAGAACAACAGAACAGAGCAGTTGTGGCATGTTTTAGCTCAGTTATGATGAGCACACATGCTAACACAAATAAACATACATTATATATTCAAGCTTACAAAACAAAACACTGGACATACAATAGACCCAGACCCAAATGTCATCATTATTATCTTTATTAATAATAATAATGATGATTATAATTAAAAGTGTTTATATTTATATACATACGTACTGTATGTATGTACTGTATGTATAGCCTATATATACAGTAGTCAACATTTGGAGTGGATCAAAAAAGTTGATCAAAGTTCTCCTAAGACAAGAACTGGTATTGTTCAAAATTCATGTATAACTTTGATGAAAGGTTTTGATCCACTTCATATGTTGACTACTGTATATATATGGCATAGAAATACAGCTTGAAATTGATCAGAGGCACAGATGTTTTGTGTCATCAAAATTCTGCTATATAACTTTTTGAAAAAAGTATATTAATAATTTTCACAAAATACATATTTAAAAAATGAAAAAGTCTTTGTTTTAATTATCATAGCTTAGACATATACTGTAATACATTTTATTTTAATCTTTTTATCATGGATTTTTTTATAGTCTAAGATTGAAAGTCTGGGCTTGGGACAGGGGTAAATCAATAAAATCTATAAAAAAAAAAAGTGAAATGGAAAATAGCAAAAACATTATGTTGTAATATGACCTTCATAAAACAGTGAAAAGTCTTTGAGTTTGAAACATTTGAAAAATAACAATCAAAGAAACCCACCAGTACCAAACATATGCGAAATAACCAGCAAAATCCCATCATTAATTCAGTTAAATATAAATAAGAAAGCTTAGGAGATCATACTGTAAGAAACAAGTCCTTAGAAAGGGTACTGGTAATGTTCTGCCAAAACATTATCCGCTAAGTTTACGGACATCTTGTTTAAACCTAAATAACAATGCAGTGCAACATTCAAAATACGGGTAAAACACGGGAAAAATCAATGCAGAAAATGATTAAACACACAATGCAACATTTGGCGATTCAGCCTTCAGAATACAAATATTCAGCTCCACAGTGACCACAGTAGATGCGACACACCTCAGCAGAAATGTTAACTAAAAGAACAAGCTACTGACAACAAGGGAGACTTAAAAAACGAAACGAATCCCTATTCGAGAGCATTTGTGATAGAGAGATGGCAAAAGAAAGAGAGAGCGAGCGAGGGAGGAAGAGGGCAGGTGTGTAGTTTGGACTCGGGCTGCTCCACCATTCTCAGGCCTCTGATCCCTGTAATTGGATTTCCTGCACTTGGCCGGCCAGCATGAGCATCAAGAGTGTGCCACTGTTCTTGGGGAGCGTTTCGCTTGAGTGTGTGCTTGTTTATGTGTGTGGACCGCTCCGCTGTCCACAACTGAGGGCATTCTGTGGACTGCTGCTCTTGCATTCACAAGGAAAACTAAATAAAACCAACAAGCCAAACAGCATGACAGTGAAAAAGTGGGTTTGTGTTTATATGGGTGTATTAGATCGCCCGCCAAACTGGCTGAGAGTAGATCTACCAAACCAACAGAGCAGTTATGGCCCGATGCATTTCAAAATACCTCATAAATGACTTTTATATGGATGGTGAATGCTAATTTACAATGGTATATGGTATCTGCATTGTCAAAGGAAATTATAATGCACTAAATCAGAATTTTCTAAGCCCCCCTGTGGTGAAAATCAGACTTTTAATGTTGTTTATGCGTCACATTATATGTGATGTTTTTAATATATGCTTTAAGACAAACCAGGTGCAAATTCATGTCAACACCATTGCCAAGTATTTTCTCTTTAAAACTGCAGTGAAAAAAAGGCAGTCTCAAAAACGCGGTTTGAAATTGCTGGTGTTTCTGACGTCACAAACTACCTTGTAACCAATCATATCAACGCGACGTCGGGCTTTAGCATATCATATGCTCTAAAGCAGGGGAGTCTTGAGCGATGCCTGGTTATCCCGGTATATTTTATCATTAGCAACATATTATTAGCTGTTTGATAATGCAGTCAAGCAAAAAGCTAATCATATTAATTACCATTATGTGTCCATCATTGTAAAGAGTGATACCATTGTGCAGCCTTTACCTTAGTAAGTTGGCCGAGTGGATCTCTGATCTGGTGTGAGTGAGTGGAGGCGGGGCTAATTTGCATATTCATGTATCCACGTATACTAAATGAAGCATGGATGTAGAGTTACATTCAAGCTATTTTAAAGCATGAAGAATCTGTTTTCCCCAGGAAAAAAACTTTAAATATGTAATTTTGGTGATCAAAGATGAGTTTTAAGAAATAAAATCATTGATTACAAGGGGACTTTAAACCAAGCTAAGTACAGCCAAAGAACATTTAAAAGAATAGTTCTCCCAAAAATGAATGTTTTAACTGTTTTTGTACATTTTCGTTGTTGTAAATAAAACAAACACTTTATATTAAGTGTCTTTACTATGTACTAAATTTTAAAATAATAATTTGATACAATGCACTTATTGTGTACACACGTTTTTGCATTGGACTTATGCATGTAATTACAGCTGTGATTGATTCTGTAATTAGCATCTATAATTACACTTTTGAACCTTCCCTTAATCCACCCATAAACCTATCCATACCACCAAACTTGTCCCTAAACTTACCAGCACCCCACTTCAATAGCAGCTAAAGTGTTTTGCAATACAACATGAACACAATAAATACATTGTCCATAACAATTATTATTTGTTGATGCATAGTTAAAGACACATCATATAAAGTGTGACTGAACTAAGTGGCCTTCGTTTTACAAGATTATTTCAGTCTTTTTACTTCCAATTTTAATGTTTAATTCAAGGTTTTACTTGACAAATCTATGTAATTATTCTGAATGAAAATTGTTTCTACACTAAATGCTTCTCAGTGTACAATGAAAGTCAGATGGGTCCACTGGAACAACATTGGAACTCACTAAATTTCATTATCAGGACAAAAAACACTGGAACATTTTTCAAAATATCTTCTATAGAAAGAAAGTCCTACAGTTTTTGAAATACATGAGGGAGAGTAAATTTCATTTTTGGGTGAAAGGCAGTCGTATGCCTTTTACTTTTCTTTCTATTGCTTGTTTTCCAATGTAATGGAAAAGGATATTTCAGGGGTCTGGACCCTATCAATCGCTGATGCTTTTCTCATGCGTTTGTCAACGGATTTTGCGAGAGCTCTTGACTCTCACACAAGCCGTCAGGTGTTCTGCAGAGTCACATTGCCATTTCTCCCTCGGGCCCCCGGAGAGCCTCCACTTCATTAAAGATGCATCAAAGAGAGACTAAGGATCTTCTCAGCATCTGAGTCCACAGAGGATCCAAGCCATTTCCACATTCAGCCAAAAACCCAGGCAGAAAGCTTTGCTTTGGACTAAAAAATAATAATGATACTTTTGGGAAGATCTGACAAGCCCAACAGCTATTTCCATGTCCAAAGAGTGTGATGTGTAGACATGCAGTGCAGGCTTCCATGACTTATAATAAGCACTGGAGGAAAAGAGGCAGTCTTAGAAAAGGCTCCCACTTGCTGTGCAATTTTTATGCGGCGAAGCCAAAAGAAAAATCTAATTTTTGGGTTGGACTGACTGGGATTTTACCGTTCCAGTGTGCTAACCCCAAAATATATTGCCTTTTAAAGAAAGAAACAGCACAATGGATTTGAGTTTGAACAAATATAGGAAACCACTGTAATTAAACACCAGTTTCCTTTGAAAACACTTCAAACACAAGAGGAAGCAGTTAGACTGCATACATACTGTTTGAGTGAATCCAACTGAAAAGCTTGAAAGTATAAAACATGAATTGGTGAAGCTTAATAAATAATTTTAGTGGGGAAAAAGAGAAAGAGAGAGTTATAAGCTCAGTTATGCCTTGAAATCAGGCATGAATATTCAATGGTGACTGATGTCAAGATTTCCTCAGCAGAGATGAGAGGGAGTGGCAGAGAGCGTTTGAGATGAAATAGAGTTGAAGCAGCAGATGTGGGCGTCCGTCCACCCATCATTCAATCATCCATCGAGAGGCTCTCTTTTCACTGGGCTAGGGCTAGAGTTACAGTAGGGAGATAGTACTAGATGATGCCAACAGAGGGCAGCAGCAGAAAGACCGAAAGAGAGAGATATTAGAGATTAAACCAATCGTGAATCTAAGGATTTTGGTTTAGAGTTCATTGGCAGTCAGCACTACAGATGACATTTTGTTTTTTGAGAAAAAAGCTTCATAATATTCCAAATGAAATGCACTTTTGACTCTTTTCTACAAGAAAGAAATTAATACTTCTACTCACCAAGGAGGCATTAAATGTAGGGAAGGTCATGTTTTTCATAAACACTTCACATCCTGATAGCAATCAATATCAGAAGTGGTCTAAAAGGTTGTTTATTTTATTTTTATTTTTTTACATATATCTTCTGTGAAAGTCTCAGGACCAAAAAAATCCGATCAGTAAAAAAGTATTCTCGTCGCTTCATTACATTACATTTGAACCACTGTAGTTACATGGACTATTTTAATGATGTCTTTCCTACCTTTCTGGGACTTGAACGTTACAATGACATTGCCTATGGCTGGTTCAGAAAACTTTCAGATTTCATCAAAAATATCTTAATTTGTGTTCCTAAGATGAACGAAAGTCATTTATTTTTGGGTGAACGAACTCTTTAAGGTAATTTAACACCGTCTCTCGTGATGCTTTGCATGTGTGCGTTCATGTGTTTTGGAGGAGACGTGGCTTTAAAGAGCGCTCTGAAGGGAGGGTCGGATCTTATGCGTTTAAAGCTAGCTTGCTATTGCTAGACTCTCAGAAATTGCCTACCCTACCTTTAAATGAAACAAAATTAATGATACAAAAGATTTCCATAAAAAAAAAAAAAATTGATAACAATAAATCTTTCCTGAGCAACAAATTAGCATACGGTATTAGAATAATTTTTCTGAAGGATCATGTGACAGAGTAATGGAGACTGTGAACTGAAGATATTAAAATGAAACCATATTTCAAAATATAATTTTTTTTACAGTATTTTTGATAAAATAAATGCAGCCTTGGTGAGCATAAGAGACTTCAAAAACATAAAACAAATATTACCCTAAAACTTTTGCACGGGAGTGTATATATTTACAGTAGAAGAACTTTTGATTTTTACAATAACACATTAAACTGCTTAGATCCAATAAAAAATGTATTTAATACAGTTATCACACTGTTACTGTAACTTGACATTAAAACTGCGTCATTCTTTCTGTTCATGATCATTAGAACCATTTCAAGGGCACCAGCATGTGTGTTTAACACACAATAATAGCTACATTCACACTGCAAGAAAACTGGTTTCATTAAATAATTCATCATAATAATGCATAATTGCATAATTTGAGATTAGTCACAACAATATTGGAGATACAATTATAGAAACATTCAATTTAAAGCTGTAAATAATGCATAAAATGTTCAGTAAAAAAAAAAAAAAAGGCTTTTAATTTAGCATGCTGCCCCAAGTCCGAATGCAGAGAGCAGCCAATCTAGGTGTATGACTGAAATCAAACTCCCACTCGACAGTAACCCAACACGCTGCCCTCCACTCATTTCATGCTTCGAGTGGATTTCACTGGGCCTCAGTTTTGAGCCGTAACTGAAGAAAACCAGGCAGGCCAAAATAAGGAAGTAGGATTAGGAGTCAGGGCATAAATCGATGAGACATAATGGAAGGCTAGAAAAAAGGCGGAGAGCTTCAATTTCACAATCTGCTCCTCTGCCTACACACACACACACAAGCGCACACACAACTGGCCCGAATACACTCTTAATCTCACACACAGGCCTGCAGCCAGGCCTGATTACTCTTCTTTTCAGAAAGGATTCATGCAGAAGGTGAATATCCAGCTTTAGAGAAAAGCTCTGGAGTGTTTACGCTGGGTGCCGCTGTAGATGACCCACCAGTGCGGTCGACAAGCTTAGACACAGAGGCTTAGACTCAGACACTGATACACACACAACAGCACAAATGCACTCTTGAACCTCACTGTACGCTCTCAGGGGCGCACCAATCATTGCAACTTGCGAAGTTCGACCGCTCTCAACTTTTTGGAAGATAATCATTGTATTCTAACAGCTTTGTTTTGCTTGGCAACGGTGCAAAGAGGGAAAACTGTAGCCGCCACATGTAAAACAATGGCATTACGACTGAGTGGCAGAAGACTCAATGAACAGGCCAAAGGTAAGTGCTAATCCTAATTGTTTTGCAAAGTAAACGTGCTAGATTGACGTCTTTGACTTATCATGCTTAGTTTAGATGTTCTTTAATGCAAGAACTCATGCCCTAATATAGCTAGAACCCACTTGGCTTCAATTATTTAGAACTACTGGGTGAATGTTACATCACCTAATTAATATTCATGAGACAGGTCGATGAGGTTTTCAAAGCATCTTCCCCAACTTTTCAGATAACTCCAGCTCTCTCTTTCTTACTCTAACATTCAGAAAAATGGTAAAACGTCTCATTTCTGTGACACTAGTGCTACTAAATAGTATTGCAGTCCTATTTTTAAATGGTCTGATATCAATATCAATATTGACTCAACCAATGTTGTGACTCTAGGGCAGGACTACTTGTTTGGTCAGTAAGATATATTATTTTAAAGAAATTAATATAAAGAAATAAAATCATTCAGCAAGGATGCATTACATGGTGTGACAAAAGTGACAAAGATATTTACAATGTTAAATTGTTTTTTTTGTTTAAAATAAAAGCTGTTCATTTGAGCTGTCTATTCATCAGAGAATCCTTAAAAAAACATGGATCCATAAAAACATTAAGAGACACAACTTTTTGTGACACTGAAGACTGCAAAAATGGCTGCTAAAATACAGTTTTGCCACCATAGTATATAATTACACTTAAAAAAAGCAGTCATTTAAAAAATGTAACAGTATTTACTGTATTTTTGATCAAATAAATGCAGGCTGGGTGAGTATGAAAGACTTATTTTAAAAACATTAAAATAATATATATATAATTTCCTTAAAATACACACACAATTAAGATTTTTTTAACACATTATCAAGCTATAAAATTAATGTATGTAGCATAGCACAGATAATTTGGTCTCAGAAGAATTTAACGAGAAATGTTCATATTTAAATCGCATTAAATCACATAAAAATTTGATTTTTGATAGCAGACTGCAGTTTGTGAGAAGTAGGACACTTGAGCAAAAGTCTCCATTTAATATGGCATTCTAGAAGAAATACTTAAAAATTCATGTGAGCTTATTTTCAGTTCCCCTTTCACTTATACACTGACCCTCTAGCTGAGTAAAGCTTCTGATTGAGAGCTGCGTATGGAAAGTCAGCCCATCTGTCATGTCGAGACCCTCAGTGATCTCTGGTGCCAATAACCTTCTGCTCTCTGGAGAGCCGTGCCACTGCTGGGGCAAAACGAGCTAATGCCTTCCTGTTTCCTCCATATTCTGACCATGGCAAGCTCATTCAGGGCCACTTTGTATGCATCCGTGCCCAGCTAGCAGCACAAACACTCAGAAAGGGAAGTGCTGTCTTCTCCACGGACATACTTTTACATGTGCTGTATGCATAATGCCCAGTTGGCCGTCTTTCCCTGCACTCCTTCATCAAGTGATTGATGTTTTGCTGTCACCATCCTCGGAGAAGGCACTAAGCGAGTTGCTGTTCTCTCTGCTCTGTCTCACCTGAAGCATTTTTGCCCTATTTTTATTTAAAAAAGGAGGGAAGAGAACAAGATTTGCTTCTCCTCACAGTCCAAAGGAAGGGTAAAGCAGTAGGGTGTAAAAATAATGGGTTATGTATGGATTCAGGAATGTGTGTAAATGAGCGAGCAGGGAATGTGATGTCCTCTGCCTCACCATAACCCTCGCGTTCCCTCGTGCCTCAGAGATGAGGACAGGGAGACTGCAGGAGGTGTGAATTTGACAAATGGAGCCACTAAGCAGCGTCCCTCCGTGTGCGTCTCCAGAGCCCTTGAGAGATACACCACTGCCTGGGGAGACGGCTGGAGAACACACTCCTGGCTCAGGATTGTGTGTAAGTGAGAGTGTAAGAACTGAGGGAAGGATTTCCTGCTATAAGAGCACAATATTCATAATGGAACTCTCGCATAACTTTAACCAGTGGCATGCAAATAGAAAACATTTTTCTAAGAAGCACTACATTATCACCAGGCAAACAACACTATAATATTTTTGTATGTTTATATTATTATTTTATCAAGTATAATATAATTAATATAACATAATATATAATATAACAACAAATGATAATATAATAAAATTATAATAT
Organism: Phoxinus phoxinus; assembly: GCF_949152265.1. Lineage (NCBI taxonomy): Eukaryota > Metazoa > Chordata > Actinopteri > Cypriniformes > Leuciscidae > Phoxinus > Phoxinus phoxinus. The sequence goes on along the minus strand of NC_136899.1, from coordinate 12,705,401 downwards.
AATATAAAAAGAAAAGAACAAACATTTTATAAATTAAGTTAAATTAATAAAATAAAAAGTTATATTATATAATATTTCACGAATACATTATGTAACATAATTTAATTAGTCGATTAATAGCTGGATATTTCACAGTCTCTACTCAAGTTTTTAATATATAATATAATATAATATAATATAATATAATATAATATATAACAAGATACAACAAAACCGAATAATAGAATAAGAAGTAAATGGATTAAAATAAACATTACTATTATATTATATATATATATATATAAAAAAACTACAATAAAAAAAAAATAATAAAAAGATTTTGTGTAGCTCTTATTTATTAAAGGGGTGGTAAAGTATGATTTCACTTTTCTAACTTTAGTTAGTGTGTAATTTTGCTGTTTGAGCATAAACAACATCTGCAAAGTTACAACGCTCAAAGTTCAAGCAAAAGAAGATATTTGCTTTTAAAGAAAAGGACTACAACAAACGGCTGGTAGGGACTGCACGACATTCCTCCAAGCTAGTGACATCACCAACCCTAAAATGTACATAAACCCCGCCCCCCCGGGAACACGCAGTCCATGTTGAGAAGGGGAAAAGTTGTTGTATAAGAGTACATTTGTGAGTCAGCTCAAACTTTAGCATCCATCTTTTCACATGCAATAGAAAGTCACTCTGCGCATCTCACAACAGTTCCTATTGAGCGATTTATAGATTGCCATGACAGAATATGCTAATTGAAGATAGTTAACTCCACATCAGCAACATAAATTCATCAACTATCCATTCAGAGATGTCCAGTTGCATTCTACATGTTGTCACTTCTTCTTGAGTCTCTCCATCTTTGTCTGACTCCGTTTTAACATTAAAGGCAGAACAGTTTCTGTCACTTTAGTGTCTGCATGAGGTGCTAATGCACATGAGCTCTTGAGACCCCGCCCTCTGCAGCAGCTCATTTGCATTTAAAGGGCCAGACACAAAACGGTGCTTTTTTGCAAACCCTCAAAAAATGACAACTTTAACATGCTATATAAAAATATATGTGGGGAATTTTGTGCTAAAACTTCACACACACACACACACACTCTGGGGACATCATAGATTTATTTTACATCTTGTGAAAATGGCATTTTACCACCCCTTTAATACTAACTGTTATATTGGCTGATTAATAATCACTGATTGGATACTAAAATGTGCTCACATATTATAGTTTCAATTAGTTTCCATTTGATTCAAGTGAGACAAAAAGTAGTGAGTTGTTAATTGTGTAATCAGTCCATCCATGTTCACCAGGTTGATTCATTCAGGCCAATTTGCAGACCAGCTATGAACACAATGGGCATGTATTAGGAAGATTACAGGCCAGGGCAATCAGCCAATCAGAGCAACAAGAAGACAATGTCACTGTGATTATCTGATAAACACCTCAGAGAGGATATGTCAATAGGATTTATCTGTGTAAAATAAATGATTACATTTTATATTTTATATTTTTATATTTTATACATTTTATATATTCATTTACTGTAGGTCAAATAAGCTACATTTGAAATTTAATGTATGTTTGTGAATGAATATCTGGAAATCATTATCTAGTGACTATGTAAATACTAAATCCGTCCTATTCTCTTTTTTGACCTTCAGTCTTGGTAAGACTGGAACAATTGACTGGTGGGAAACAGGAGACAAAGCACATAACAGCATTTAAAGATTCAGGCTACACAGACATTTGGGTAATACATAACAGAGCGAAAAATCGTTTGACAACAATAAACCACTTCAGGAAACACGAAATACTGTATGCAACACAAGATTTATCCGCAATGGTGTATTTTTGCGTTCCGGATTGCCTATTGTGCAGTAAACAGTGTGAAGAGGAAGCCAGCTCGGCTCATAGGTTGAAAACTCAATCTGCATGAAAGAGATTCGCCTCTTTTGCTGCCTTTTCTTATCCAGCGAACAATTCAAATCCTCAGTTATGCTGCTTCATTATAATCTAGCCATTTTTGAGGAAAAAAGGCTGTGAAATGTCAGTAAATAGACATTTATAAGCAATTACAAAGTCTGTTTTATTTCAGCTGTTTTCTTCTACTTAAGCCTCCATTTATACTCAACAGAGAACAATTAGCAGAACATTTGAAGCCAATGTATGGACAGTAATCAGTGCTGCAAAATTACTTAAACACAATAGCCAGACACTGAAGTCCACCAGCAGATATAATGAAAGAGGACAGGCTTCATGCACTGATCCTGGTGGTACAAGTGCCTGCTCAGCACTTCCTCTTTTCAAACTTTACACTTCACAGATGTGTGTGTGTGTGTGTGTGTGTGTGTGTGTTTGTGTGTGTGTGTGTGTGTCTGTGTGCATAACCATGGGATTCAGACGAGCAGCAGGACAGACAGACACAGAGAAAGGGATAAAAAAAGAGGGAGAAACAAAAACAACATGAACCAGGCTCCTACATTTTAACTCCAGACGGATGAAATCCGTGTTTCCAAGGTTTTCCAGAAAGACGCCATAGGGAGCAGAGGTCTTGAAGTAAAAGGAGATGTCAGCACTGGTTTCTCCTTGAAAAGTGGAGAAATGCAGGTACGAAGATGGCGTGTTGAAGGACGCCGCGTTCCAGTAGCTTCCTATAAAACAGACCAGAGAACAGGCTGAAGGTAAGTTTCAACAGTTCTGCTTCTGAAGTTTACAGTCAAGGTCCTTTTTATCCAATATCTCAACCTGAACCACATTAAACCACCATGAAATTCACAAAAGCAAAGCTTTAGCTGACACAAAATGAATTATTGTATTCTGTATTCTACACAGTGGCCAGTCTTCAGAGGTCTCGTGTACTCGAAAAACCATTCGAGAAATGACCTGTATCATCAAAAAACACTTAGGAGGAAACCACCAAACAACAGAAAAACAACAATTCAATCATACAAGTCACCTCTTGTCAAAATTCTGAGTGGGAGTACAGATTTGAGGGCTTTAGCTAGTTCCTGCCATTACCGCGTTGAGTGCTGTGTATGTATAATAGGGAATAGAGAGCATACATTGCCCAAGAGACATTTCAAAGCCAGCTTGCCAACATCTCCCCTTTCCGATAGCTCTCGTGGTTTGACCCCCACCCATCGTGTAATAGAGGCTCACCGAATCCTCACTTATCTGAGTGGAAGAGACAAAAATAAAGTGTCATTTCACTCAAAGATGATGAGTAGTGCATTTTTCAGGTAAGGGGGTATTTTAGGTGATAGCTGAGCTGAGGGATAAAGTAAGGGATGACTCAAAATCAAACACAAGTTTGAGGTATAAGCTTATGTTTAGCTGGAATATCTCCAGAGCTTTTCAGTGGACAGTTATTGTACATTCTGTGGCTGGTATTAGCGTGTGGGTGCATGTGTGGGAGATAACATGCCAGCTCATTCTGGTGAAATATCTCCTTGTGCAATTAAAAAATAACATTTGCTACACTACATTCAGGCGTTTACTTTCGGTTGACAAATATGCTTTTTTGGCATCTTAACATGCTCTAAGAAACTGCATTCACCTGCGATCCATCTGAAAAAATCAATCAATCTGAAATTCTATAAAGAAAAATAATCAATTAAAGAAAAATAAATACATAAAATCAATCAGATCCAAACTAGCCTGGAAATTCATGCTGACTTGAGCTTATCTTTTCAGCAGGGACTGTTTATAGGCACTTCCTTCCCATATTCAACACTGTCATAATAAATGAGCTATTGACTAATGACTGAAATATTCTATATTACTAAAATATTTTTGCTCAGCTACTGGCTAAATGCTAAACCACACACACAGAGTGACAGACACAGACACACTCCCATTAATAATGACTGAGATCAGATTTATCCCTAGACATTAACTGTGACTCATGTGCTTTAAATCAGAAGGATAAACTACATTAGCTCTCTCTGCTCTAATGTTGTGCACAAAACAGACCTGTATGGAGAGGAGGAGATCAGAAGAGAGAGAATAAAAGATCTAAAGGAGGGGAGAAAAGAGAATGTGATGGAGAGGAACACTGCGACTACAGACCGGAGAGATATTAGAGGATGATGTCACCTCAAGACAGATGGAAACAAAGAGAAACAGACAGAGAGCGAGACTACAGTAAAGTTTTATTCAAAAAAATAAAGTCTTTTTTGCAGATAGGGAGACTGCTGAAACTTATTATAGTTGTTTCTAGCCAATGAGTCGAGGTTTAGCTGCAAGCATCAGCAGGAACAAGCTACAAAAAGCATATTTTTCCATTGGCAACCATTCAAAAGCAGCCATGCATTCTGACGCAACAGAAAAATGTTGTATGTATCCTTGACCTTAAAGCTGACAGACATATCTCATATGCATATTAATAAGGCCTCTAAATTGATGATAAAACCTTTGCTGAAAATCCTGTTGCCTTCTGTCGTCTGATTGATAATTCTTAGCAAGTTAAACTCCTTTCAGTATAATTCTAAACGTCCACCTTCGGGTTGTGGTACAGGTGTATACCTGTATGATACATATGATACATTAGGCTTTTAAAGAACATTTATTTGTACATCTCTCAATCATCCTTGTATTGCATTGCTTCATATGTTTTGCTCCCACAATAAAAAGAGCTTTGATCATTACACTACTAAAGCATTTAAATATCATCTTACTAAGACATATTATTGGGCAATATATTAGAGTCACCTTCATTTATACTGCGCTTTATACAATACAGCTCGTTTCAAAGCAGGTTTACAGTGATAACAGGAAAATGATCCAATGATGCAAATCAGAGTTCATTTCGGCTGTACAGCAGCTCTGAAAGAAAATAGTGTCATTGTTCATGTGATTTAATCTATAATGCAGTTCTGGGATAGTCGTGGCCTAATGGTTAGAGAGTTAAGACTGGTAACTTGGAGGTTGCGGGTTTGATTCTCAATACCGGCAGGAAATGACTGACTAACCCCAAATCGCTCCCCGGGTACCACAGGAAAATGGCTGCCTACTGCTCTGGGTGTGTGTTCACTGTTCACTACTCATTACTAATGTGTGTGCACTAACTTGGATGGGTTAAATGCAGAGGACAAATTCCTCTGTATGGGTTACTATTGGGTTTACCAAAAAAAACTTTTAGAAAACAATGATGCCAACGTCCAGCTCAGTTCAGTTCCCATCCAATAGTGTCAGTGCAGTCGAATAAATAATATTGTTGAATATTCAGTGTCCGCAACTAAGCAAGCCAAAAGCAGTGGCAAGGAACCCAAACTCCATCAGGTGACAGAATGGAGAAAAAAAAAAAACTTGGGAGAAACCAGGCTCAGTCCCGGGGCCAGTTCTCCTCTGGCCAACGAACGGACACGGTGTGTTTATGAATTAGGCTGCATTACAAGTCAGAAATCAGATTGTGGATCGGTTGAATATTAAGAATAAATATATAGAGTAACAACTGATATTGATATATTATGATGTACAGGTTTACATTAAGGGACACTTTTAACAATGAAATACAAAATCCTGTCATAATTTACTCCCCTTTATGTCATTACAAACCTGTATGACATTATTTCTTCTGATGTGGAACATGAACGTTCTTGATTTTTTTGGGTGAACTATGCTTTCAACATTAACTCAAGAACCTCTGACAGAGTTAGTTAGCGATTCATTCAGTCTTCACGAGTGATTCATTAAAATAACTGGCTCATAACAATTTGTTGTGTATTGTTCAGCACTGTTCATGTTGTAAGAACATGCAATAGAAAGACAATGCAACAGAAAGATGTTTCATCAACTGTCTTTATATCCATATCACATGAATTCAGACTGCAAGTGGCTGAATTTCTGCAGATTACCAGCAAAAAATGTTCACTCCATCAGCACTGAATGCAAGAGAAGTCAAGGACCCCTTCTTTTTCTTCCCCACAGCCTCCTATATTCCATAATTCTCTTGCGTACTTTCTATACAAACAAAAACTTCCCAAACTTCACCCTTTACTGCTGGGAATAAATCACCAATGTGTTTCTGTGGCGTCGGGAGTAGGAGGAGAACCGGAGACGTCCACGCAGTCATAAGGGAGTCTGTGCTTATCACAGCAGCACAGGAACAGCTCTTTTATTCAAGCTTGCTGAATGTAAGACTCTCAGTCTGTCTTTAAAGCTCCATCCATTAACACCCAATGTTCCAGCGCATACTCATTTAATTATTCACCGATTTGCAGAATATTCAACGGGAGCCGCTGATTAAATATGGCTCCTGCAAAAGGCAGCGAAACAATCCACAGCCATCGCTGTCCTTCCTCAGCGAAGGATTACAATCTTGTGTTCGAAATGGAATGTTACACTGATTGTTTCAAAGCATCTCAATTTCACGCGGGCCAATTCTGGTTAGGTTTCTTTTCGTTTCGTTTTTTGAGTGATGTCCAGACGTGATTATTTTGAACCGATTCAATAAGATTTGGAGTGTTCTTGAACTGTGACAAAAGCGAATGAATGTTTGGACGTTCCTTGTGCGTTGCGCTTTAACAGAGTCAAGGACGAGGAGAGCAGAGGAATTCGGCTGTGGAGCATTTCAAAAAGCGGTCTGGTTTACATTGATGCATAACATCGAAAAAATGAGCACTGGATTCAAAGAAAGCCTAGTCTCCTGACTCTGCTTTAGATTCTGCATCTAATTCTTTCAACAACAGCCAACAGTAAGAGATGGTGTACACATGCCAAGTCCATCTCAGATGACAAATGCATGCTGATTATTAATACGCTGACTGAGCATTACTGGTTGCCAAATGTTTCTTTCAGCTAGAGTACGCCAAAGAGGGAAACTTCTTTTTTTTTATACAGCACAGAGGAAAACTGCTAAACGACATGAGTCATCACTTTAGAGCAGGAGATTTGCCTTTAAATGGAGATGAAATAACAGATGTGGATATAAAACTAGAGGCAGTTCCAGGGCCAGTGCCAAATTCAGAGATGTTGCTGGTACTGTACAGGCTCCTCAGACATATAGTATATAGTAACCTAAATAAAAATTTTTTTTTGCATTCATAATACATGCCAATATATATATATAAAAAACTAATTGAATAGTAATTATACATTTAATGCATGAATTGTATATATTTCATTAATACAAATTAATACAATACTGTATTAAATAAAAATAATATGAATCTAACATAACTATATAATAATATATAATAATGATAATGATAAACAATAAATAAATAAATTGTTCCTTAACCCCTTGGTTCTCAAATGATGTGGTAAATTACGCTACCGTTCAAAAGTTTGGGGTCTGCAAGATCCTTTTTCAAGAAAATAATTAAGCAAGGAAGCAATGAATTGAAAAAAGTGACAGATAAAAACTTTTACACAGTTACAAAAGTGTAATTTTTATAAAATGCTTTTAAAAAACGTTCTGTTCATTAAAGAATCCTGAAAACTTTCTACAAAAATATTAAGCAGCACAACAGTTTTCAACATAAGAAGTGTTTCTTCGGCACCAATTCATCATATTAATGATTTCTGAAGGATCATGTGACACTAAAGACTGGAGTAATGATGCTGAAAGTGTAGCTTTGCCATCACAGGAATAAATTACATTTTATATTACAATATATTTATAAAAAATACAATATATTTAAATAAAGTTATTTTAAATTGTTACAAATATATTGCTCTTTTTACTGTATTTTTTATCAAATAAATGTAGCCTCTGTGAGCATCAGAGACGTCTTTAAAAAAAAACATTAAAAAAACCCTCCAAACTTTTTAAGGATAGTGTAATTTTGTGACACAAGCTAACAAATAGCTTTTCTAGAAGATTCCACAGCTTGGAAGTGTGTTTTGAAGTAAACCGTCTTCTATGACTGGACAGATGCAACAACTTACAATAAAAGGAAAGTATAAAATCACTTCAATAGCTTCAAGTGGAGCAAAGTGCAGCGTTATCAGGCGACCTACAAACATACTGATGGCAATTCTGAAGCAGCTGCATCCTTTATAGTAAAGCACAGGTCTTTGTGTGCATGCAACAGTGGCTTACAAAAAGCCACATCAAGTGTTATTTATGCTGTGCTAAAGCACTATTAAAATTCTGCATCTGGGGTGTTTTGCAAAAGTGTTTATCAGGCGAAGGCCCAAAATATCTTACAATCCAGAGAACACCATTTCCACAGTGAAGCGCTTGCGATAACAGCATCTTGTTTTCTCTTCAGCAGGGACAGGAAGAGCTTGTCAGGACAGAAGGGAAGATGGATGATACAACATACAGTAAACAACCCGCAGCCTTCAGCCAGGAAAGTGGAAGTTGGAAAATTGTTCACCCTGCAATGTGACCCAAAGCTGCCGTGCAGTAGCTGAAGGTCCACATGAGGATGAATGGCCTTGACAGTATACTAGAAATAAAGTTTTCACAGCTTTTTTGACTCAAGTTTTCTTAAAATGACTTGACAATTCATAGCCAAAGCATCTTAATGGTGATGGGGCTTATAAACTGCACTGTAAAAAAATGCATTTTCAAAGATTATTGGAGTGCGTTTTACAAGAAAATGGTATTTCAGTCTTTCTACTTTACAATTTCATGTTTAATGAATGCGTTACTCGCTGTTTCTTTGTGACATTTACTAGCGAAATCTGAAGTAAATCCTACACCATTTTTTTTCAATGTGCCCCTTCAGAGTAATACATCTCACCTTTAGCACCAACATAGATGTAGCTAAAGTGGCTTACTGGTTGAGGAAATAAATATTAGGAAGTGCCTCTCCCGCTGAAAGCACTGAAGATTATATTTGTTTTCCAAGGGATTTAAATTCTTCTGGGTTTTCACTTTAAGAAACAAAGGTAAGAAGCAGGTGGACTCTGAAGCCCTCAATGCTGTTTAGAAGGGGTGATAAAAGCAAACATGTGACAGACAGCTCATTTATCAGCAGCACAGATGCTGTTTATCTTATACAGACCCCAGGAGTGTGACGGCTCTGAAATGTGTTAACATGCGCCAAATGAGGTGGTCCAAATATGAACAGCCCAACTAAAGTCACAGGAAAGTCAGATGGGTTGATCCTCTGTTCAAGAAGGGTTCAGAAAAATATCAAGCTATCCAAACAATAGATAGATTTGTGTTTTTAACACACACAAAAAACAGAAACTCAATGCTGCATTCACTGATGAAACCTTTATAGATTATGTTCCAGGTTAATTTGAACTAAAACACGTTTTGGAATTGTCGGAAATACTGGTCATCTTATGTTTTTCTTCAAATTGTGTGACTATTTCTCAATTAGGGTCATAAACTGACACACTGGGGTTTGGTGGAATGTGTGTACATTATTTCTATTATGATTGTGATGTTAGCAGGTCTATTTGACTCACACATATGGTTAAGCACAAAAAGGAAATGGAGAAAGCACAACAACAAAAAAAGTTACAAAGTTAGGTTTTTTTTTTTAATGCATGATTTGTATTAAAGGGGACCTATTATGCCTAAGATAATAAGTCTCAGGTGTCTCCAAAATTTGTGTGTTAAGTTTAAAATAGGACATCATTAACGTTTACTGTATGGACAAAGTATATTTAAAAAAAATTCTTCAAATGCTATTTTAAATCCCATATTTTTGATGTGGTCTAAATCTGTGTGTGTGTTCATTCTCATCAGTGGCATTTATCCATCTGCAACACAATTATATTCCCATCTTATCGAACGAGACTTTTGAACTGCAGCTGTGATGAGAGTTCACTTGACTCAGTGTTTCCATTTTCGTGTTTGCATCTGAGCATGAGCAGTCATGACAGTAAAGCCAAATGCTCAGCGTGGGGTAAAGCAAAACACACACCAGTGTTTGATTCAACCGTCTTTTGTAATTGCAGCCGTGTTGATGCCACAGTGGTGAGTGGGCACACATTAGACCACTCCTGTGCCGGCTGGGTGATCACAAGCTCTCTCAGGCCTCTAATAAACAGTAGGCTCCATTGAGTCCAAGCATAAAGGCCAGTCTTCGTCACACATGCTTTATATTTGACATTTACTGAGACTTGCTTGCTCTTTCTTTAAAGTCGACTTCCTCACTTTCTGTTTCCCTCTTTTAACAGGCAAATGGTTACATTTCCTCACATTTTTCCATGTTTTCAATACAAAAACTGCTAAGAAAATAAAGCATGCGCACACACACACACACACACACACACACACACACACACACACACACACACACACACACACACACACACACACACACACACACACACACACACACACACACACACACACACACACACACACACACACACACACACACACACACACACACACACACACTAAACATGATTTGCAATATATAGTGTATGTTTAACTTTATAGTGTATAAATATGAGCATGTAAAAGTGACCAAAGACTATCATGTACATAATATATATGTATTTTTTTCTGTAAATACATTTTCAGTCTACTGTACAATATTTTACTGCATTTATGTTCATTATCAATTTCATTTGTTTTGTAAGCATTATTTTTTACCATTAAAACTAATGTTAATAAATAATGCAGATATATGACTCTTTGTCCAATAAAAAATCAAGAGGCAATGTCACCCGGCAAAATGTTGAACCCTTGGCCTATGCAGTGTTTCCCTAGACTCCAATAATTAACTTTAATTTCTTGACACTAATACCTGCTCCAATTTAAACCAAGGATGCTAAATCAGGATTACTAAAGGCCTCCCTCTGACTTGAGACATGACCAATCAAAGTTAAATCAATTTTTGGAGTTCTTGACACGTCCCTGCAGCAGATAAAGAAAAACTCAATATATCAACTCAAGAACAAAACCATGGCACGTGTGCTGAACTCCACACCTGAGCCGATCAACACAACATTGCATTTACAAAATTGAACGTTATACTCACAAAAGGGACAAACTCTGGATTTCCGTGTAGAACAAATGCTCAGACCTTACAGATGTTACAATCTCAAGTCATATCCTGGCGGTCAGAAGGCATTAGAATCAGTTGTACTGAATTATACAGTGCTGGAGCTCTGACATTTGACTGACAGATCAGTAAGCAGGCCTGTTATTGACTCTGGGTGCTGTTACTCGCTGTCAATCTCCAAGATATTCCTGTATGGAGACAGTTTTTTTCTAGTTTGTTCACAATGTCAAATGCCTAGGCTTTTTATCTCAAAAAGAAACTAAATCGAAGCTTCTAACTGTGGCCTGTGTTGGAATCAGCATTATGAGAATTCACTCCAACAAGCTTAAGATACACACTGAAAAAACAAATAAATGTTTAAGTAAATTGAAGTAAAATGTACTCAATTTGTCTTTGGCAAGTTTTTGCACAAATATTTTTAAAGTAAATTTCACACGCATATTTTTAAAACAAATTTCACATTTGGAATTACTAAGTTAACTAAGTTAAGTGAAAGTAACAAAGAAAATAAGTAATCTTAACTTGGCAAGTAAAAGGTTGAGTAATATCTATTTAGTTGAAGTTTCCTTTGCAAAATATTTCACTCAAACTATATAACATTGAATTAAACCACACTTTTAAAGTATATGCTCCAGTGAATATAAAATCTAAGTAATTAATACAACAGATATTGGGCCCTATCTTGCACCCAGCGCAATTGACTTTGTACACCGACGCATGTATCATTCCTATTTTGCACCCGCGCAGAGCAGACTTTTCCCTCCATAGACGCACATCGGTAAATTAGTGAATGAACTTGCGCTCGGGGAGGCGGTTCAGCGAAAAGAGGAGGCGTGTTCCAGCGCAAAAGTTTCCTGGTGCTATTTGGCAGGTTGAGAAAACAATTCCGCCACTGAGCAGGAAAAACAAGACAGTGGCGCGTTGCGCAAAGTCATATGCTATTTTAAGGGCGCATGCTTGTCCGTTATGTAGCGAGACAACGCACATACACTTTGATTCTCTAATCTAAACAGACGCAGCAGTTTTCATTTTTGCAAATCATACATTATTACAAGGAAACATATTAACACACGAGGGAAATCATTGTTACATCCATGAAGATGTGAAAAAATAGGAATAAATCTAGCTTACACATTTACCCAAATTATTATACGTCTGTTTAACCAAAGCTAATTTTGGGTGGGTTTCTCCCATCATCCCCAATGTCACTTCTCTGCCTTTTACGGCCCTGACGAGAACGTCGGTCTCCTCGGCTGTGAATCGCTCCTGGCGTGCGCTGGCAAATCCGCCGTTATAATAGCAATCCGCCATAGAACAAGCGCGCCTGCTCTTAAAGGGAATGTGAGAGGACGCTCTGATTGGTTTATTTCACGTTACGCCCAAACCACACCTATGAATAATGAAGCTACTTCAGACCAACCCATTTTAGACTTGCGTCGGGCGCAAGAGGCATTTATCCCGCCAGTATAATAGCAACAGCGCCCGGGATCCGCCCACAAAGTTACTTGCGTTTCGCGTTTGATACTTGCGTTTCAGATCGTTAAAATAGGGCCCACTGTGTGAGACACCATATCTACATTTCAGAAATCATGTAACGTGAACGTAGAGACTTCAATACTTGGTAGATAATACACAATGACGGTAACATTTGATGGACAGTTTTTTGTGTTTGGATGTGTCATTCTGAGTAGAAAATAAACTCCAAATGTAACAAAAGCAGTGATAAAACAGTGTAAAAAGCTGGAAAACAGTGAAAAACTCAACATCATTAATTATTCAAGGCCCAGTGCATGATGGGAACACCAGTATCAGAAAAGTTGAGTCATTTTACTTTATTTTATAACGTTGATATGTACGCTTTCATTTCTATACGATACGTAATATACACGTAATATAGAATTCACTTTATTATTCTTGCCTGAACTAACTTTTTCATGTAAATTACATTGTTTTTTTCTGTAGTATTTACTTCACCACAAAATAATTTTTATATTACCAGGGTCCAAAATGAACACCAACCCCATATCCCAATTTGAGTCAAACCTGGCTTTGGTGAGTGAATAAACCTGCAGTTGGCCACTTTTCCAAATCGTAACTTAGTTTAAACAGCCATATACTTCTTGATATTTACCATTGAGAGCCACCAGATGACATTCCACCTCAGACTATTGTCATTCCCTCACAAACTACATTTCCCATAATTATCTGCCCAAACTCATTGTTTTCAGCTGTGTCTCACTATCCAGTTTAGCTCACCCTATATGAGCATGATTCATTCTGTTATTCTCTGCGAAGTCTTGTATGTGTCTAACTGCATTTATGAGCGTTTTTTGTATCCTGTTTCTCCCGTGTCTTGATTCTCTGGCTTTTCCCTTGGATTTTGCCTCAGCCCTTAACTCAGTTATTGTTTGTTTGTGTATGACCTTGTGTATGACCACATTGCCTGGATTTGGATTACGATTGTGGATTACTAATAAATAATGCATTTGGATCATCAACCTTTGTGTCTCAGAGCAGTTCATGACAATAATATATGGCCATAAAGAAATATTTATGACTGATAAATACAATGTGGCTAAAAATTTATTTTGGACCCAGCAAACTACCATGTCTCCTCATTATAATTTAGAAGCCAAGGGACGAGGAGGAAAGAAATCTTCAACAGATCTAAAACAACCGGAGGCTATCTAGTGTCTGGTGTATAACGCCACCAACAAGACAGGCAGTGGCACAAAGCTCTGGTCTGTCAGCTGGTCCTGCTGTCCTGTAAATGCAGCAAAATCTGAAGACTTTCCCATCAAAGCAAACTCTCCATGGTTAGCTCAAATCACTATTTCTCCTTGCTCACCCCGAGGGCAGACCCAGCAGTCAAGTGAGTGAAGGGAACAACGTGTTTTGCAGGTGTGAATGGTGCCATGAGTTTCTATAGTGTTTTTTTCAACAGCATCCAGTGATGCCCTTTTGACAAGATCCAGGGACGTGTGAGGTCATTTTAGCCATAGAAAAATGCCTACTCCTTCCTTTATTTTCAACCCAGTTGGTGAGGTGGTAGAGAAATGTCTCGCGTAGACAGAAAGAAAGTTTTCTGTTTGATAGAAAGGCAAAATTTGTGCAAACATGTCTTTTCCTGATATTTTCCGCTAAATTGGCCTAAAATTGACCACAGAACACAGCTGGACAAGTCTGGAGAATTTGTGAAATCGTAAACATGTCATATTTCGATTATGAATTAATCATTCCTGACTGACTGACCGGCTTGGAAATCATGGCTTGAAACATTTTTAAGCTCTTACAAGACTCAATGAGGCATAATCTCAGCAGCAACACTCAAATCCAGCTAAAAAAAACAGAATTCATTTTATTGCTCATCTATTTTTTGACAAGACATGTTGTGCTGCCAGTCCACCAGATGGCACCTTTACAATAGACGGCTGGATCAGAGGTCATTAAAAAGTGTTTACTCGTGACACAGTGATGAATTGAGCAGAACAGTGTCAGATTTTTCCACTCGTCTCATTAACTATGATAGTTAACCTTTGTCTGGCTCTAGGGCAGGCGGACAGCAAGCAGTTGTAATCTAAATTACCCCGTGAGCTTATTAATGTGAATCAAAATTGTTCGCAAACAACCGCAAAACAACTCCATGTACTTTGCGGTTTGATTGCCAAACTTTGGCAGTGCTCTTTGTTTACAGCAAAGAACATTTTATTCTGTTTTTTTCAAAAAGAGGAGATGAACCCCTGCTGATTACGCCCTATGAATGAGATGAACTTTTTCTCATAAATTGCGAAGCTGTCTTTTGCTATCACGAAAGTTGATGTCAGATGTCAGGTGTACTTTTGTGTTGTTAGCAAGCACTTATTGAAACTTTTCTGTGTCAACAGCACTGAAGAGATGCTTTAAAACGATGCGTCATAGATGAGCACATTTCAACTAGCAGGGTATATTTACAATAATTCATTTTAGCTTATTTTCCCTCCTCTGACGTTTAAGAAGAACACAAACCAGGATATTCTGGTGCACTATAATATAATGCAAAATAAATAGGATGATTGAAGAAAAAACAAGATTACCACATTCATTTAAAAAGCAAATGACTGCTGATCTGTGTCACGATTTGTCTATGATAACATAAATAGTGGAGACTATGATCAGTTGTCATAAGCGCTAGATTTCAAGAACTCAATATTTAATATCTAATAGGGACTATACAGTGAAGATAACTTTTAACTAAAAGATGGGGTTCTTAAATATCAGGTTGTGGCATGTTGTCATATTTGTGTGTCTTTTATATTTCATACAATTTATTAATGGAATTATGTTTGGCTAAACAATTTGTTTGATATTTTATATGTTACTATTTACAAGTGAGCTTTTTCATGGAATTGTTTTCTGTTTTTGCTGTCATAATAGTGTTACTCTTTACATTTAGTTGAAGCATGTACTGTAAAATGCTGTTTAAAGCTTCAAATATGACAACTTACCCATGTACACTACTGTTTTTTTTTTATGTTTCGATAGAAGTCTCTTCTGCTCACCAAGACTGCATTTCTTTGATAAAAAAAACAGTAAAAACAGTAATATTGTGAAATAGTATTACAATGACTCTTTTCTGTTTTAATTTACAATCTAATTTATTTTGATCTATCTAATTTTACCTTGATGAATAGAAAGTTCAAAAGAACATTTATTTGAAATCCTGTCACTTTTAATCAATTTAAACTGTAATGTAGTTTTTCCTGGGCATTAACAGTGCTTTCTTTTACCCAAGATTTAAAAGTATAAGTCTATATATAACCTGACTTTTGAAAATAAATCCTGAGAAATATTCACTGCAGTAAAACATGACAACTATTCTGTACTTCCTGATAATGACACAAACAGCAGGTTTCCTTTTCAGCTGGAGTCAAAGAGACCTTTTATTATAATTCCCTTTCTGTATCTGACAGACCTGAGTCTCATCTCACAAATGCTACTTCCCGACTTTAACTGATCTAATTCAATCGGTTCAGGATACTTTTTAAAAATTTGGGCATACGACATCCCGAATTAGCCCCTCATTAGTCTCCAGGTGCAAACCAATCATGAATGCATGAAATACGGCTCAGAGAGCATTGCCACGATCCAATGATTCAGTAACTAAGCAACACTGAACATCCTCATCGCTAATGACAACTTACTGGTCGATCTAGTTGGAATCAGTGCTACTATTTCTGATGAATCCTATTTTTTCTCCTGTCTGCAGCTCTCCTGTTTGCATCATCTCTGGCTAAATACGAAGCTAGCAAAGTGAGAGTTTGTGACTTCAGCTCATTTCATGGTATTTTGGGCAGAGGGAGTTGGGAATTGAGAAGACATGACAGTTCAAATGATTTTTTTCTTCTTCTGAATGGCAGTAAGTATTTCCATCCTATAATTAAGCCATTTTCTATAACCGCACCCGGACAATATGCCGGAAAAAGTCAGGCTTCTTAACCACACACTTCCAGTATATTATAGGACTTTTCGGAATGATAAATTAAGTCAAACTCAGAGCATCAAATCCTAATTTTGATCATCTTTAAATTGAATGACTTAATCATTAAACCTCTCATAGACTATGGCACCAGTTGCACGGTGTTAAACTCACATTTTAAACTGTGGCCATGCAAATTTCATCCAATTTGGTGCGTGACCAAAGGATAGGCCTCCAGCCTGACCCCAAATTTAGGTTTAAACTGCAGCTAATACAACATTTAGGTTTAAACAGCAGCTAATACAACATTTTTGCAATGAAGATGGAACATCTTGAGTGATGTTGCTCACTTAGCCATGAAATGTCCTGATGCAAACCAATTGCGGAGTAGTTATTCACGAGTCACATAATTTTATTCTGAACATAAGCCTTATCAATCAAACAGGAAAACTACTCAGATGTAAAATGTCTAATGCATCATAATGAAACCTATGTAACATTTTTTTCACATATCATGGAATTGCCGTCACATTGCGCATGGCAAACTCATTTATAATTTCTACCAACTGCTTCGTTAGGCGGGGATATCATATTCCTTTATTACTGACAGGTTATCTATCTCAATTAATTTGCAAAAGCAGCCAGTGGTCTGAAGTCACAGCACATCATAGCCAGGGAAGATGCATCATTAAATCATCATTTTGTTTGTTATCTTTATTCCTTCTCTCAGTTATTAATGAGTATTAATTATGCAACCCTGTCTGAAGATGATGGCGTATGTCCTACGCCGTGGAATATCAACGGAGATTAATTGATTCGAGTAAATGAGAAACTCATCGTCAGTTTTTTCTAAGTCACATTTAAAAATATAGATCATATAAAGCATTCCAGATGAACAGGATATTCCAACGCTATCTCACGACCAATTCGTACGAATTTGTACGAGTGATTAAAAGGTGGCTAATTCGTACGAATTTGTACGACCTCACTCGTACGAATTTGTATGATTTGTCTAAACCCACGTGATGGGTAGGTTTAGGGGCGGGGTCAGGGGTAGGTCATTCGTATGAATTCATACGATTTTGGCAACTCGTAAAATATGTACTATTTAGCAAAAAACGTACAAATTCGTACGAGTGAGGTCGTATGAATTGGTACGAATTAGCCACCTCGTAAAATTCGTATGAATTGCCGTGAGATCGGGTTGGATATTCTTTGTTTGAACAGTCCGACATGCTGACTTCTAGCGCAGTCCAATGATGTCAGTTTGTAGACAATTCGGTTTGGTTTCACCAGTTGTGCATAAATTACACACTTTGCCTTTTTGCCAAAGTGCATTTTTCTGCATTTGCATGTTTTGTTTTTTCATGTTTTATGGGGACTTTCCATAGACATAACGATTATTATAATGTACACACTGTATATTCTATCCCCTTATCCTACACCTACCCTAACTTACCAATCACAGAAAACTTTCTGCATTTTTTTTAGATTTTGTGCACTGACTCGTTTGCTAAACTGAACAGCCAATCAGAGCAATCTCTCTCTCCAACGACCCAGACGCCAATTCCGACCTAAACCCGACTAGAGCTGATGTGTGGAACACCCCGCAAACAGGCTCTTCAAGCATTAAACCGCATATAGACATATACAGAGGTCCATTCGCATTAACAAGCAAAGATTTGCAGTGAAAAATCATCTGAAACAATCATAAATTTGATTTCAGAAACTGGGACTGGACCGTTTCTCATTATTTTCACATTAAGGCACCTTACCACATTGGCATTCAGTCTGTGCATCCAATTACCTAATTTTGAAACTTCGCAGTAAATAAATAATGAGTGTAAAAATAAACAAGTCTTTAGGGGATTGCTGGACCCGTGCTAGATGGCATTTGCAGACTTGAGCAGCGAAACCACCATTACGCTATGCAACACACCGCAAGCCCAGAGGGGCCTCGTTGGTGGGGTGTAGACTGTCCAGAGGCCTATAACTTTCTTCGTGTGCACATGCAGGTGGCTAAGAGCAACATTTATATGCAGCATTACCATAGAGAAGCTGGCGTGCTGCATTAATGCACTGCTGGTCTGCTCTCCTCCTACCCCAGTCCTGAATAAATGAAGAAATGAATAAATAATAGCAGTCTCAGCCCTGTGTGGTGGGCACTAGCCATGATTTGTAGGACCCCCTGACGAGCACTGATTATGTTTCGAGACCAGAGTTGCAGTATTTTATAAATAGCTCCATGCAGTTTGCAGCTGCTGATTGGCACAGATAATTGTCCAATTGAAATAAGGAGACATGGGAAAAATGGTTATGTAGCAGAGAATTTGCTTTGATTATTTGCAGTACCCTTATTATTCTCCTGGTGTCATTTGGAAATAAATGCTTTGATCAAGGGCACAAAAGCGATCTCAATAACTCCAGTTTGTAGAGGCTCAGCAGACAAATTTGAGATGTGCTTACAATCTCTGATCACATACTTTAATGGCTTCTTTTCTATTCAAATGGTCTGTAATGAATTGTCCTGCACTACTGTACTACTTATATATCCAAGACACAGATGCAGGGCATGAGACATGAGTGCTGTGACTTTATATTAAAATGAACAAATAAACCAATATGAATATGGATATATGGAAAGGTTATTTTCACATTTGTATGAATTAACATACATACATGCATACATACATATATATATGTGCTGTCAATCGTTTAAAAAACAAAACATTTTGTCTGTAATTAATCGCGATTAATGGCACCTAACATTAAAATAATGAATATATTTTTATATTGTAATACATGTTTATACACCAAATCTCCAAACTAATGAAGAAACAACAACAACAATATATTTTGAATATTTGTTTAATGACATATTTTTACGAAGTAACTTACTAACTTCACTAAGGGAACTTGGAAGTAAGGGCAGCCAGATGGAGCTTGAAACACACAAGCGTCACATGGGTCTCACGCATCATGCCCCTCAGCTTCCCAAAGAGAAACCAGGTGAGTGTGCTTCTCTTTGGTAGCGATACAATTTGGGCATTACCATTGGGCAGTCGTGGCCTAATGGTTGGAAAGACAGACTGGTAACAAAGGTTGCAGGTTCGATTTTCAATACCGGCAAGGAAATGACTGAGGTGCCCTGAGGGAGGCACCGAACCTTCAATCTCTACTCATTGCTCTGGGTGTGTCTGTCCACGGTTTGTAGCGTGTGTGTGTTTGCTACTCACTACTCCTAACGTGTGTGCACTAACTTGGATGGGTTAAATGCAGAGGACAAAATTCAAATTCTTCACATTTCACTCTATGGATAATCTGTGAATATAATTATTCCATTTCACCTCAGCCAGGATACATAGCAGAAATGTCCATACAGTATGTTACCAAAGCATAGGTCCAGTAGTTGGAAGAACCTGATGAAAAGTTGATATTACATACCCTAGTCAAGTCAAGTCAAGTCATCTTCATTTATATAGCGCTTTTACCAATGTAGACTGTTTCAAAGCTTCTTTACAGAGATAAACGTAAACCGTAATTTAAGGTAACAGATTGTTTTGGCTTTATAGCGGTTCTTGAATAATGTTATTTTCCAGCTAAAGTTAGTTTTGATTGATTCACTTCCATCGAAAGAATAATTTGTTATTAAATTAGGGGCCGCTAAGACGACACTGTTCTCTCTAAACAGACTTTAAACGCGAACCTGTGATAAACACTGATGCCGCTCACGTGTGCATCAAGAATTAATTATATAGTTATGTGCGTTTGAATGTGCGCATGTCTGTAATTCTCTACAAACCAAGCCTAAACAAACTATTTGTCCTGCCTATAAATTTGATACAGAATTTTATTTTATTATATCACTACGGGGTAGATACGCAAATTTTCCACAATGCTTTATCTGTAGAGTGATAAAGGGATCCTCCATAGGGAGAGGCTAGTTGGCACTTCAGCACTACACGTAAGTCCTAAACTATTGGGTGCTGCATTGTAACACACACATACAGAAGCTTGCGTATCACGCACAAATCGCGCCCACAGAGAATCATTCAGTCGCGCGGAAATGTATCGTCAAAACTGTTCTGTGATTTATCAATACAATATATTAGAAACTGAGAAGTTCTAGCATATATTTATTAGTAACTAAAACCCACATATTCAATATTATTAGAGAGACGCTGCCAGGTAGAATTAAGTCACACGCAATCGCTTTCTCACTAATACATTCATATAAAAGTTTACTGTGGTACTTTATCTGTATCTGATTTAAAATGAGCAGAAATCTGTATATGACTGAAATATAATGACCCAAAGACAAAAGAGCAGATAAAAATGAGCTGTTATGTGTATAGCCTTGTGGGCAGCGCTGTGTCAATATGCCATAGCTCTGCACATGGCAACCCGCATTCGAGTCTCAGCTCGAGGTTCAGGCTTATTTGTTAATTAATGACGTCATCAGCGACTAGTTGACTCCACTTTCATCACATAAATGTCGACTTTAAAAAACCTGAAGTCCCTAGAACTGAATAACCGTCACAGATGTGCGGAAACAATAAGAAGACAAAAGGGTAAACAACAGCAGTGGACGTACTTGTCTAACAGGTGAGTGTAATCGAATGCACCTGATCTAAGTAATAAGCCAGATGCAATTAACAGGAATAATGAGGCATAAAAATGCATCATTTCACATGGTGATGATGGTGGGGGATGGCTCTGTGTTTTACCCTTGGGTTCTCTGTTTCGCTCTGGTGAAACTATTTTATAATATCATTAATAATGGCATCTTACTCACAAATAAATAAATAAATGTTAAAAAAAATGAAGCTGGTCTCAGTGTACTTCACAATTGCTCAGAGAGAAAAAAAATTGATGAATTTTTATGAAGATATGGCAAGCTGGCTGTTGACACCAATTTCAAAAAATGAGTGGCAGGGGGTCTCTGTGGGGTGTAATGTTGAATGAAAAGCTTTGATTGGAGATCACAGCTTCAGGACTGTTACACTGGAGACATCTATGGCCATGTGTCCTTTTTCAGAATGCTTCAGACAATGGGCTGACCTTGAAAAGTGCTAAACGTCTATTTAAAGGAGATACCATTAAAACAAATCCTTTGGCAATACAGATTATTACAACATATGTCAAGTGCGGAAGATTTTTTAATTGCAAGGACACCATGTGAAGGCATCAAAGTTTCATAGACATAATTTCATACACAGCAACTACCAGCACACACATAACTTTGAAACCCGCTTTCACAGAAAAAGTGCTCGCACAGAATAGTATGAATAATTAAATAAAGCATTCAAACTACATAATTAGTCATATATGTTCAGCTATTCATATTTGAACCCACATGAGCTGTGTTCTTGTAAGAAGAAGCTGGATGTTATTTAAGGAGAAAGAAATAGACTTACGGTCTCCATGGCAACGGAGAGGTCCCACAGTCAGCTTGGCCTCCGAGCCGGGTCGATTTGTGTCCCCAACAGCCACTTGGCTGACCGGTAAGTGGTCTTTATACACCAGAAGCCCGGAATCATCCCTCCTACCAAACAATGTAATTCTTAATAAAATGTGAGAACAACCATTTCTTCTTATCTGCTCACAATAGTACACTGACATATCATAGTACACAACCTTATTAATGAACTCATTAAAGCTTTAATAAGCAAAATGCCTGTTTTCTCTTTCAAAAGCAGCCTTGTGACACTGATGACTAGCTGTTTAATTACAGCAATACAATTTGTTTAATCAGTGAAAACACTCACTTCACGTATTTTGCAAATTTAATAAACATTAGTGAACACATACACACATAAACCTCACAGGTACATGAGGCAGGGCACTATGTGTGCATTATTTTAATGCCACCATCCATCAACGGTGCAAAACTACAACTGCAAAAGTCATCTAAAAAACAATTATGTATTGCAAACCTGTAGAGAGAAAAAAACAACAACAATGTGGTTGGGAATGAAATGTGCCGCTTTGAAATCCAATGTCCTAATTTGCATCTATTACGCATGGTGGTTCAGTTTGCTTGGGGTTTATGACAAGTGGCGAGAGCATCGCAATAACCCGCTGTCCATCTGTACATGGGCCATTAACACATATTGCTGTGTGTTCAGCTAAACCAGCAACAGAAGAGGCAAACTCCATCAGTCTAATTGTATAAACATTCACAAAATGTATCAAAAAAGATATCCATCAGGAAAGCACAAATATTAATATGGCCCCACTCACTGACTGAGGCTGTTTACCTTAAGAATATGGTATTAAAAGATGATAATAAAAGCATAAACAAACACAATGTACATTAGACAAACACAAACACACAGTACCCAGGGGCACGTAAAGTCTGTTTGGTTATTACTTTCCACCAATCCATCCAATACACTTCCTGTGATGCGGCAATGGCTGCCAAAGTCTGACAGTCTCTAGCTGTTCCAAGACCTACTAAGCTGCCTATCACAGAGAATGCGTTTTGTTTTGCATTTAAAAATGCGAGATGCAGAGCAGTGGAATAATGTGTCTACAGACACATTTTGTAAAAAGTTTATTTTAATTTGAGTACCAAATTTTTTGGACCATGATGTCATGCATGAGATTAACTCAACTATTAGCTCAAATCAACTATGAATAAATTAGCTCAAATAACTGAAAAGCTTTTCTCTTTAATAGTTTAAGTTTAAGTTCTAGTTAAAAACAATAACAACACTCTCTCTAAGTCCAAAACTTTAGTCTCTTGTGGGTGAGTCAGTCAATCAGTTTTGTCATGATGTAATTTTGTTGCAGATCCACAGTGTTTAGTTACAACACTGCTAAAGTGATTGGCTCAAAAAACAACTGTGCCCACTGCCCACATCTAAGCGCCAAGGAAATGGTAATACTAACTGCCTTTCTCTCTTATTCACTTTGCACATCCAAGAGTTTATTGTGTTAAGGTGGGTTGTTTCTCTCTCTGTTCTTTAACAGCTGACTGACATTAACAGCTAACATAAAAAGACCCATTAGAAAGGATGTAAATGAATGTGTCTCAAAGCAATACATACCCACATGCATTAAAGACAATTCTATGAGGGCGCCTGACGAACGACCTTGTTCCCCTCCTCTGCAATATCGCCCACAGCTCTTTTTTGTAATAAAGCCACCAAACACACCAGCCAGAGCTTTTGTTGATGGAAATATCAGGGTTCGGCTCTACTCAAACTTCTTTATCAACGCAATCTGTTTGCCATTTGCACAAGCGCTGAGGTCGAGACTCGAGAAAACCGTGTCCTCCAGCAGACGCCACTATTTAATGAATACAGAGAGACAATAAGGCAGATGGGAACATGACTTGCTTGCCTCTCATAAGTTTGATAGGTGAGCTAAGAAGGTCAGTAACGCGCAAATAGCAGCTTAAACTAAAGCTCATAATTAGCAGCCGGATTTGGCAATCGCCATGGAAACAGCATATTGCAGCTCAAATAATGTGGCGACTTACCACTGTTTCTGGTCGGCATCACAGTTGCAGTAGTATCTAGAGTCGGTGCAGTTGCGCTCAATGCCACATGCACATTTCTGAATGCCAGGAGCAGAGCCGCCCCAGTAAAAGTGCTTCTCGTTACCGCGGCCGACCCACCACGTGTAAGGCGTTCCATCTGCAAACACAAAGGAAATGGAAAGTTTAACACATCAACTATGAAATATTATGTTGATGAGAAGACCATTACAGGACTTCTATAGGCAGGCCAGTGACAAACCATCTTCCATCTAGCCATCAATTCATCTATCTATCCTTCCATCCATAAGATCCATCCATCCACCCACCCACCCACCCATAATATTCATCCATCCATCCATCCATCCATCAACCATCCATCCATCCATTCATCCATCCATCCATAGTGCACCATTTAAATTAATTATTTATTAATTTCAACAAATCAACTATAAAATATGATGTTAATGAGAAGACATTAAAATCACATGATTTCTACGGCAGGCCAGTCGCAAACCATCTTGGTTCCATCCATCCATCCAGTTACACATTTGATAGCCCTTCTTTCATTTTTTTTTACTAATCGATCTGTCAACTGTGCCATACAATTATTTTAGTCTTCTTAAAGGAACTTCTCACACTTAAAAAAAAGAAAAAAAAAAAGAGATAAAATAGCCAGTTACTGTACAGTATATAACACATATAAATGAACTCCAAGAAATATTTGTTGTCCATGGATGATTCTTAAAATATACTCTTAATAAATAAATAATAATAGAAGCAATACTTTGAACGTTTTTAGATCCAGCACAACCAGCACAGAATAAAATCAGATTAACTAATGATTTTCAAAGTTCAGGAAAAAGGATGTAAAGGTTAAGTAAGCCTTTTGTGTCAAGGACATTCTTGTTTAAATAAATCTATTTTGTTCTTAAAAAGCTGCCATTTACAGAAACCATGAATACACTAAAATACATATTCCCTTGTTCCAAATCTACTACATTACATATACATTTATTCATTCGAAAGATGCATTTATCCAAAGCGAATTTAAAAACTCCAGAATTATTATTATTATTTTTTACTGTAGCTAGTGCCATGCTCTACTGTTTAAACAATTCTACAGCTACAGAATCTACCACATGACTCAACAGCTGTTTGATGGCTGCTTATAACATGCAGACAATGGTAATTACAGTGCTTGAGATTTCAAGAGTACTTCACGGTCTACCCACAGATACGAGTACTAATTCCCTCTGTGTGTAAAGACACAACACGCTCAAAAGGATTAACACTTGGCTCTTTGGGAGTGCACACCGTGCTCTAGGGGCTGCTGGACTGCCATTCGCAAGCGCTGATGTGCGTGCAAATGCCCACATCTGCATGCCGAGAAAGAAGCAGAGACAATCCAAACACAGTGTAGAGCTGGCAAGTGCACTGGGCAAACATACACACGAGCTTGTGACTACAGCACAGACAAGTATACATACATACACACACAAAATCACACAAGCACAGTGTGCCTTTCATGGCAAAACAATAGTTTGCTCATTTACTTCATTAACCTGTAGAGATGAATCACAGATGGATGCTGGAACTGTTTGAAAATCACTGGAGCTTCACAATCATTTAGAGTTGAAAAACACAATTTCAGCAGATGACACACTGCTGGCTGCAGTCGTCATATATGCAAGAGTCGAATTACTTAAAACAAGCTCTATTCCACAAGGCGGCTCCAGGGGAAATACGTGTAAAATGTACTATGTATTAGAGCTCCATGCAAATGCTTGATGTGTGACTACATCTCCAGCCTTCCATCAAAAGAGAGAATGTGCTTATAAATGAATTGTTCAGTGTGGCTTAAATTTGTGACATTGATGTACCCTAGGTCTCCACAGAAGGACACAATCCGAAATTAGCAACAGCTCGACCAGACAGTCCATCAACTTCAGGAATTTCATCTCCACCACACTTAATTAGTAGCAATGACTCCTGCTATTCCACTAAGGAGCCTGGAATAAAGACCTGCACGTTTCAGACTCCGCCGACAGGGCTGACAGATACAGGGGAGACCCACACATGGCAGTTGCAGGCAGGAAGCCAACCACCCTGAGTGACTGAAGAGATGCCAAGCAGAAGAAAATGAACAAACAACAGCAAAAATGATCATTGTGGTGATGGACAGACATTCTGACAGATGGTGAGTGGTCTCTGACACACGCCGTACAGCTGGTACTTCTGAACGCTGTTGATCCAGGAATGCTGGGATGGATGCAGGTGCACAAGAAACATGGCCAAAAGACACATGTGTGCACGCCTCACCTGGCCTTCTGGGGGTCTGTGGTGATTCGCAGTATGAAGTCTACGCCTCATTAAACTCTAGGGCCAAGAGTTTGCTCCACCAATGTTATCTGCATGGACTGCTTCCTGTTTTCCCTCACCTCAGCTCACACCAGCCTCAATCAATCACTCCATTCACTCTTGGCTGGAAACACAGCCGCCGGGCCAGACTAATTTAACAGGGAGATGGAGCTCTTTTTGTACTCCTGCTGAGTTCTGAAAACGAGTTGATCATCCATTTGTAACCCGAACCCAGTGATCGTTAAACAGGTGTAAACTAGATTGGCACATCCATTCTGCATATGCGCATAGAGTAGACCGGGGCTAGTTGTCACAATGGCTACACTCAAAAAAATAAATTGTTGAATGAACATGATTTAATCGTATCACCCATTATGCATCTAAGCAAGATTTGAATATTTTATTTGAACACAATATTGGTTTGTAAATTGAACATGATTGTAATATGTCAATGCAACTTCTTTGCAACTAATTGAATCAACATGTTTGTATTGTGTTAGACTAATCAAATGTATTCTCATTCACTCAAAGCACAGGAAAGCAAAAATCACCAAAGGAGAAAATCTAATTTTTAAGTTACCATTATAGAGATCAGTGTGTGTTTTAGTTGGGCTCTTCACCCTTAAAGTATTAACTAAGTCTTGTTTGGCTGCTGTACATAAGTTATAACAGCCAGATGAACAAATAGGAACGGTGATCTGATGGTGTTGGTTGTGTATTAACATAACCATTATTTCACAATCTTTTAACCTGAATCACTGAACTCATAGTGTCCAATTTATGAGTTAGGTTTAATTTATTAATTTTAGCTGCATAATAGGTTTAGCCTTTTCAATGAAATAAAAACGATCAAATCAATAAAAATAAAAATATATAATATATACACATTTCGTTTTTGGGCACACACAGACATCAAGAATCAGTGTATGAATCACAACAATGGTGACATTTATAAAGCATGTTGCAGTGCATTCTGTGTTGCACCAATCAAAACTCATTCATAGCTCCCATCATGCATTGCTGCATGAATAAATAATGAGCTTATGATCAGAGGTGATCTGTTTCTCACCATTGCTGAGATTCATATGTTAAATCTTGATGTCTGTGTGTGCCTAAAAAGAAATGTGTATATACATTTTTTATTTTTATTGATTTGATCGTTTAATTTCATTGATAAAGCTAAACATATTATGCAGCTAAAATTAATAAAATAAACCTAAATCATAAATTGGACTCTATATGAGTTCAGTGATTCAGGTTAAAAGATTGTGAAATAATGGTTATGTTAATACACAACCAACACCATCAGATCACCGTTCCTATTTGTTCATCTGGCTGTTATAACTTATGTACAGCAGCCAAACAAAACTTAAAGTTAATAATTTAAGGGTGAAGAGCCCAACTAAAACACACACTGATCTCCATAATGGTGACTTAAAAATTAGATTTTCTCCTTTGGTGATTCTGCTTTCCTGTGCTTTGATTGAATGAGAATACATCTGATTAGTCTAACACAATACAAACATGTTGATTCAATTAGTTGCAAAGAAGTTGCATTGACATGTTACAATCATGTTCAATTTACAAACCAATATTGTGTTCAAATAAAATATTCAAATCTTGCTTAGATGCATATTGGGTGATACAATTAAATCATGTTCATTCAACAATTAATTTTTTTGAGTGTACAGCTCAAAGGTTTCAGTCCAATTATACATCCATTTTAACAAAAAAAAGTTTTTGAAAGAAGTCTCTTATCCTCACCAACGCAGCATTTATTTGATAAAAAAATACAGTAAAGACAGTAATATTGTGAATAATTATTGCCATTCAAGGTTACACTTTATTTGAATGTGTCCCTGTTACAGTGTAATTATACAAGTACTGAGTCATATTAACTAACTACATGTACTTACTAGGATACGGGTTTGGTTTAGGGTTAGTTGCATGTAATTATGCCAAATTTATAGTTCTTACTATAGTAAATACATGTAATGTGTAACACGGACACATTAAAATACAATTTAAAGTAAGTGTTTTGAAAAAATGCATTTTAAAATGTAATTACTCTTTCATTGTCACATGATCCTTCAGAAATCATTCTAATACGCTGATTTGGTGCTCATGAAGCATTTCTTATTATCGATGTTGAAAACAGCTATATAACACATTTTTGTGGAGAGTCGACCATGATTTTTTTTTCCAGAATTCTTTGATGAATAGAATGTTTACAGTATTTATTTGAAAGATATATTTTTTGTATTATACATGTTTTTACTGTCACCTTTGATCAATTTAGTGTGTCTTCGCTGAATAAAACAATTGAATATTTTTGGTAGCCAGGACTTTATGGCCCTGGAGTAAAGGGTAACAAATAGCCCTGGTGTCCCCTATATACAGTATGAGTGCGGGTGTACAGTAGAGGTCTGCTTGGGACGGATTTTTCAATCCTGCTCCCGTGGGATTCTGTCCCACTCCCGCAAAAATATGTTTCCTTCTCCCACTCCCACTCACAACATTCATGTTTTGTTCTGCTCCCGCTCGCAAAAAAACATTCTGCCATTTGACACGTCAGAAAGCCTGCAAAGAGCGCTCCCTTTATAAACACTAAAAACTGAAATTTAAAATGAATCTAAAGTTAATCTAAAGTTCTGTTATAAACAATGATGCCGATTACGCAATGAATTCCTCATAATGTCTACACTTTGTTTTTTATAATGAGAGGATTTGAGAGCATGCAGAACTCTGGTGAATTGACTCTAACTTAAACACCTCTGATTGGTCATTGCATTCAAGAAATCAACAAATGTGTTTGTGATTGGCTACATTGCAAAAACACATTGTAAATAGAAACCTTTGAGGCTCCCTAGACTGCAAACACATATGCACTGGATCGCTTGCCAAATCCGTTTCACCAATATGCTATCATTAAGGAGAATCCTGATCCTAGACCAGAAATTATAGGCAACTTTTCCCTCTAAAAGCAATCAGAAGTCCCGCAAATAATTTTATTCTCCCGCACCCCGTACACACAGCTTCTTACCACCCGCACTCCCCCATCAAATTTTGTCCCATGCCGCACTCTGTTGCATTGATTCTGCGGTAGCCCCGCGGGATTGCAGGCCTCTAGTGTAAAGTCTAGGTTTGATTTCCACTTAAAAATATGATACACTTAAAAACCCCAGTGTGAATATCCAATATCACTCCCTCTATAACAATATGCTGGAGGTTAATTCGGTTTTGAGACAAATGAAACCAAGGAGAAAGTTACCAACAACAGCTGTTGTTTAGGGAAAACACTAAAACAATTGGTCTTGTTTGCTAGACTCGTACTGTATTTGCATGTGTATGGCTCCCCGATGATGCACTCTGAGAGACATTTTATAAATGAAACTTCAAATTCTACTTCAGCACCAACATTTCCAACATCTCTCTCTCTCTCTCTCTCTTCCCCCACAAACAACAGAATCCTGGCACAAATATTTCAATCCCTCCCAGGAAAATCGATCGGTGAGACACAAATCTCATTTCCATCGTATCTAGTTCTTCTTGCCTGGGACCCACATTACGCCATTTCTTTCGAATTTGCAGCTCTCTGTCACTTCAAAAGACACGTCCCTCCATCTTTATCAGTCCTGTCTCCTTTAAGGTTCCCCTTGTGCCTCATCCCATTTTATCTAAGTGATGTAAAAGAGAGTGACGTCTTTCTTCCACTCTTTCATGTAAGAAGGAAAGCCTTGCCGTCACATGTAAATGGCGGGATCTTGGCTCTACACATCAGGACCATGAATGACAGCTTCATTTTCCTGTCAAGAGGATCACAGTGGCGAGAGCCAACTCTTCAGAGCCAGAGCGGCTGTTCACGCCGCTGTCCATTGCGAAACGCCTGTCTGCCATTTCAGCCATCCCGGGGGAAAGTCTGACACGATAGCCAGGAAGAACGGCTCATCAGACCGACCTAAATTGGGAGAGCATTGCTTTCCTCCTGGAAAAAAAGAAAAGAAATGGCAGCCCCCACATTGAAACCTGGCACTGAACGAAAATTCATCTCATCATCAGTACGGCTTTTCTCTGGGGCACACGGACGGCTCTTTTCTCATGTTGGGGAGATTACTGTTGCATAATGATTCTCTGACAGTCCAACCCACTGTGTAGAATGAACCCCAGTGGGAGCCTGGTATTGATCGACACTCTCTCTTTCCTTAAATAGAGAACGGCTTGATAAATGGGCCTTATCGAACTTATCTGTTACTGTAGGTACTGGGAGACACATGCTGATGGATGCTTTTCAATGAAATATAGAGAAATTAGTAGAACACAGACTGAAACGCTTGCTCTGTTTTCGGTCTCCGGTGACTAAATGTGCACAAAACATCATCATAACACCATAACAGGGTGATGCCAACAAAAAACATCTTCAAGATGGAGAGAGCTGTGGCCTAGTGCGTTGCACATGTGCTCCGGTGGGAAACACAGGTTCAGATCTGTCCCCACTTTTAATCTCGATTCAATTCTTAACTCTTCAATGTATAGATTCATGTTCTGCTTCTAATAATAAAAGGTGAAAAAAGCAATAAAATGACAAAGCGATTAGGTAAACTAAGTAAACATCATCATTACAGGGATAGTGTAATGATGAAAATGAAAATTCTGTCATTATTTACTCACCCTTTTGCCGTTCTAAACCTGTATGAATTTCTTTCATTTTTTGACAAAGTCAATGGACACTTTTCACTTTTCTGTGGTTTTCAGAAGCGTAAGTTGTCATAGTTGGGTAATAATGATGACAACACATCATTAAAGTCTGTGAAAAGGGTCTATGTTTTGTACTCCAATGACTTTCATTGTATGGAAAAAAAACCAAAAATATTTCCTTTCCACAGAAAAAAAGAAAGTAATACAAGTTTAGAACAACATGAGGGTGGGTTTTCATTATTGGGTGAAATATCCCTTCATCCGAAAGTCAGAAAGTCATTACAGTATCAGTTACCATGTGATTTGCTATCATTTGTAAGACTTTAAAATGGCAAAGCACATTCTGCCAGATATTCTTCAGTTGCATCCACTACTTGTTCCCAGCCTGCCCTGAGGTGTTTCTTTCCCTTCTCACTTTTATCACAGAAGTGAGATGCTGTTCTGTCAGACAAAACTCCCTTAACAATATCTCCATTGATCCACCTGGCAATCTGACGCCTTTTCTATTTGACTCCGTCCGGGTTTAAAATGAGACCAGAGACTGATTTATACTCTAGCAGTTTGCACTGGCTGAAAACCCCTCACTTCTCACTCTAAAGGAGTTAATTGGACATCCAGAGACAGGTAATGCTGAAGATATGGCATCATTAGCCGCCTTGTTTCCCTCCAGATAACAGACAATATCCCACCAATATCCAGTAGTCATTAAAATAATCCTCTAGGCTGATATGGCAGGCAAGGAATAACAGGCCAGAAGTGCCAAGCAGAAAAAAGAGAGAGCAGAGAGGGGTCACTGGTCCAAACTCAACAATCATGTGCTGTGTAAATCTGCCAAAGTTTAGACAGGTGATGATATGATGCACATCATATTATCATGGATTTCAGATTTTTTTTCTGTAACAAAAATGTCT
Source organism: Phoxinus phoxinus (assembly GCF_949152265.1). Lineage (NCBI taxonomy): Eukaryota > Metazoa > Chordata > Actinopteri > Cypriniformes > Leuciscidae > Phoxinus > Phoxinus phoxinus. Next base: position 12,673,588 of record NC_136899.1, on the reverse strand, counting down.
GGTACAGTACATCACAAATTATGTTTTGTGTCTAAATAGAATTTTGTGTTGGAAATAACATTGTATTCAATATATTTAAACATTACACACCTATAATTTTTCTGGCTATGGCTACTTTATTAGCTAACATTTTATACATACTAAAAAAATACAAACTAAAGGGTTAGTTCACCCAAAGAGGAACATTCTGTCATCACTTACTAGCCCTCATGTTGTTCCAAACCTGTATGAGTTTCTTTCTTCTATTGAACACAAAAGAAGATATTTTAAAGTGTTGGTAACCACAGCTATTGACTTCCATAGTAGGAAAAAATACAATGGAAGTCAATGGCTACGGACAACTGTCTGGTTACTAACATTCTTGAAAATGTCTTCTTTTGTGTTCAACAGAAGAAAGAAACTCATACAGTTTGGAACAACATGAGAGCTAGTAAGTGATGACAGAATGTTCCTCTTTGGATGAACTAACCCTTCAATTAGAAATGACGCACAATAAAAGTATGCTACCATAACAGTCACAATATATTCAAAATAGACATACTACAGTAAGTCTGCAGTCTGTATGATTTTGAAAGAAGCCACTTATGCTCATCAAGGCTGCATTCATTTGATGAAAGATACAGTAATATTGTAAATTATTATCAATGCTGATTCTTCCCCCCCTGGATTTTACTGATCGCATACTTTTGCAATCGGTATTGTAAGACATTTAAAAAATAATTATTGAAATTGTTCATAATTATTTCACTTTCCGTTTTAATAATTCATATTTTTTATGTTTTGAGATTAAACGTTGGGAGAAGAGTTGGGACAAGAGTAAAACAATAAAATCTATACATAAAAAAAGATAGATATTTCAACACAAACCGGCGTCTAGAACAAGTGCCAGATTTGAAGAAACACCCACATATCAATGGACTTAGCAAATGTTGTAGTGCTGTGCCCCCCCAGCCCACTAAAGACATGACATCCATCACAGAAATGCCTATTATCGGTAAATGAGAATACAGTTGCTGATGGATAACATTTAAAATTGAACATTTCGCCCTGAATTATTGAAGATTTAGAGAATTTAAGGTTCTTACTTAAGGTAAGGCTTCTTTGCAGGCAGATTTTTTCATAGCAACGATCGAGCTGATATAAAAACCTCCAGCACTGCATTGAAGGGTTTTAGAATTCCATTAGTGCTTTACACCCTTTAGCCAAGGGAATAACTTTCTGTCTGACTCTCCACTGCTAGGAAAATGCCATCACAGGCGCAAAGCATAATATGACTGAATTACACAGCTCTGAAGAGGAGCATGATCACAGGAGATCAAATGTCACCAAAAATAATAACAGATGAAAATAAGACACTAATTTCTAAAATGCCACATTTAAATAGGTGGTTTCCGTTGCACAATTTGGTGTTGGTGCAAGCAAAAGTTTGAAAAAGCTCTGGCATTTACTCTTCGAAACCCATCCCATTGTTTTATTTTCTCTTGGAATAACTTCTTCCTTTCTCATATATTTCTCAGAGTAATTTTTTCTCTTAATGAATCCCTATAGAAATTCATCTTGCAGTCTTACTGGCCTTGAGACATGTATTCTACACCAATTTATAAGCCCTTATAAGTATTCCAAGTCCAGTGATCCAGTTCTGTTGCAGCTCAATAGTCGAGCCCTCATGCATATCTGAATAATTACATTGTCCCTTCAGTTGGCTGGCAAAACAAAACGTTTAGCTGGAATGTTGTCGTAAATGAAAACAATGAACATTTATAAAATTAAAATTAATTGTTTCCTTGGTAATTGCCTTTTTCACCTGAAAAGGACACAACAAATGTTCTCTCAGGCTTCATTATACTTTGCAGCCATGTGTGAGTATGTCATGACAGAATCATCATTCTTTGGACAGGCTGCCTCTCTTGACGCTAAGTGCACAAAAATTACTGATTGGACGGATTGTTATTGCAGGTCATCTCAATCAGCTCTGCTGTGTTGAATGCTAATGACCGGGTAGCATGAAGAGAGAGAAATAGCTGGACAGATTTCATGTTCATGTGGCTCTAGATTGAATGAATCTTTTGGTAGTAAAGCTTTCACTCACTTAAAATGAAAATTCTGTCATCATTTACTCACCATCATGTCGTTCCAAACCTCTATGACCTACTTTTCTCTGTGGAGAATACTGTAAAAGATGATATTTAGCATAGAGTTAACATTTAAATGCACTGTTGTTAATTATCAAACAGTTAATTTCAGTCCTCAAATTTGATTGGTTGGGCGATGTTGCAAAAGGTCTGATGTGCGTCCAACAGTACTGGGAAATTTTACTTTTTGTTTCCCTCCGCTTGTCTGTGTTTGTACCAGAAAGACTGCCAGTCTGTGCATTAGTGGTGGGGAGTTTTAAAGTCCCCCTGTGGTGAAAATCATGCTTTTAATTTTGTTTATAAGTCTATGTGGTGTTTTTAATATGCTTTAAGACAAAACATGTGCAAATTCATAAGTCAACACCATTGCTGAGTATTTTCTCCTTAAAACTCTCAAAAATGCGGTTTGAAATCACTGGAGTTTCTGACGTCACAAAGTATCTTGAAATCAATCACATCAATGTGTGATCGTCAATGAGTGAATCTCTGAACTGTTGTGAGTGAGTGGAGGTGTGGCTAATTTGCATATTCATAGAACCGCCTATACTAAATGAGACAAGAGTGTCAAGTAACATTAAAGCTAAAGGCATGACAAAAATTTTTCAAGGAAAAAACTTTAAAATGTCATTTTGGTTGTCAAAGGTAAGTTTTAAGGGATGATATGATTGGCTACAGGGGAACTTTAAGTGATTTTCTACAGGTTACATTGTAACAGTTGGTGGAAAAATCTGACTATCTTTATGAGTGAAACATTTATTTATTTATTGAAAAGAATCATTCAAAAACACAGGTTCGTTAAGGAATGTAACAACTGACTTTATGAGCGAGTCAATGACTACGTTTACATGTGCACCAATAATGCGATTATTTCTAATAATCAGAGTATGGTCTTAATCGCAGTAAGATGTTTACATGACACGAGCAGAACTCTTTACCCCAGTTTACATGCAATTTTTATTATTCTGATTATTCTATACTCATATACGCATCCAGTATGCATGTTACTGCCCATTGTTTAAATCTCGCACCAAATTTAAAATACATTTTAATGGATGTACTTGGATATTTTTCAGTAATGTGATAAAGATCACAATGCCCGGTTTGCCTACGTTTCCGTCCCGTTCTTCGCGGTGTCTGGATGAAGATACGGAGCAGAGACTGTGCAGAGAGTTAACCCACAATTGCATTATAATTGTATTATGAGGATGCATGTAAATGTACTGAACAAACAGTTAATTCAACAGAACTGTTCAAAAGCAGATTCATTCAAGAGCGAAACAAGAGACAGGCTTCGTCCAAAATCACATATTGTTTTGTTTTTTTTGACAGTTAAAAATGAAGTTCTATATAGTATGAATGTTTGTACTATGAATGCAATGGGCTTTATGCACAGCTGCACTACTTCCTGAACTTTAGCCAGCTCCTTTGTTTCCTGTCTGCCATTATTGGACAAACTGATTAATCCAGGTGTGTCTGATTATTCTTGTTGGTCAGGCACACCTGGATTAATCAGTTTGTCCAATAATGGCAGACAGGAAACAAAGGAGCTGGCTAAAGTTCTGGAAGTAGTGCAGCTGTGCATAAAGCCCATTGGGATGATCTCACAATCCTGAAGTCAAAACTGCGAGATATAAGCACACAAGACTTTTTTTTTCATTGAAATTATGTTTTTTTTATACAGTATAAAAACGAGAAATTCTACGTTTTTCTCTCGCACGCGAGAGTTTCTTGTGCGCACGCAAAAGTTTCTCGTGAGCACGTGAAAGTCTGTAGATTTTTATTTTTGCAAAGGTCCTTTTGGGGCTCCGAGTTCTAAACTCGCAATGGCAAGAATTAAAGTCAGAATTGCGATTTGTAAACCTGTTATTGCGTGAAAAAAGTCTGAATTGCGAGATAAAAAGTTGCAATTACCTTTTTTTAAAATTCTGTGTTGGAAATAAGCTTCCATAGAAAGTAGCTCCACAAACCAGTTGAACAATCTAAAAGGTAACTGAAAGTGCAGTGCAGCTCAATCAAACGACAGCAGATGTGCCACAAAAAAAGCCTTTCTCGTAAAAAAAAACACTATGCTCAGATCATCCTCTGTCATGAACCACAGGTTTGTTTTTATAGGATGACAGTCTGGAAGACTTGAAGCTTTAAGACATTGTCAAGTGTTTCATATGGATGCGGGATGAAGCATGGCTAGGAATCAGTCAGATTGAATGCAGCATCTAATAAGTCAAATACTTCAGTCAGATGACAAGCGTGCAAGAAACCCACCATCTCTGAGCCATCAGAAATTAAAAAGCCTCTCTATCGTGCCTTCTGTAGTGAAGTGCTTGGGCCAGACCTGAGTGTGCAAGTAAACTAATCAACAGAAAGCTGATTTCTTGAGGATAAATGTTGAGTGAACCGAGCGAAACCTGACAGCACTTTATCCTCTCCTGACCAAATCTTTTTTCCATCCTGGACTCTGAAATGTAATTTGCCTTTGGCCAAAAAGAAGCCTGTCTGAAGAAGAGAGCAGAATCGTGGTAGACTATGGTTTGGGATTGGCATAGACCGCAGTGAACTCTGGTAGCTTCCTCTACAAATCAATAATTCAAGCATTGTCCAGAAAACAAGAGTGAGTGATGTAGAGAAAAAGATACGAGATCGAAATTCAGCTTATTTTCCTTTCAGATTTAGTCATGAACTCTGTACAACAAATAAACACATAGGAGGGGGCAAGTCAGAAAGTTTTTTCTCCTGAAAACATCACTTAAAAGATCTTCATACCAGTATGATTCACGTCACAACCCTCTTTGTAGGTCCGGAAAAAAAAAGAGGACATCAGTGCCTTTGGGTTTAGACTCGTATACAACATGACTGAGAAACAACATAAAACAAATATGAAATAAAAAACTTAAAAAAGACAAATGTTAGTACTAAAGAAATATAAGCACAACTAAATTGTGTACAAAAAAACGAATTTAAAATGAATTTCAAATTAAAATGAAAACTGAATATACAGAAATAAAATCTATATTTGAAAATATTAATAAATGAATAATACTAAAATGACATTGCTGAGAAGTTCATATGTGGGTAGTCCAGGTGAACAGTTCTGGCGGTTATTTGCCTATATTTATTGCCTTCCTCATTCAGTGTCATTCACAGATACTTCGATTAAAGCAGATTAGAGAAATTAGAGCACGACAAACTTATTTATATAAAAATTTATCGCATTTCTCACACTTATGTAAACCATATCATAACAATAAGAGAAATCATGTTCCAAAGCTAATTCTACATAACATCTGGAACATTTTCAAACTAATGCTGGGTACACACCAACATATTTTTTACATCTTATAAGATTTTCAAAATGTGATAGACCACAAAGATGAGGACAAAAAAATCCTAGATTTAACCGTTTTGCTCTGTGTGGTGTGCCATGATGTGACAAAGACAGAACACCACACACTAGCAGATTTTCAACCAGAGTCTCGACTGTGAACACGCAAAATCTCGCGAGACTTCAGAATAAGCATGGCAGGAAGAAATTGCGATGATAGTGTTTGGAATGATTTTCACAGAAAATTCACAGGGAAAAAAAACATTGTACCCAGCATAATCCTTTTACACAGAAAGATATTAATTAGGGCCCAAGCCCTGAAAGGGCGCAGAGCCCTATTGTTCTTCTAAGGGTTTTTTGTTCTTCTTCTTCTTCTTCTTCTTTATAATAAATTTTTTTTCAAGGTTTTTGCCACTTTTGGGGGCCTTAACGTGCTCAAAAACTCTTGAAACTTTGCACACTGGTCAGAACCCGCGGCCATTAGAGCCGGACTGAAGCTGGTACCCGGGCGTGGCAGGGGGGCTCGACAGCGCCCCCTGGAACGGGGTCCGAAAACTTGGTCCATAAATCAAACACGCTTGCATGAAATAATATGAAACTCGGTACACTTATAGATCTCATCGGTTCATATATCCTTCATGCTCTGACTTTTTACCCCAGCCCAACAGGAAGTCGGCTATTTGGCGTAGTTTAAAAAACACATGCAATGGAATTTAAAATACTCCTCCTAGACGATTCAAACAATCACCACGAAACTCGGTGTGCATGAAGTCAAGACATTGAGGATGAAAAGTTGCGAGGGGATTTTTGATATCTCGAACGGTTTGGCCGTGGTGAGGAAACGAATTTATGGCGAATATTGGAAACAGGAAGTGTGTTATAACATCCTCATACATTAATTGATCTTGATGAAACTTCAGCAGTGTGTTCGCTGTAAGAGGCCCATCACATGGATGTGACTATTGTGAGTCAAAGTTATAGCGCCACCAACTGGCAGCAGGAAGTGTGTCACTTTCGAAATGCTTTGAAATCACCCTCTTATTTTTACCGATTTGCTTCAAACTTCATCTGTATAATGTAAACACACGACAGATGTAGACCTGTGAAAGGATTATTGATATCTTTAATACTGTCGCCATGGCAACGCTTTAAACTTTTATATTCTTTTTGGATGCATTTGAGGCTCTTAACATGCTTCAAATAGCATGAAACTCAACATGCATTTGACATTTATTGTGTAATAGACATGTGCGAAGTTTCAGAAACGGGCGTGGTAAGGGGCTCAGTAGCGCCACCTTTAGTCAAAAATGGGGTATTAGTTTTACCTACAGTAACCAAACTCGGTACGTATATTCTTCTCTTCGATCCGGACAACTTTCTAATTTACAGTCATTAGCTCCGACCAACAGGAAGTCAGATATTTTGGTTTGAATGTGTACTGTTTGGAGCATTTTCCCTCTGCCCCTCTGCGTCTCTGTGTGTGTGAGTGTGTGTGTGAGGAGGGGGGCTAGTTTAGTTTAACCATTTCTCTGCTGTGTGCAAAATCTCTGGCACTTTTGAGGGCCTTAACATGCTCGAAAACTCTTGAAATTTTGCACACAGGTCAGAACCCATCAGGGCCAGGCTGAAGCTGGTACCCGGGCGTGGCAGGGGGGCTCGACAGCGCCCCCTGGATTGGGATTCGAACACTTGTCCGTATATCAAACACGCTTGCATGAATTAATATGAAACTCGGTACACATATAGATTTAATCGGGCCGAACAACTTTCCCTGGGTCAAGTTTTACGCCAGCCCAACAGGAAGTCGGCTATTACGGGTTGATTGGAGAACGCTTGCTCTCGCATTTGAAACACTTCTCCTAGAGAATTCATCCGATGACCACGAAACTCGGTCAGCATGAAGTCAAGACATGGAGGATGATAAATTGCCAGGGGATTTTTGATATCTCGAACGGTTTGGCCGTGGCGAGGAAACAAATTTATGATTAAAAAAGGATGCATAAAGTGTGTTATAACTTAGTTATAGTTTTACCTACAGTAACCAAACTCGGTACGTATATTCTTCTCTTCGATCCGGACAACTTTCTAATTTACAGTCATTAGCTCCGACCAACAGGAAGTCAGATATTGTGGTTTGAATGTGTATTTTCTCTCTCTCTGTCTCTCTGCCATTCTCTCTGTGTGTGTGTCTGTCTGTGTGGGGAGGGGAGGGGAGGGGAGGGTTTAGGGGAGGGGAGGGGGTGTGTGTGTGTGTGTGATTTTGGTTGGGTGACAGTTGTAGGTTACAGTTTGACAAGAGTTTATAGTTTAACAAAAGCACAATGTTGTGTTCTGTATGAACAAAATGACGGAGTATGTTTTTATGTCTCCATTGTTCGATCGAGCCTCACACACACACACACACACACACACACACACACACAGCATTCCAGCATTGCAATCTTGACATCGCAGAATGTTCATTATAGCCTTAATAAAATATAATAATAAAATAGTCAACCTTACATATAAAAATTACACTGCTCTGTTTAAATAGTCAGTTGTACAGTTTGTGCCGTTCATAGTAAGCACCGCTCCACTGTGATGTTTCCAAGCACATTTTTGCGCATTTGAAGAGGATCATTTTTCTATATTGGAACGTGAGTGTACAAAGTGTACAAAGTACAAAGCCTATAAAAAGAATAGTTTAGCATCCAAAAATGTTAATAATATATATTTTTATTATTATATATATAATAATATATATGTTAAAAATAGGGGGAAAAAAGAATTTACATAATATATATATATATATATATATATATATTTTTTTTATATATATATATATATATTTTTTTATATATATATATATATATATATATATATATATATATATATATAATTAAAGCTGCAAGCAGCGATGGAGGGCCCAAGCCGGTGGCACCGCCACCCGGTGCCTTTAGTGGAACTAAAGGCACCAGGGTGGCGGTGCCACCGGCTTGGGCCCGCAATCGCTGCTTGCAGCTTTAATTATATTTCTTTATTGTCTTTATTCTTTATTGGATTTATTGTCTCTTTTTGAAATAGTTCTTTAATTCCTCTATAGAACCTCACTGAACCCTTAACACTCAGCTTCCTGCAAGTGTAAGTGTGTGTGTGTGTGTGTGTGTGTGTGTGTGTGTGTGTGTGTGTGTGTGTGTGTGTGTGTGTGTGTGAATGACCGTGTCTCCCATCATCTCGCTTTCTGATTGGATATTGTTTCGTTTCACGTGATAATCTCCAGAGCGTGCACGCGTTTGTCTTCGGGGTTCCCCCCACACATCAGGTTTTCTGATCGTACATATTCAACATGTTGTGTTTCAACAGTCTTTGTGAACTGTCAGTTTTGATAGAAAACAATAAGGAGACATATTCAAAAACAGAAGAGACTTCCTTCTCCCAGAGCACAAATTCATTCTTAATGACTTCACAATCTGTCATTGAAAACCAAATGTAAGAGGGCTGCATCACTTTCTAAAATGAATCAAGCATTACTATCAAAATCATCGGCTTTAATTATTATAAAGTAACAAGCTGTCCTCAATAGCGTCCTATTTCCCTTGTATCATACTTCCTAATTAATACAAATTGTGCACACATTATCTCACTGTGTTTTTGAACTTGCGTACACAATAGGGGTGTGATGGTTCAAATTACTCACGGTTCGGTTTTGGTACTGTTCGGTATGTGCTATGATCAGGGGAAAAACGACTACTGTCAAAAAATAAATAAAATATAATAAAATAATCAAACTACAAGCAACAGTACGAATAAATACAATAGGCCAAATAAACCATCAAATAAACTGTGCTTTTTAGGTATCTAACAGTAGTTTTCAGGTACAGAAATTGAATAAAGTAATCAAATCAACAACATTTCATATAATCTTCACAGTATAAATGAATCATTATGAAAGTTACAAAAGTTATTTAGTGAAGAGCAGTGAGTGAATTCCTTGTCTTCCTCCTAAAATTTACATTAACCCCGCCCCCGGGAACACAATTTATAGATTGAAGCTACGCCCCCTGAGCAGCAGCTCATTTGCATCATTTACATTACACACACAAAACACACGCTGTGTTTTTGCTCACCCTCAAAAAGTTAAAATTTTAACATGCTATAAAAGATACCCGTGGGGGATTATGAGCTAAAACTTCACATACACACTTTGGGGACATAAAATACTTATTTTACATCTTGTGAAAACTGCATTATACCACCCCTTTAACATAAACACAGACAGCAGCAGGAATATTTGTAATGCACATATCTATTACATTGATACTGTACACATGCGTTGTAGACTTGAAAGAGAACTCAATATTTACGTGCTGTCTGAGACACGGCTTCCTGTGTGCGCAAATAAATCTTCTCACAGCGCACCAGAGTTCTCTTTTGCATCTTCTTGTGCTTGAATGTTTATATTGGCAAGGCTTAGATGAGATTAGTTTTAAGTGTCACGTGACCCTTCAGACATCATTCTTATATAATGATTTGTTGCTCAAGAAACATTTATTATTATTATCAATGTTTAAAACAGTTGTGCTACTTAATTATTTTTGGAAATGTGATACCTTTTTCTTCAGGATTTTCTTTGATGAATAGCTCCAAAGAACAGCATTTATTTGAAATGTAAATCTTTTGTAACATTATAAATGTCTTTGCTGTCACTTTTGATAAATTGAAAGCATCTTAGCTGATTAAAATCATACAGGCCGCAAACTTTTGGTAATGTATGCAGCATTTGCACTTTGTAAAATGAAGGTGTCACCAATAAAACAATGACTTCTTTTCACTCATCCAGTCAGTTAGAGCTTTTTTGAGACACTGAAAAGATGGCACGGACAACTTCAGGTAGTTTTGTTTGGTATCGATTACCCAGAGCCTTTTGAGAGATTCTTTTAGTGAAGCCACATTCAACTAGAAGGTCAAAGAACACTTTTATGACCTATAAAGTCATTCTCAACAGGCACTAACACCTCAATGAATCATGCAAAGCTTCTTCATTACTCGTCTCACAGGGGTGCTGAAATAACCCTTTATGAAGTCTTCAACCTATTCTCCCCTTACAGAGAGTGGAAGATGGAGTTTTCAAGGAAGAACTCCAGAGGTCACATGACAATGATACACACTTTACAGAAAACAAAGCATATTTACAAATAGAATAAATGCATTTGTTGAGTGAACCATTTTATTCATTAAAATACATTACTCTCTACACTGATAGCAGGGATATTTTTCCCCAATAATGAATATTCTGTCACCACTTCCTCACCCTCATGTTCAGCCTAACCTGTATGCCTTAAAACTAAGAATTCACTAGTTGATTTTTCTCCATACAATTACAACTAAAAATATGCTTCAAAAGCATCTAAAAAAGGATGCAAAAACAATAAATTCTCATAAAATTGCTCCATTCAGTACGAGTAAATAATGACAATTTAAATTTTCGAGTGAACTATTCATTTAACCGTAATGTCAAAACTTAATGTCTTGTGGTAGCATCGCCCTAACCTTTAAACAAAGTTCTTCAGCTCCAACATTTCACAGTAAACATTCACAAATAAAATATTACATTTGCTTGTAGTTCCATGTGTCAATCACTCAACTTCACAGCCTTGAGATGGAAATAGCCCTTAGACTCCTGCCAGTCAACACAGAGGGAGGGAACAGAACAGATGCACTGAGCCACAGCTTGAAGAAATCTACCTGTTCCCAAACGTAAACCTTTATTTAGAAGCAAAAGGCATGTCACCGGCAACTTTCGAAATATAAAATCATTAAAGCTATAGCTACTTAAATATATCAAAGAGACCAGAGGAGTAGATCCAACAAAATCCAAACAAACATCCAGCGAAAACAAGTGGACAGATTGTCACTGTGCATTCATTTTTTATGTCTGTTAGAAAGAGAATGGAAGTATATCGCAATATCTTCTTCAAGTTAAGGAATGGAAAACAACAAAAACAGCAGAAACTGTGTATATAAATAGCGTTCCTGTAAGAAAAACTTTAAATCTGAATCTAATTTCACAAACATTTCCTCAGAGAATCCTAATTTCTCTCTCATTATCCCATTAGTGCATCTATACCGTATACGTGCAATCTTCTCAACATTTCAGTCACCATTCTTCGCATTTTACCAATGAAGAAACACCTCACAGGTTGGTTTAACACATTCACAGTGAAAATTGGCAGCTTCAAGGTGATAGAAGATGGAACCGACTCTTAATATAATCCTGCGATGGCATCTAAAACACAGTGGCTCAGTGACCGAGGTGTCGTCCTTACAGATCATACGCTCTTACCGCAAGGGTGCGGCATTTCCATTCTTCTAAAGATTAGGAATCACACTCCAGAGTTCCCTGATGCTCAAAGCCACACTTCGGAGCTTGTTACCGGGAATAACCTTGTCAAAAGACTAGAGCACCAAGTGACTTTGCGCGCGTATATTCAGTCATCCTAAGCGGGAGACAAAGAACCGCCCAGCACAAGGTCATGCATAAACATTAGCTATATTTCTGGGGTAATAAGAAAGGGGCTTTGGACTGATGGACTTTTTATCCCTAAAGGAAATATTCCCAGAGGAGAATACATTGTCCTTTATGTTCATGTCAGTAAATAGAAATCTCATCGAGTGGCTGCTGAAGGTGACATTGGAGTGAAAAGAGAGAAAATATAAGAATTATTGTCCTATACGGAACAACTATGACCGAATCAGAGGTGAAAGAAAAGCCAGTGGATTTCCAAGAGGAAAATGGTCATAAGGGTTGAACTGGAGAGAATGAAGGAATGCTCTTAGAGTCCTGATTGGCTAATGTGCCAAACACAACTGACAACATGAAACATGACCCTCTCTCTGGACTGACATCACATCTGCCCAGCTATTTCCCTCCGCTCCTGAGAAGAAGGAAATGAAGAGACCGAGCTTATTGTGATGAAGTATAGGGCCTTGTGGGTGACAGCGTTGGGAAGATTGTCTCTGCCAGCAAATGCATTTTATCCGACCTCTTGACTGAAAATGGACTTTGAATATCAGTCCTTCCCTCAACCAAAAGTATGAGCTGTTTCTTTTCTTTTTCACCGCATGGAACAGCCTCACACAACTGGATTTTGTCTTTTCATAAGAACATTAAAAGAACGACTGAGGGCTTCTGAATGTCTGAATATAATTGATGTGCACTGTCTGTACAATGAATTCACTATTAATTCATTGTTCATGCAGAGTTCAAATCCATAGTTTGTCTAGCACAAGGAATTCAGTCGCCCTTTCGAGTGACAGGGTTTGATTAAATCTGTTTTTGTCTGGATTGAGAAAGACAGCTGTGGCTTCACTGTGAAGATCACAGTGATAACAGAAAATACAATTCTACAGTGAAAAAAGACTGACAATGTGTTACTTAATCAAAAATGGCAAACAAACACAAATATAGACACACATCTAAATAATGCAAAAGCACATAAATCATACTGTCTCCTATGTACTTTGTGAAGGCAGCATGCACTCTGTTTTAAAACAAGCTGCCAATGAAGGCATTTTAAGGTGTCACAATCCAGAATACATTGATGAAAAAAGTTATGAATAAATACTTTATTTTAAAAACATAAAAAATTCACTATTTTGCTACAAATTTTGTGTGACGTATGTTTATGCAAGTGCATTGCAAGAAACAAAAAACTCGGATTGCGGATGATTATTTTTTTAAAGAAATTAATACTTTTGAATTACATTTAAACATTTGCAGAAAAGACATTTATAATACTATGTTAATAATAAATGTTCTTTTAAACTTTTTTGTTCATTAAAGAACAAAAAAGTGTCAAAGTTACCAATAAAATATTGAGAAGCACAACTGTTTTCAAAATTTATAATAATAAATGTTTATTGGGCAAATCAATATATTCGAATGATTTCTGAAGGATCATGTGACACTGCAAAGCTGAATTTTCAGCATCATAACTCCTGTTAACATATTCCGGTTAACATACTCCTGTTTTATTTTTTTAGCCAATCTGTCAAGAAAATAAGTTTACTAATTAATTGTGTATATTAATATATTTGTACAGTAATGCATATTTCTTAGTATCAAAATCGATTAATCTAGCATAAAAGTTTGTGTTCATATATTATATGTGTGCATATATAAACATATAATGTATGTGTGTTTATATATATATATATATATATATATATATATATATACAAACACACATTTATTATATAAACAAACTTTCATGTTAGATGCGATTAATCGAGATTAATCGATTTGACAGCACTAATATTTATTTATCAGTATCACGTGTGCTGAAATCAATTGTGAGTCTCCCATGTTTTTTATTATTTGCACACACTGATGGTGGCTTAGGCTGAAACGCGTCTGTGTGGACATGGTATAAATAAATATATGAAATTTAACTAGAGAGTGCGGTTTTTCATCTTTATTTTATTATTTGCTGCCAGTCCAGCGTTCCAAATCTTTCTAGGCAGCTATGTATATTTTGTATTAGAGCTTATCCACAATGAATGCAACATCATAACATGTCACACCACAGTGGGCGCTGAGAGCAGACCTGTGCATCTAGAGCCACAGTGAGAATTAGTTTCCTTTCACCACTCCATACTCATTTCAACACTTTACGACCCATCACCTATTCTGACAGCATATACAACATGCCTGCGAAGAGCATGTGGTGTTTTCACAGAGCCACTTGAGAAGTGGATGAAATGTTGTTTCGAGTCAAAGTTAACTGAATCACACTGAACTGAATGAATTCTCTATCCTGACAGCTGTTTTTGTCATGAGGTGAACGCATACACGTGTCATTTTTCTCCAAAAATGTACTTTGGCAGTAGGCTTGCCATTATACGCAGGCATCATGCTGTTCCCAAACACCATAAACTTAGAATAGGTTCGCTCTAATTTGTTATTCCTTCCCCAAGATGTGTAGCAGTTCCTTCTCTGCGACAGTAATACAGCTAATGAAGTTGTACTTGCCAGCCATCTTAAATATACACTAGTGATCCTGATATATTTCCACAGTAAATACACGCTGCAGGAGATGAGGGGAGCACCCTGTGGCATTCTGTCAAATTATAATAATACAGCTCTCAAACAGAGCCACAAAGACAAACAAAACCATCATAAGCCACGAATACATACATAGAGGAAGCTTTATCAAAAATGAACATGTTAAATATACTCATGTCTTCATATCAACTGTTTTTGACTGTTGAGATCAGTGTGAGAGTATTCATATGAGAGCATTCTTTTTATTCACATTTGGCAGACGCTTTCCCCAAAGCAAAGGCAAAATATAGGCACACACACACACACACACACACACACACACACACACACACACACACACACACACACACACACACACACACACACACACACACACACACACACACACACACACACACACACACACACACACACACACACACACACACACACACACACGCACTATTGGTGCTCTTCCTCAACCCTCAGTCACAAAAGCTCAACAACGTATCAGACATAATCACAAATTCAGAACACAAGTTCTTTCCCTAAAGCGAATGCATGTAAAGCTCTTAAGCGTGATCTAAAGTCTTGTATACATTTCAGTTGTGATATGACTCCAAGGCATGTCTCAGGAAGCACTCTAGCGATCACCTCATACAAGACACTGCACTCTCCCGTTCCTCTGAGGACCGCACAAAAGAGCAAAGCTTCTACTGCCCCATTTTCCGGCAGCCATGCCTGCGGCCAGCTCTATCAGACTGCTTTTACACTCATCTCTTGGGCCAACCACACTGCAATGTTTCTGTTATATGAAGTACATTGTGATTCTGGGACCAAAGCAAGACAATGGATTTGATCCAGAATAATCAAGGTGCCCTAAATGTTGAAAGGTATTTGGACTCTGGGGGCCAGATGTACGTACATTTGCGAACGCAGCGTTAATAGCGCCATGGCCAAGACGCAGAAAGCGCTTGATGTGAAACCGCAGTGTGCGTGTTATGTACCAAACCTGCAGTTCATCAGGTAATCAGCGCCTGTCCCAACCCACTATACTGTAAATTGCACGCATTTAAATGCGCAATTGAATGGGCCTCTTATTTTTCCATCATGCTATGACTGTTTGAAATGATCCTGATGCCAATAATTGTAATGTAGTGAGGAGTTTAACAACTGCTGGAATGGAATGTGAACGCTGAGTCGGAGATTTGATGTCATCTTTGATTTCTTCCAGTAACTGTAATATTGCGTAGCTGCTTAATCTGTAACGCTTAATGATTTCGTTTTCACTCAACTGAAAAAGTGTGATTCTTGTGGCAAAAATCTTTTCAGCTCGTCTCCTTAGCCTATGTCTTCGTCTTGCTCGGGTTACTGCTGCCATTTCACCAGGAGGCATACGCCAGGAAACCCGCTTCCTAAGTTACACCTGCTTTTAAGAGGCGGAGAATTTTCAGCGCAAAATAGAGGCGCGCTTTCACCGGCTTTTTCTGTATATAACGCGGAATACATAATTAGGCGCAGTTTACACTTCCCCTCCCATCTCTTTATGTGACATTCACACTTTCCCCTTGACCATCCCATGAATGCATATGCATGACACGAAAAGCGAATTTTGTCATTTTCAGTCTCCGCGACAGGCAGTCTGCGCTTTCATCTCGGTGCGTCCCGTTTGTACATACCTCGCCATGGTTTTATGCGCACTTTGCGAAACAAATACGCCTGAAGAGGGGGCAAAAGCGTTAGTACATCTGCCCCTTGGTGTCTCTGCATCTGCATTGCCGTTAGACTTTGATAGGGATACACCAATAAAATCGCCAGTAACAGAAAAGAAAGTACAGTTCAGAAAGTCCACAATGAAACTTTCAGATTCAAAATTTAATTTTAAAACTGGAAATGAACAATTTCAGGATATGCAAGTTATTTTAAATGTATTTATTTATTAAAGTAAATGTTTAATTCACACCATTAAGCAAATCAAATAATTTTATAATGACATTTTTTTAAAATGTTATCCTCCAAGAAATGGATAAGAGAAGTCTAGTTGGATTTATTTTTAAAAGTAATATCAGTGCACCCAGAGACTTTGGTAAATCAAAAATAAATGAATTAAATAAATTATTTTTATTTTATTTTAATAATAATAATAAAAAATAATGAATAAATAAATATAACATTAAAATAAAATATAATAATAAAGACAAGTAGCCTACTTCAGCTCAAGCAAAATACAATCTAGAGGTTCAAATAAGCACTTCCGCAAATGTGGTCCTTACTTGAAAGTTGACTGTGTGGTTGGGAAGATGTATTAGAGGGACTTTTGTACTCGCATTTGTTTCCCTGCGCTGGAGCTGAGACAATGGTCTGTGAACGATAATGTGAACACTCAGCAGAGACAGACCTACAGGAGAGAACAAAGCAATGCCATTCATTTTAAATTCCAGATCAGCACACCCCATCTGGGGAACATGGAATAACCTTGCGATGGGTCATTGATCTTTGGAGCTGAAAACAGAACGAGAGGCATTTCAAATCTACAGGTTTTTCTTTTGCAGGAATTATTTTCTGAATGAATGAAATCAACAGCATAACTGCAACCATCAATCAAACAGTGACCGCAATCTGCTTTGAATGACAACCTTTTTGCGTAATTAGGAGACAAAGAGCTCTCGAGAAAAGGCTTTTTCTTCTTTTCTTCTCCTCAGTCGCTCACGCACACACTCGAACACCCCAGTGTACTCATACCGCTGTGACTTCCCTCAATTCCAAGTGCATCTGCATGAATGCATGAGCTTTGAAATCACACCCCAAATGCCTCTCCCATATGTGTGAGCAATATATTCAAGAAATATATTTCACAGGCCTCATCAAATTCTCTTAGACTGAGCCAAGGGACACAACAATGTAAATTTACTTAGTGACGGTTTAGGTATTCTAAGATGGCTGATGAAGCAAGTGATTCTTTTTAAACAGCTTGGGAATACATGGATTTTGTGCTTTATTAGTGTCAATTTTGTTGAAACTTTATGTTACGTAGCATCAGGAGATACAATTATTATTGGGACCAATAGACGCAGATATTGAGTCTAAAATGTTTTTAAGGAAAAAACAATCACAAATAACATCTCTTTAATATCTCAATTGTTTCTCCTTACACAGCAGCGAGACTGAAAATTTTAAAAAGTGTAAGCGCACTTGTTGTTGTGACTTTTATTTTGACGGCGCTGCAGACCTTTATTTTGATGGTGCTGAGAACACCAGCCAGAGCCTGAGAACACAGTGCTTGCATTCTCCGTGTTCATTAGTTTATGATCTGTCTAAAAGTCCTGTCTAATACGTTATTAGATAGAACTGTTGTACATAGAAAGAAGACAGTATATGAAAAGGTATTTTCGTATGGCGCGTGGTTGATGTCCAGTGCTGCTAGTTGAGCAGGAATACATAATCATGTTTGGCTTGGTCCCCTCAAAGTTGCGTAGAATTTTCTCCTTGACGTAAAGGTTAAGAGGCCTATCTATCACTGCTTTCCATGTTCGTATGTTAGTTTCTGTGTGTTTACACAGCTTTTTTTTTTTTAATGGCGGGCGCTGGTGTTTTGCGTGCGGGCCAATCAGCGTACACTAATGTCGCCGGTAGTCCTATAGTGCTGGTTTAGACCCTACTCCGAAGTAGGAGCTAAATTAGTTCCTCCAAAAGGAGTTCCTAGAACTAAATCGTTCCTAGTTCCTGAAGTTGACATGGCAAAATCCGGATAGGTACTTCCGCAAATAGTTTTATGAACTATGAAAAGGTTCCTCCGGTGCGAAAGCCCCTTATGTTAAAGCTAGGGTAGGTAATGTTGGAGAGCTACCCAGATTTGAAAGTGGCACCTCTTCTAAGCTCCACCCCCTCCTGTCAGTGCTCCGTCCAAAGCTACGCCCCCCCCACAAACATGAACGTGCATCCACATTTTGAGCTGCATGTACCTACGACCTGTAACGCAACTGGCTTACACCGACAGAGAAGCTACTGTTAGCATTGGGATTTTTTTGAGAGGAGGCAGGATTTTTGTTGGGAAAGTCAGGGGAGAGACGCACACTTCGATTAGACTGGATAAACACATGCAGCATCTTAATTGTTAAGAAAATTAAACGAAATAAATGAATAAATCAAGCCTTTATTACAAAACACTAGGCTATATCATACAGCATTCTGAAAAATGCACACCCCTAGTTCCTCCGTCTATGGCCCATGACGCGATGAGCATTTACTATAGCTACTTTAAAAAAACGCGGGTCAGGAAGCTGGTCGGGTACAATATTTTCTTTCTTTTTTGCGGTCCGAGTTGCGGGCGGGTTAGTTGAAAACGTCGGTCGGGTGCGGGTTGTTTATACATTGACCCGCGCATCATTGCTGTGCACGCAGTGGTGCTCGGGCACGAGACATGAAGGCATCTGATTGGTTCTTTACATTCGCACCGAATGGCAGTGATTGGTCAGAGTTTTTACTGTCCTACAGCTGCTACAGAGGTCAGATTTTTTTCATTCCTTTTTCTGAACACATAATGTATTGACTACTATCAGAATGGAAGGATCATTTCACCCAGTATACAAAAAAAAAATTCTGAACAGGATTACCTACCCTAGCTTTAACTAATGATCTGTCAAGCAGTATATAAAGTTTGTTAATGATTTAGAAATGAAAGTTATTATAAAGTTACCGGATGATTTTTAATTCAGAAATGAAAAACATTCTCATCATAGAAGACAAGTGTGACATCATTGACCCATATCTGACCTAAACCTAATAGTGTTAAAGGCTTCAATTAATGGCTCACTTCATGGCAGCATGTATGTCTGTTGGGGTCTTCATATAAAATGGCAGCGAGCCATTATGACAGGCTGAACAGGTCAGAGAGCTGAAGTGTCTGCTTAGTGACCCGGGGAGACCTGAGCTGCACGGCCAACGACCCCGACCAGCAAACACCATCTGCCTCTCATCTCATCACCCACTCACCACAACTCGCTCCTCTCTCTTTCTCCATCTCTCTCAAGGGAGAGACATAAAACTGTCCAGTGTTTTCCACCTCACAGGACCCCATTGACCTGTGACTGCCATATCAAACCAGCTGCTGCAGTGGTAGCATTGAGGCAGAAGTGTGCTGGAGATGATCACCCCAGGACAATGGTGGGACAGCCCAATGTATATAAATCCATGATGTGTATCAGCGGCTTCAGTGAAGGGCAAATGGATCCAATATACAGGTGACCGTCTTCTCCAGCTGCTCTCGTCATCCTGCAGTGTCTTGCTTGTCATTTAGCTTTATCTAAAGAGACTAAAGGTGCGGACACAGGTGCACATTTTCACGGGCGAAATCCAGTCATTTCAATAGGAAAACAAGCAGTCAGGAATTTCGCGTGAGGGTTGAAAGATTTCCCCACAATATTTTGCATTAGGTTAAATTTGCAAATGCGCAAATTTGCATTTTTCTATAAAAAGTTGCTTCATGTTGTGAATAATAGTCATAGATTATCTCATATTTTCTGCTAGACACCTGACTGACACGCTTTTAACCAGGCGACATCACACAAACCGAACAAATTATGTGTCATTATCATAAATCTACTTAGATCATACCAGCCAAATATCATGTCATTTTATTTTCTCAGTTCACCAGATTTTGGATAGCAGCTCTATGGTCGCATTGCGGGATTTTGATTAGATTTTTGTTGTTGTGCTATTCGTATTTCGTTGCCATCGTGGGTGCCAGCTGAGAGGTGTTTGGCAAGAACACTTTTGCTTTCCAGTTGCACAATGTGCATTACAGGTGGCAGATGGATATGACAAATGAGCTCTCTGGCAGGAGAGAGAGAGTGTGGGTGAATGTGTGTGTGTGTGTGTGTGTGTGTGTGTGTGTGTGTGTGTGTGTGTGTGTTCAAGTGAAATAAAAACATAGTCTGAGAAATCGAGTTTACTTTCAAAACACATTATTATGTATGTACACACACACACATACGCACAAATCACAGCATGCTGCTCTCACAGTATGAGTGAATCTCCTGAAACCTATCAAGTCACGAGCCATATTTTACCTTCAAATCAAAAGGTATAAGAAACAATTATATTTTATTAAAAGAAAATTAGGATCATATTTTTTTCTGAAATTATGTTTATTAAAATAACCCCCCACACACACCCAAACCCAATCAAATGATGTTAGAATGTTTTATAATTCCTTTAAGTTATGCTGATTTCAAATTATTACAGTATATTATTTATTCTAATACAATAAAACAATACTGCATTCCAATGAGAATCTCAACTACCATTTAGAATAATGGAAATTACACAAAAACCCATATGTGAACAGTCCAGATGAATGATAATAATCAGGGGGAAATTAGCTTTATTATTATTTAAAAAACAAAGTCACAATAAAAAGCTTCTAAAATAGGCTTTATTTTCTATATGTAAAATATAGTTTCTTGCATTTTTTCTTTTGATTTGGGGGTGAAATATGACCATAATGCCATGTCAAATACATGTAGTGGATATATAGTAGATATACATGCTATTAGCTCAAAACAGGGTTCCCACACAATTCAGTCCAATAAATTAGACTGACCTTTCCAGTCGTTCTTGATTAATGGATTTCATTTCATAGGGATTGGTAGGCAAAGATTTGCATCCCAGGTACTAATCTTCAGATTTAACTAAGGACTACTCCTAGCTTAATCTAAGCCAAAGTCCCTTTCAAGGAAGGTCTGTTCACTCGGCGGCCATATTTGCAACGCCTCCGGGCAGCTATTTCACGCATCCAAGACCAAGTCCTATCTACTTGAATGGGGGAATCCTGAAATCTCAAAAACTGCTTGCTGAACTCATAATTAAATAAAATGTTAAATTATCTGACATGAGCTCTCTCATAAATGTTGGTTCTTATGCTCAAATAGTGTTAAAAAGCAAAAAATTTCAGGCTAGACCAGCCAATGCGCATGTACAGTCCTAAACGTGAGTTTCAGTGACGTCAGTGACGTAATGTGACGTAATGACTTTTACTTAGTATTCCATAATATCTCCCAATAGGAGTGAACCGTCTTTCTATATCTATAGTCTTTGTCTAAGAAGTCCTGTCTGAGAAACCATGCCATAGTGTACAAATGCCTCCATAAGATGGTTGACAGACAGGCTGAGGTTTCATTCTGCAGGCTTCTGGTTTGACACAAGCACAGCAATATCTAGTATATTAAATATCATAAAGTACCATAAAAATAGAAAAATGACATTCACCATTTAAATTTCCACGAGTTTTTATAATTTTACTCAATTTCATGGCTTATCCTAACACAGTCTCACCCCAAAACGTCACATACTGACGGGTCTTGACCATACGGCAACATACGACGAAAAGGGTACCCTTTAACGTCCATGTGTGACGATTCGGGTATGGTTGGGTTTAGGTATGCGTTAGGGTACCGCTAGGAAGCGCTGCTGGTGCGCTTATGTCTGCGTCTCATATTGACGTTATAGGGGTACCCTTTTCGTCGTATGTTGACGTATGGTCAAGAGCAGTCAGTATATGACGTTTTGGGGTGAGACCGGGCTGCTTATCCAGACCTGAAAATCATAATTTTAAAAGTAATAATTAATAACAATTCGTTACATTTATATAGCGCTTTTTCTGAGACCTCAAAGCGCTTTACATAGAATGGGGGAATCTCCTCAACCACCACCAATGTGCAGCATCCACTTGGATGATGCGACGGCAGCCATATTGCGCCAGAACGCCCACCATACACCAGCTTACTGGTGGAGAGGAGACAGTGATGAAGCCAATCAGTATATGGGGATGATTAGGAGGCCATGATGGACAGAGGCCAATGGGCAAATTTGGCCAGGATGCCGGGGTTACACCCCTACTCTTTTTGGAAGGACATCCTGGGATTTTTAATGACCACCGAGAGTCAGGAACTCGGTTTAACGTCTCATCCAAAGGATTGTGCTCTTTTGGCAGTATAGTGTCCCCGTCACTATACTGGGGCATTAGGACCCACACAGACCACAGGGTGAGCGCCCCCTGCTGGCCTCACTAACACCTCTTCCAGCAGCAACCTGGTTTTCTCAGGAGGTCTCCCATCCAGGTACTGACCAGGCTCAGCCTTGCTTAGCTTCAGTGGGCAACCAGTCTTGGGCTACAGGGTGATATGGCTGCTGGCAACAGTGAAAACATTCTGGAAGAATGACGATATGATTTCATAAAGCTGACTGCTAGCCAGGCTCGTAAGCGAAAGAGCACGGCTGTGCTTTAGCATGTACTTTCAGACCATTCTAACATTCAACGTTATTTTTTTCCAAATCAAACATGAGTCTCTCTCATGAATCTGTCCGGAGGAGCAGAGAGTCAGGCTAGTCATTTGTTACCTGTTAAGATTATGGGTGGTCAGATCTTTAGCACTTTCGTGGCACGTCTTGAATGTTCGCAGGACATTAAACTGCCAGTTCCACTGTAACAAATTCATCAGGAACACACGGCTGCATTTATCACATCATCATTATCACCGCCTCCTGTTTCCCACAGATTAACATCGACCGTAATGCTATGAGAGTGTATTTGGTTTGTATCTGCAAGTTTTCTAAATAATGTTTTGTCTTTTGTCTTAGGACAGGGACAAAAGTAAATTAAAATGTATTTAATAATATAATATATTTAAAATATAATCATATTTATTTAATAATGGTTGGTTACAGTACATTCTATTTTATAAGAAATAAAGCTCTAGCGTTAGTTCTGCCGGGAAGACTCAATTGTTACGTAACTTATTACCTTCTCATCTATCCAATCATATCCTAATACTTTTGGTGTAAAAGGTTGGTACTTACACTCGTCTGAGTTCGCAGATGCTGTCGCTCCATTCACCTCCACCCTCCCCACCACCTCCAAGATGGGACCTTTCCTTCATCCTCCCCTACACCACCAAGACGGGTCCTTCCCTCCATCCTCCACATAACACCAAGATCCTTCATCCACCCCACCACCACCAGATGGCCCCTTCCTTTACTTCGCAGGGGGTTGGCTGCGCCCCTGCCTTCGTCTTCAGGCAGGATATGCAGAGTCCGAACCCTAGGATTGCAAGCATCGGACGGGGCCTACACCAAAGAACTTGATTGCTTGCTGAGCTCTTAATAAATGTTAATTGTCGCAGTATTTATTCTCCCGAGTCTTTCTGGTAGAAATGCCATTTCAGTCTTTATTTTAAAATGTCACATTTTATTAAATGTTACTTGCCGTTTCTTTGTAAATTTCTAAATGGAATTGAGGTCAAATCCTACACCATTTTTTTAATTCAGTGATGAAATGTGTTCTATTATTTCTAACAGTTCAAAAATGATAACCAAAGAAATTACACATTTAAATTGATTTATTAATTAATTTATACTATGTATATTTATAATACAATATATATTTATTATACCTATAATACTACTATTTATTAATGAATATGTATCATTAATAATTAATATAATGAATATTGAAAATGTATCATAATATAATAATTTAATTGATTCACAATAATAATTAATAGATCTCTAATGGTTACTATGCAAGAACTATACATTGTGAGATTTTTTCTAAGAGTTCTAAGAGTTCAAGCACGCACGCACGCACACACTAACACACTAAAAGGAAAAACTAACATATTATATGCAACATATAATTTGTCATCAAATTTTCTAGGCACTGCAAGGGCTGGGATTAGAGGAAAAACTTCATCTCAGTCAAGAGACTCTAAAAACCTTGTGCATTAAGTGTTTTTCTCAATGGGAGAACGTTTTGACTTTTTACATCACAGCCAAAAGTAGACCTATTACCTTATCAAATAGCCTGCATTGTGCAGGTTAGGGTTATCATTTATCATTTCTCCCTCTCTGTACCGTCTGGCACTCTTCACAGACAGACAGCATTACTGTCAGAGAGATTAATCATGGATATACAAGACAGTCTGTCTATTAACCCCGCGTAAAGAGAGCTAACATTGCCTTCAGTGGGACTGAGAGATGTGCGGTGCATAAAAGAATGATTTTTCAAAGCTGCGAATGCATTACACTGCGCCAAAGGCTAAGTGTTTACCAAATGTGCTAAAGTAGCAGATCATATTCACACATTTGCTAGTGATTCTCCTTAATTGTTCGTATCATATTTTAGAGTTACATTTAACATCACTAGCAGCATAATACGAATCATTCAATCATGTCAGAAAAACTTCTGATAAACTTGAAGGTCACAAACTAAAAAGAGACCAGGCAGTTCATTAGGAAGCATTACATGCTCACCGTTTCCCAGTTGTTAAATCTCCCATTGAAATGTTTAATCTTTTCATCCAAATCCCCTTATTATAACTTTCATCATTCATCTTAGCATATCTGATAGATAAGAGCAAACTAATAAGACCTTTAAGGCATTGCAAAAGCAGCTATTGTATAAGGGAACAATCCAACGCAATATTTAATGTTATCTTAAGAAAAATAAAAGGCAAAAGTCTCAAAATGGCAAAATCTCTTTGGATTTTTTATGGACTAATGGTTAGAGTCAGACTGGTAATCTGAAGGTTGCCGGTTCGATTCTTAATACCGTTAGGAAATGACTGAGGTGTCCTTAAGCAAGGCACCTAACCCCCAATCGCTCCCTGGGTGCCACAGCAAAATGGCTGTCTACTGCTCTGGGTGTGTGTGTGTACACTACTCCTAATGTGTGTGCACTAACTCGAGAGAATTTAATGCAGAAGTCAAATTCAGAGTATAGGTTACTTGGCCTTCATGTCACTTTCTTTCACTTTCTTTTTTAAAAGACTAGACTTACTATCCTATCCAAAATAAAGTAAATGCATTACTTTGTGTTAAATATTTCATGGCCTCGCAGCCATGTAGTTTTCTCAGATCACAAGGATGTACAGCAGTTTGTATCTCTCAGGAAGTCAGGATCAGGATGTGATATCAGCAGGGTGTGAAGATCGTCTACACGCACAAACATACAACCATGTCAACCTGCATTTTCCGAGACATTTTCCAAAATCACTGAGAAAATTCTGTTTTTATCTCCTAAGAGTACGGAATGGAAATTTCGTATTTTCAGCAGAGAATGCCAAGTCTCTGTGCACATCACTGTCAGAATGGGAAAGCAAAGCTACGAACTAAGCTCTGTCTCCATGTACTTGAGCAATGCATTTCTATAATTTTTTACAAGGCTTTTACTGTTATTTATGGTTATTGGATTCCATGTAGAGCAATATCTACCTAATGAAATACTGAACACAACCGCAAAAGTGCCATTTCCAGTCCTAATTAGATTTTTTTTTCTCAGGTTTTCCATCACAGAGGGAAATCCATATCATTGAAAAAATGTGCGGTTAGTACGTTTTTTTTTATTTATAAAGAAATTCATACTTTTATTCAGCATAGATACATTAAATTGATCAAAAGAGACAGTAAAGACTCTTCAAAGTATCTGGGTAAAAAAATCAGCTTCCACAAAAATATTATGAAGAAGATTGAAGATGTAGATTTACAAGTGATTGACCGATTGATCAATCATTCAATTAATCAAGCAATAAATTATGCTTTTAAACAGCCATTTTTTACTATAAAAATGATATACTTAAAAAATAAAAAAATAAATCTATAGTTATAATAACAATCATTTGTAATTTTTATGGTAACACTACAAAAAGGTTAAATTAATTAGATTCAACATCAGTTAATTGATTATAGGTATCATGAACTAGCAGTTAACAGAGCTTTCCTATAGCATGAATTAACCCTATACTGTAATATACTGTACCCTACAATTGTTCATTTTCAATTCATGTTTGTTCATAATTCATTAGCCAATGTTAATTCTTTGAAATGTTACATTTAATTAACATTAACCTAGATTAATAAATGTTGTAAAGGTAATGATACACATGGCAACTTTTTTGAGCAATGTTGCTTGGGCACTTTCCTATTGAGAATGGGCAAACAATTTCTGTCTGAATATTTTAGATCGGTCGTAGGCCCTGTGTCTCACCTGGTTGCCCGTTGACGGCAACATTGCCCAGCGACATTGATCAAAAAAGTTGCCCCGTGTATCATCACCTTTAACGTTCATGTCTACATGCAAATGCATTACTATCAGAACTGGGAAAGGTAGAGGACAGGCCATTTTCCTGGAATGCGCTCCTAATTTAAACCATAAGCAATCCATGAACCCCTCGTGCCAGCAGGCACAAACAGGGCTGAGCATGTTGATAATGAAGCAGCTTGTGTTGTCCTGAACCATCTGGAGCACATGAGGCAAACTGTGGCGTGGTTGCCCAGTGCAATTAACTGCGCCTTCCTCTTGGACACTGTTTTCCTGCTATTGCTGCCATGGGAGGCAGACTGCATCCTGGGTAAAGTCCATCCCATTGTCACGACTAAATTTTAATTTCTGCTCACAGATATAACACGCAGACGGCTGTCACATAACCATGGAAAGTGCACTAGGCTCAGGATCTTTTTTTTTTACTGCAACTGTGACATTGATAAATGCACAGCTTGTCCGGAAAGCATACGTTCTGAAGACTGACTGAAAATGTAGCTTGTGTGTTTTGGAAGGGGAAGAGAAAAAGATAATGTGACTTAAAAAAAATTTTTCATTAACTTCAATCTGTTGAATTTGAAAATGTTCTGTTGAATCGCCTTCAACTCTTACAAAATGCGGCAACTTGGCTATTGACTGGGACCAAGAAGCAAGTTAGTGTTTCCCCAGTACTAGCTTCACTGCAGTGGCTCCCAGTTAATTTCAGGATCTAGTTTAAGGTCTAAATCTCGTCTGAAGTCCAAAGGGGATCGTGCCTTTTCAGTTGCTGCACCCCGTCTCTGGAATAACCTGCCTTTGGACATTAGATGTTGTACTAAATTGAGTGTTTTTTAAATCACGGTTGAGGACGCATTTGCTTGCCCAGGCTTAGAAGTTGAGTGTATCTTGTTTTAATGGTGTCTTGCATTTTAATTGTTTTTGGTTTGGTGTCGCGTTTAATGTTTTTTGTATTTTGGCTATTTATGATGTTGGAATATTGTTTTAAAGCTACAGTATGTAAGATTTTGAGCCACAAGAGGGCGCTGTTTCACACAATAACAAAGGCGAATCTTGATGACGCTATGAAGGAGAGTGGAACGATGGGAGATGTCGTTTTCAACATCCAGAGACGTATGGAATTAATGAATCATGATCACGGATGAGGTAATTTATTCGTTTTTGTATTACCTGTAGGCCTACGTCTGAACGCGAAATGTTATGTCATGATAATGAATTAACTACAAGGAACGCGAAATGTTATGCTATATTATCCTGTTACAGCTTTGTCAAATGATTTGTTAGGTTAATGCTGTGTAGTTTTAGGATGTTTATAGTTAATGAAGTGTTGTTTTACGTGTTCAAACCAATCGTAGTAAAATTAAATTTGAACGGACATTTGCAAGTAATGGCTTAATATTTTTTAACAACAGATATCCGATTGTATTTAATTGCACTGCCATAATCTCGGTCACGGACTGTTGTACAGAATATAAAATAATGACGGAAATCATAGGCTATTACATGCGTGGGTGCGGGGACGCGGCCGACAATTTTGTATAATTTATAATCTTGATATAGGCTATTGCATCACGATAGTGTCGTGGGCAAGTGTGCCATCATATAATGTGGGAGACCCGAGTTCGTGTCCCAGCTAGAGGAACTTTTTTTTACTAACGCATTTGTCCATGTGATATTGCTGAAACCAAGGATAGTGCGGATATTGCGTCACTGACAGGCGACATTTTTTTCCGGGACGGACAATTATTTAAAATTGGAATTTCTCTGAAATAAAAAATCTTTGGAGACTTTTGGGATATTGTAAGTACATAACTGCAGGAAATATATCACACTGTCCAAGTGATTTTTGGATCTTTTATTACAAAATAGTTACATATTGTATCTTTAATGGAAAGCACTTTGGCCAACTCATGTTGTTTTTAAATGTGCTATACAAATAAACTAAACTAAACTAAAAAAGTAGGCATGAAGATGTAAGGCATTCCAGTCATGCACAAACGCAGGCTGAGAAATGACATATGACGGTGTCAATAAAACATATGACTACATTATTGAATTTAATGATGCATTAATATATGCAAATGGTATTAGGCCGTATTTCACGGTGTGAATGACTGAGTGCACAAGACGTGTACTTTAACTCATTAACTCTGAGTAAGATCTCCATTTAAAGATCCACACAAACCTCCAGGCTTCTAATAAGCTCGTACTAGCCAGGAATTGAATCAATTTCTATTATATCTGATATATACAGCATGCATGCTAATAAGGCATCAAACATCATGTCCTCAATAATAACATCAAGGCAGCTCCTATTATGTTAAATGAAGTAAATGTGATGTATCTTGCGTGGGTTAACATCACACAGAATATGCCCATAGACCCAGTCCAACATTCAGAAGATAAAACAAAAAGTCCAATAGTTATGGCAGGATGTTCTATTGTTTAAATCTCTATGTGGTGTTTTTAATGTGCTTTAAGAAAAACCATGTGCAAATTCATTCTGAGTATTTTCTCCTTAAAACTGCAGTGAACTAAAGACAGTCTCAAAAACGAAATCGCGGTTTTTACTGACGTCACAAACTACCTTGTAACCAATCACATGAACGAGTGGATCTCTGAGCTGGTGTGAGTGAGTGGAGGCGGGGCTAGAAAAAAGTTGAAATGACTGATTTTATTGTGTTGGTTCAGCAAAAATCCACACTGTAAAAAACACAACTTGAAAAAAGTTGAAATGGCTGATTTTGTTGTGTTCCACATTGTAAAAATCTCGTACAACAACAACAACAAAAAAACGTAGTACTAATTTCCCCTAGCTTTTTCTTGTTGACTCAACTTTTGTAAATAACAGTTATACGAACTGAAAATAAGTTGTCTGTGACACAAAACACTTTTTAGTTGAGTCAACTTGACATTATTTGTTTTCTGGAGAGATGCAACTATTCTGTAACAAATGTTTTGTAGTTGAGCCAATTCAACATTTTTTGTCTATTGGAAACAGAAGTCCTAATTAAGAATAAGGTTCAGATGTAGATTTTTTATTGAAAATGTTTGGTCACCATTTTGGTGATGAGCGTTTCCTTGAGTTGAGTTCCTTGAGTTGGCCATTTTATGTGAGTTTTTGGTCTTTGTAACAGTGTTTAACAAAACACATAATTGATTTCCAAATGATTTTCAATAGACCAAAAAATGTTGAATTGGCTCAACTACAAAATATTTTTTACAGAATAGTTTAAAATTTGTCATTTTGGTGATCAAAAATTATTTTTAAGGGATACGATTATTGACTACAGGGGGACTTTTAAAAAAAGTTCATAATGGTGCCTTACTTGTTCATAGATTTAGTTCTAAAATTCAGCTGAACTTAACACTGAAGACTCATTTTTGACAGAAAAAGTACTTTAGCCACACCCCAGAGGATCCTTTTCCTAATTAAACTTCCTCTAAACTTGTCACCGGGTCTCACGTGGGACAAGGGCACTTTAGAATGCTAAATTTATTTACATGGCACTGAAGCAAAGGTGAAGCCAATAGCACAGTACTGTTGACTCATCTGTAAATAGGATCGCTTCACGACAAAACAAACATCGCTCAGATCTAGTTAACATTTGCTAAAGGTTGCACCAGAACAATGCGATCTAGAGAGGAATTTTTAGGTCTGTTTTGGGAAATGAAGTTTAATCACGCTCCTTCCTGTCACGGTAAATGCTAATATCATATGCTAATATCAGATTATTGGCGTCATATGCAAATAGTGATATACAGAGCTGTGGTTCTTTCGAATTCTAAAAGGAAAATCATGTATGAAACAGTGACATTGGCCCACATAAACAGTGGTCAGAATATCACTGCGTTTTTAGGGCCGCCATAATTAAGATCCATTGACACTTGGAGTTTGAAAAAAAATCAAGATATATATATATATACAAAATTAGGCTACTCAACAAATGAGTGCACTTAAATCAACATTCTCTTTGACATTCAAAAACCTTATTTACAAAATCCACGTAGCAAATTCTTAGCATTTCACCTCTCACCATGAATAAAACTATAATTACACCCATAACTGAAACATTACTGACCAACAGAAACATTTTGGTTCAATTTCAGCTAAAGAGCTTTGTCTGTTCTCACACTGACAGAACGCCTGCTTACTTTGCATCTCATTATGCATTTGAGCTGTTTCTCTGCATATCTTTCTCAATATGAATAGTCTGGCGGTCAAAGGGCAAACATTTGGGTTCATGTAGGGTAAACCAAATGACGTCAATTTCAGTTTAAGAGTGTCATGGGAATGAGCTGTCTGAGCACCTCTAATAATAAGCACAAAGGACAGTCTGCATTTTAATGTGGTTTTAAACTGTGCGGTGTGGACATGCACTGGTTACTCTGATAGAACGTTTATGCAACATAATTTATCTTCATATCCTTTTACAAAGACCAGGAAGCACATAAAAGCATAACATTTTAAGGCTAACGCTTTTTCCGTAATACACGGACCAGCAAGCAAACATTTAAGGTCAACAGCGAAAATAAATATGATGAATTAACTAATAACAGAAGCCATTTATTCTGATAGCATCAACAAAAGCAATTATTAATGATAAATGTAGTGCAGCGCTTAACTTCACTGTAAGCAATAATATAGTTTTGAAAGGCAGGGTTAACACTTTCTTAAAAGTTAGTAAAAGCATTTTTTTGTGCTAAGCAAGCCCCACAGTCATAGGAATAGTTCAACTAAGAAATATCTGTCATCATTTACTCACTTTCATGTTGTTTTTATCCTCCAAAAACTACCTCTTAAAAATAATAAAATAAAATGTATAGTATACAGTCTTTCACTCAAGTACTGCCACAACCAGATCCCCAATATGTAAGTTGAACTTTGATTTGTAACTTTGATGGCATGGGTGAACTAGTCCTTAAATTGCTCTTTCCATAAAAATGTATGACATTTTGATACATTGACGTTGGGTTTGTTTTTTCTAAAATCCTGAAACTGAAACAGTTTGATTGAGCAGTAAATCTAGACGACCAAGTTAGCTTGAACTGAAAAAAAGAAAAGAAAAAAACCCTGCTTTACACTTGGGTTTTCTGGCAGATTTGTAGATGGGCAAATTGCAAGAGAGATTTGAATTTGAGAAAAGATAGAAAAAGAGTGCACGACTCTCTCTCCGTTTCCTACTCTGGTCCAGTGTCTTGTTATTAATTCTAAAGGCTGCCCTTTGCGGTTTCCTACATTACATACTGCTATAAAATCTTTATGTCTTGAGAGGATCTACAACTCTCCTGCCGATAAGACCAGAATACAGAAAGAACATCACAGCAGAGAATGCAGGGTATTCAAGGGATGCACAGAGCATTCGTGTTCAGTTATGCCCTATGAGTAAATGCAGATTAAATTAGCAATCTGTGTGTTTTATAACTATATATCTATATTATAGACACAGATACATACATATACACAAGCACACACACATTTTGAAAGAAATTAACACTTTTTTTCTGCAAACCAAAAGTGGCAGTAAAGTCATTTATATTAAAAAAAACTATTTTAAATAAATGCTGTTCTTTTGAATTTCCTATCAGCGTGTTAAAATGATTTCTGAAGGATCATGTGACACTGTAGACTGGAGCAATGGCTGCTGAAATTTCAGCTTTGTCATCACAGGAATAAATTACATTTTTAAATAGAAAACAGTAATTTAATAATATTTCACAGTATTACTGTTTTTGATGTGAGTTTTTATCAAAATTAACACAGCCTGGGTGAGCATGCAGTACGAGACTTCTTGCAAAGATAATATACTGTATACATATACTGTTTATGTCTGTATGTCTACACAATCAAATCTTTAATCAAATAAAACATTTTTTTAAACAAAACCACAAATTGCTAATTTATTAAATTTTTATATTTATAAGTTTACATTGTATTAAATTAGAAAATATGATAAATAATATTTCTGCTGCCGATTTCATACTTTTTGAACCCCACTACAGTATGAACTTACGAATGAAGCTAACAGGCGAGTTAAGAGGTTAAACAATTGAAAAATCTACGTTTTTTTTTTCTAGCAAAGAATATCCAAATGCCAAAAGTGTCTCGACTCTCAGAAGAAAATAATAAAAGTAATGTTTGGTGAGGAAAACGAAAGCATTTTTAAATGCAGATCATTTTCACAATGTTTATTTCAATACGGTCACAGCACAGACACGGCCCTGAAAGTGAGATGTTTTCTGAAGACTACAGGCTGAATGAATAATGCCTGTTTTTGAAGTCGAGCACTCAGCTCGTGTCTTTTAGATTTGCCTGCTGATCAAGTAAAGGAAAGCTTTTAATTGTGTGGACATCACACACACAGACCCTGATGCTTCACGGCTCACTGTCTGCTCTTATTTATATGCTCTGCTCATGCAATCAGCCACAGCTTCCAGCTGACAATATACTGTCTTCTTATCATAACAGGACAAAAAACAAAACAAAAACACTTTTCTCAATTCATCATCATCACATTCAATTTCCTTTGTGTGACAGCCAAGGCCTAATCATAGTGGAAGGTGGTTAATTTAGCTGTAAAGAGAACAATTTAAATACAAATGGACCTCAGGTCCCTCTGTAGGGGACGAGGAATAAACAAAACGTCACTGTTGATCGTGCCGTAATGGGAAGAGATGACATACGGACATGTACGGCAGACATCTCTCAACTCCGTCCACAATGTTGAGCTAATGGAGGTCAAGAGGCCCGAGGACGCTGAGGACGACACAGACAACGCGAAGCTGCAAGAGAACAACCTGACGGCTCATTCACGAGAGGGTTGAAGGCATCAAGAAATTAGGACAATTACAGTTTAACTTCCCAATTACCAAACTTAATGCACCCTGGATGCAATTCTGATTTAACGCTTCATTTGGTCACAGAATGCCAGCCCTCCATAATTTGATGAAACCTGACAGTCAATTTAGAAAGCATATTTTGGGAAATAGTTTTCTCCTCCACGGTCTCTTCATATGCGTCTGAGCACAAACTGTCTAAAGGGACGATTCAGATTCTGTGACATGCAGGGGCAACATGCACCTATCGTTTTTGAAAAGGCACCAGCAGGAGTCCTGGTTCACCTTGTGCCTTAGATATTATATATATGATGTGATAAAGCTTTATTATCAGAATAAAGTATAGTCAGAGTATAGTCTGAAATTTGTCTTGCATACAAAAAGTGAATTTACAAAACCATATTACAAAAAACAAAACCTTTACAGTGATATATATATATATAAAACAGTTTATAGATTTCATTTTTATAACTAATTCAATTTTTCAATGCTTTAATCTAATTCGATTGTATCTTAGGACAAATTCATTACACAACACGATTCGGTTCCAAGACAATATCGTTGGTCAACCTTACAAGGTATGATAAGATAACTCGTATGCTTTCTGAAGTGCCTGACCCAGAATTGGAACAGATTTTTAGTTGGTTCAACAACTTTGTTTTTAAACTGACTGACAAACTTGTGTACCATACAGAGTAACAGTACTGCAAAACACTCATAATTACAGACATGAAAAATTATAACAAAAATGAATTTTCTTGCTTCAAAAGACCTCAGCCGGCAAAGAAAATAAATCCTCTGCACTGATTTATAACAGATACTGTCTATATGGTCCATCCATGATATAACAAGATATAACTAGAAAAAGAAAACACTTTATTGGACTAAATAATAATAATCACAAACATCTACTGTAAATAAAACATACAAATACATAAACATATTAAAAATTAAATATATTTTAAATAATATAATTAATCATGAATTAAATAATTTAGTTACATTTAATATATATGTATATATATATATATATATATATATATATATACTATTATTTAACATATTAGATAACACTTTACAATAAGGTCTTATTTGTTTAAAAATATCTACTGCATTAACTAACAATGAGAAATATAGTTTAAAGCATTTATTAGTTCCCAGTCCATTAACTAATGTTAACAGATACAACTGTTGATCTTAATGTATTCGTAAATGTTGAGATTAATGTTAGCTAAGATTAATAAAAGCTGTGTGTTACGATCCTCGGTATCTGTTTTGTGTGGGTTGTTGTTTTGTATATGTGTGCAGGGATTGGCTGCTGTCGGAGAAGCCTGATTGGTGGATCCACTGATGCGCCGCTATAAAAGGACTGTGCTAACTGAAGACCTCGAGCTCATTCCGGCGTTGGCCTTGTGGCGTGTAGAGCTCCGGATTCCTCCCGTCAGCAGATCCCAAAACCTAATGATTTAATTCGGTTATGGTTTAGGAGCGTAGGGGTGTTCTGCCATTTATTTGTTTATTTATAGGGAGTTAGGGAAGTTTCTTTGTAATTTTGTTTATTCTCTAATTAGGTAATTTATACATGTTTATTTATAAGTCTATTTTGTTTGTTGTTTTGGCCTTGGGACACCCTGAAGCCATTGCTCCTTAATTTAACAACTTTTCCACCTAAAATAAATTATACTTTTGTGGAACTTAGAAATGTGTCTTTGGTGATCTGTCGGCTGGGGCTGGTTTCCTTTCTTTTACCTACAGCAAAAGTTCCCGTCAGACCCGTCTTTAAAAACGGGCCGTAACACTGTGTAAGCATTGTTCGTTGTTAGTTCATCCTAATGCACAGTAGTTAACATGTTATAAAATGAAACCTCTTTGTTTTATTAGATTTGTTAGATGTTTTATTATGTATTTGTATGTTGTATGGTACAAATACATAATAAAACATCTTAACATATTACACATGTTTTAATCTATTATGATCTTCAATCTATAAAATTATTCCATTTAAAATGAATATGGCATGGCACTTGTGAATGACATGGACACAGCACAACTCTGCACTAATGCTCATCTGCTAAGCATATGCTCTGTCAATATGCTGACTGGCTGAGCACTTGTCCTGTAATTGCTGCGATTACCAACACCGATCCCACAAAATGTAATCTTGTCTGGCCATTATAAAATAAACAAAGTTATTTGGAAACATTAAAACGGGTCAATCAAGCAAATAAAATAAGTTAAAACTAGAAAACTGTGCTGTCATGCATTAATACACACAAGGGGGCAGACAAACACTCAAAGGGTTGTAGGTTTGTCAACACAGTGCATAAAGCACTGACTGTCCTTCAGTAAAGATTAATGAAGGCCAGACAGCAGAACTGCCATCCACTACACAACACCGTCAAACAAACTAACTACTCTGTAAATCTCATCATGCAAAGTCTCATACACTCCCACTTCATCCACATACTCATCAAATATATGTTATTATCAAGGAGAGGTATTCAGACAAGGAGGTTTTATTTATTCTCACAGTGCATGTATATCTTTCCCTGACCAACCAATCCCCGCTGTCTTTTAGTACTTCATTTTTCTTTGTTATCATAATCATAATCATATTGTTATCATAATTTTTGTACTGTGTAGACCTACTGTGACTGTCAATAAAATTGTGCATTTTTTATAAAATATATTAAAGTATATTAAAATATATTAGTACTTAAAATATATTATTATATTAATTAATACATTATATTACAAAGTATTTTAAAAGGTTAGTGAAATGCTTTACACAGAAAAATTACATTGTAAAATATAATTAATAAAATAAAAATATTTTTAATTATTTTAATTATTATTAAAAATAATTAAAATATTTAATTTATTTTAATTAACTACTACAGTAATTACTAAAGTACATTTTGTATTATCAATAACACATACTTATAAAAATTAATTTACAAAATGTATTAATTTTAAGCATATCTTTACATGAAACATAATTCCCTTTCGAGGGAACTCGCGATGCGTCGATGACGCTTTGGGAACGCTTGCGTGATTACGTCTGAGCACGTATGTCAACTAGTCCAATGGAAAGAATGAGCGTCACGGGCGGGTGACGTCATGACCAGGAAGAGATATAAGCACATCCGGTGCGTTACTCGCGTTAGCTTTCGTGTCTCAGCAAAGCGCTCTATTGTCAAAACTGTCTGTATTATTTACTGTTGTCTGTCACTTTATATATATATCATGGCGAAACAGCTATTCAAGTCTTGTGCTTCTCCCTGCCCTCGTTTTCTTACGGGTGGGGATACTCATGAGCTTTGTGTAGTTTGTTTGGGAGTGGAGCATGCTATGTCAGCCTTCGAGGGGGCTGACTGTTTGCATTGTGAGCGTCTCCCGCTCCGCATGCTCCGCTCTCGCTTGTCCACATTTGAGGATGATGGACAAGCTCGCGAACCTCAGGGCGCTGGACCCGCTGCTGCCGAGGCAGCACGGAGAAAGCACACCTGGGGTTCGCAAATGGATCTCTCGGCGGGGTTGGAGACGGGCTCTGCCTTATCTCCGCCTTTACCCGGGGGATCCATCGCTCGCTTGCCGGTGTCGGAAGCCCGCCCAGCGGCTTCTTCCGCCCGGGAAGCGAGCCCAATGCTTCAGTGCTCTAGTTCTGAGGAGGTAGAAGTACTGAGCATTGAACAAAGTGACACATTAAGCACACGTAGGGGGGAGGATTCGCCATCTATTTCCCCCGCATATGAGGAGTTAGTGGATGTTATATCTCGTGCTGTAGATAAATTGAATATTGACTGGCCAGCAGAGAAAAAAGATACTCGTCCTAAGAGCAAGTTAGACGAGCGATTTTTATCTTCAGATATTTCATCTCCATCACGGGCCCTTCCATTTTTTCCTGAT
Organism: Phoxinus phoxinus; assembly: GCF_949152265.1. NCBI lineage: Eukaryota > Metazoa > Chordata > Actinopteri > Cypriniformes > Leuciscidae > Phoxinus > Phoxinus phoxinus. Next base: position 12,636,275 of record NC_136899.1, on the reverse strand, counting down.
CTTCATAGTGAGCTAAGTAGATCATGGGATAAACCATATTCATCTCGTCTTTTTAGTCCCCATGTTAAAACATACTCTGAGATTAAGGGACTGAAGGAACATGGTTATGGGTCGATGCCCCCAGCGGAACAGACGCTTGCGAGCTATCTGTCTCCTGGATCAGCATCGTCCCTGAAGGCTCCCGTGTTGCCCAATAAGCCGTTAAAAACGACATCGAACTTAGTGGGCAAGGCATATACGGCAGCAGGTCAAGCTGGAGCCTGTCTGCACACGATGGCAGTGCTCCAAGCCTACCAGGCAGATCTGTTGGGGGATATTGATAAGAGTGAGGGGGTTAGTGCTGACGATATTCGAGAACTTCGTCGGGCTACAGATCTTTCTCTCAGGGCTACGAAGGAGACCGCTCGTGCTATTGGGCGGTCTATGGCAGCCCTCGTAGCTACTGAGAGACATCTTTGGTTGAATTTAGCCGATTTAAAAGATAAAGATCGTGCATTTCTGTTAGATGCCCCAATGTCTCCCTCTGGTCTTTTCGGTGACTCGGTGAACGCTGTGGTTGATAGGTTTCAAGAAACGAAGAAACAGTCAGAGGCTTTTAAAAAATTCCTCCCTCGCCGAGTCCATCCCCCTGGGGATGCTGGGCGTGAGCATCCCCAGCCAAGCTCCTCGCACCGTGTGCAACAAAAAGTGAGTGTTGCGTCTCGTGCTCCTCCTAATAAATCTTGGGGGCCGAGCCAACACTCTCAGCCGAAGTCGTCTAAGTCTAAGCCGGATCTGAGGACCGTTCTTATGGCGAAGAAGGCTTCGGCTCAAAAGAGGTCCTGACGCCACGGGCGTCAGACCGTTGAGGACAGCCCCACCCGGGGTGGAGCGGTGTTCACCTCATTATACGGTGCCCGTTCCATCTCGGGGTCCACAGGGGACCGTTCTGCCAACCCCGCCACCCTTGGTGCCTCGGGGCGCAGCGGTCTCCAGCGAGCTCTTGACTCAGTGTCAACTCGACATTGCGTCGGACTCGCTCCCTCTGAGGGGGGTTCAAAAACAGTCAGTTCGGTTGTTTCCTGCCAGTATGCTTCAGGTCACCGAAGTGGCTGTTCCAGTAATACCAGAGGCCAGTCTCGAGAGACTGGTACCCTTAGTAGATTTTCTGACAGAGTGGAAGAATCTGCCGAATATATCTCCTTGGGTCCTGCAGATAATAGAGAAAGGTTACAGAATCCAGTTTTGTTCTCCTCCACCTCGTTACAACGGGGTGTTACTCACGCTAGTACATCCCGAGCAGGCTCTGGTAATGGAGCAAGAAGTAGAGTCTCTGTTAGCGAAGGGAGCTATAGAGCAGGTGTACTCGCCCGACATAGAATCGGGGTTTTACAGCCGCTACTTTATCGTTCCAAAAAAGGATGGGGGGTTGCGTCCCATTTTAGATCTTCGTTTGTTGAATCGTGCAGTCATGAAACTCAAATTCAAGATGCTCACTCTCAAGCAGATCGTGACGCAAATCAGATCCGAGGACTGGTTCGTCACGATAGATTTAAAGGACGCTTACTTCCATGTCTCCATCCTCCCTCAACACAGGAAGTTCCTGAGGTTTTCTTTCAGGGGCAAAGAATACCAATATCGGGTGCTTCCATTCGGTCTAGCTCTATCACCCCGCACGTTCACGAAATGCGTAGATGCAGCTCTGGCCCCGCTCAGGTTGCAGGGCATACGCATTCTGAATTATATCGACGACTGGTTGATTCTGGCGGAATCGGAACAGTTAGCGGTTCGGCATCGAGATGTCGTTCTCGCTCACATGAAGAAATTGGGGTTGAGACTCAATACCAAGAAAAGTGTGCTGTCTCCATTACAGAGAACCACTTTCCTTGGTGTGGTATGGGATTCAGTCACGATGCGGGCCACACTATCGCCCGTTCGTGTAGCTGCTATCCTCGTAGCCACGAAAGGGTTGAAGCTAGGCCAGTCACGCACTGTGAAACAGTTCGAGAGACTGTTGGGTCTCTTGGCAGCGGCGTCCAATGTGATACCCTTTGGCCTGCTGTACATGAGACCCTTGCAGTGGTGGCTCAGAACCAGGGGGTTCTCCCCGAGGGGAAACCCACTTCGGATGATCAAGATCACACGGCGGTGCCTCCGTGCCTTGGTCATATGGAGGAAACACTGGTTCCTATCCCAGGGTCCGGTGCTGGGAGCTCTTTGCCATCGAGTTGCGATCTCGACAGATGCTTCCCTCACCGGCTGGGGAGCGGTAATGGAAGGCCGCTCAGCTCAGGGTCTGTGGAGGAGTCATCATCTCTCTTGGCACATAAATTGCCTGGAGATGATGGCTGTCTTCAATGCGTTGAAATATTTCCTTCCAGACCTGAGGGGCCATCATGTGCTCGTCCGTACAGACAATACATCGGTGGTCTCTTATGTAAATCGTCAGGGGGGTCTGCGTTCGCGTCCACTCTGCAAACTGGCGCACCAGATTCTCCTGTGGTCCCTGGGGAAGATACTCTCTCTGAGGGCAGTGTATATCCCTGGGTGCCAGAATATCGGAGCAGACATCCTGTCGAGGCAGGTGCTGAGGCCAGGGGATTGGAGACTCCACCCCGAGGCGGTGGAGCAGATATGGGAATTTTTCGGCCAAGCGGAAGTGGATCTGTTTGCGTCTCAGTACACGACGCACTGTCCACTATGGTTCTCCCTCACTCATCCAGCCCCTCTGGGGCTGGACGCTATGGTACAGGCGTGGCCGAGGCTACGTCTGTACGCCTTTTCCCCTGTTGTTCTGCTCCCAGGAGTTCTGGAGAGAGTCCGCCAGGACGGAATAAGTCTACTTCTGGTAGCACCACGCTGGCCGAGTCGGATTTGGTTTGCGGACCTTATTCGTCTCCTCGACGGCCCTCCCTTGGAGATTCCTATCAGGAGGGACCTTCTGTCTCAGGCAGGGGGCACAATATATCACCCCCGACCAGAGATTTGGAATTTATGGGTTTGGCCTCTGAGGGGGCCCAACTTATAGAGAGTGGTCTTTCAACTGAGGTTGTGGAGACCATTCTTAGCTCCAGAGCTCCAGCCACGAGGAAATTGTATGCACTTAAGTGGAAAGTTTTCACTTCTTGGTGTCACCAGCATCAGCGGGATCCAGTCAACTGTTCAGTTAACACAGTACTTGAATTTCTCCAGGATCGCTTTTCATCAGGTTTATGTCCATCTACCTTAAAGGTCTACGTGGCGGCCATTGCGGCTTTCCACGCCCCGGTGGGTAATACATCTTTGGGTCGAGACCCCCTGATTATTCGTTTCCTTCGTGGCACCTTGAGGCTGAGGCCTGCAACACGTACTAGGGTGCCGGCTTGGGATTTGGCAATAGTTTTGGAAGGCCTTTCAGGGGCTCCCTTCGAACCCCTTGAGTCGGTTTCAGAGAAATTTCTGACATTCAAGACCATCTTTCTTCTGGCTATTTCGTCCCTAAAAAGAGTCGGAGACCTTCAGGCCCTTTCGGTTTCTCCCACCTGTCTCGAGTTTGCTCCTGGGATGGTCAAGGCATTCCTTTACCCTAAACAGGGATATGTACCTAAGGTGCCAACCAATATTCCGAGGCCTATTGTACTGCAGGCGTTCTATCCTCCTCCGTTTGCCTCTTCGGACCAGGAAAAACTGAATCTCTTGTGCCCAGTGCGAGCACTGGACACTTATGTCCACAGGGCTGCCCCGTGGAGAAGATCAGATCAGTTATTTGTCTGCTTTGGATCACCTAAGAAGGGTCTTCCAGCTTCTAAACAGACAATTAGCAAGTGGATAGTCGAGGCTATTTCTCTTGCTTATGAGTCCTCTGGCCAGCCATGTCCTCTGGTGGTCAGAGCTCATTCGACTAGGAGTATGGCGGCCTCTAAAGCCTTATTATCGGGGGTTTCCCTTCAGGAGGTTTGTGATGCGGCAGGCTGGTCCTCACCGCTCACATTTGTGAGGTTTTATAGCCTGGACCTGGACGCTGCCCCAGGGTCCCAGGTGCTTTTATCTTAGTTTGCCGACAGTTTTGTCTGCTGGCATTTTGTAAGTATGGCGTATTGGGTATTCTCGTTCCCAAAGCGTCATCGACGCATCGCGAGTTCCCTCGAAAGGGAACGTCTCAGGTTACTATTGTAACCCTAGTTCCCTGAGAAGGGAACGAGACGATGCGTCGCCCTGCCATACTTCCTGCATCCCTGCGATCGACTTTGCTTCGACTCTTTCAAGCTAACGCGAGTAACGCACCGGATGTGCTTATATCTCTTCCTGGTCATGACGTCACCCGCCCGTGACGCTCATTCTTTCCATTGGACTAGTTGACATACGTGCTCAGACGTAATCACGCAAGCGTTCCCAAAGCGTCATCGACGCATCGTCTCGTTCCCTTCTCAGGGAACTAGGGTTACAATAGTAACCTGAGACGTTATGCTTTGTTGTTCATTTACTCCATTTTTCTATTTCGTATTTTATTTTTATTTATGTTATTTTTTATACTAACAGTGAGAAATAAAATGCTTAGTTAAGAATGACGTGTTCATTTGCTTGTTGATTCCAGTGAACTACTGTAATGCACGTTCACACAGCAGCAGAATACGGTTGTCAGTCCTGTATTTGAGACTCCAACATGGGGCTTGCGGGCACTTAGTAGTCCTCATAGAGTCTGTGAGTCGCCCACTAAGCACATTCTATAAACAGCCCCAATTTGCCATTAGAGATCCACTGTTCCGGGCTCCAGACTGTGAGTAAATGGTGGCATTTTGCAACCTGTTTTCGTGCCAGTGTGACTAAAAATAGTTAGTGGTCGCACTGGTGCCACTCCAAAACAAGACACAGTCATTGTAAAATCAAACACTTATTGTTGCTAGCACTGTGGCAAATGACTATTAAAATTGTATGGCACTTAGGGGCTGTTTACACCTGGCCACTTCATACGTTTTCTCAGATCGGATAGCTATCTGATTTATTAAAACGATTCCATTTACACGGATATAAATCCGATCTTCAATCTTCAATACGTCACTGAAAGCAACAGATATGAGCTGCATTTTATTGATCATCAGCTAAAATTTCAAAATCAAAGACCGCAATAATAGAGAGTGGCAACAGCCCTGGTAAGATCATTTCGGTTCTTTACTTTTAATGATGATGTGTTAAGCATCTGTGACTTACTTTCACTTTGATTTGCGATAGTGCACGTTGGCTTGATGAATAGATGCTCAGCTGCTGCGTGATGCAGTAGCGTCGTCATATCAGACTATAACACGACTTTATAGCCAGACTATAACACGACTTTTTAACAACCAGATGCATGTACACTTGTCTAGTTCATCTGGATTGTGGCCCAGTTCTCCTCCTGAAGTGGTTTGAGCAATCGGATTCAAATCTGTCTCGAATGCGTTTCGGAGGGCATTTACACCTGGTCTTTACACGATCGGATAGCTATCTGATCACAGAAAACACATGAAGTGGCCAGGTGTACACAGCCCCCAAAATATTCAGGGAAAGTGTAATGTGATTTTCATAGAGAAAATTATAAATGTACACATTTTAATATTTCCATCATTTTTAATAAAGCACCAACATGTTATACTTATAATAAATTATATACTTTTTTTTAGTATATCAGAATAAGTAGCCATCTAAATGATTGCATCCCTTGAGGGAGCTCTCAATCACAAAAAGCTTGAAGATCCCTGCCTTATACATTCAGTTCAGTTATTTATGGGAGTGACAACCGCATTCTATAACCAAACTCCCACCCGTAAATTCTCAGGACTCACAACCGCATTCTCAGAAAATGCGGCGTGTGAAAGAATAAAGGACTGGACAACTAGTTGTCTGTCAGTCATACAGTGTGAGAGAGCGGCTCTGAGCTGCACAAACACGTGTCTCCCGTGTGTTCCAGGTTTTTGTGTGTGGTTTCGCTGTCTGTACTTTCAGTAACCCGCAGCATCTGAAGGTTTTAGATCCAGTCACTGTTCTCCACCAGAGCTGCTCTACTCAGTTTTGTGTTCTACGTGCCTATGTGTTCTAAATGCGCCGCTCTACACAGATATAAAAGCTGCTGTCGGTTAATGAAGATTTGACTGATGAACTTGCGGCTCGATTAGACAAAAGTGTCAAAAGTGATCAGACTTTTCAGTTTTATGGACTGTTCCATCTTTGAGATTAATTGGTCACTCTTGCTATATGGTTACTGGTAAGAGAATGACCCTGTTGGATGTTCATACAGACAGTATTTGAGATACTAAGTTGCTGTTTGAACGGGACATTTCGAGACTCAAACCTGTAAGTAAATTGTCAATCCCAAAAGCTGATAGTGTGAACGTAGCTTACTTTTAGTCTCAGCACATCCAGTGAGGCAAGTGAGACTCTGCCCTCACCTGCATTGATATGTACAGATAGAGTGGACTGAGAGTGATTTTCTGTTCAGGACTAATTTAACATAGATGGTATATAGTCAAACATGAAGTGCGAGAGAGCCCCAGAGGGCAGAGTCTACAATAAGGGCAGAGGCTTTTTTCCAAAGTCAGATTAGCATTAAGAACGTGTATAGCAGCCTTCACTGTGCTTCATGCTCATTATTAGATTAGCATCAGCCATGCTGCAAATTGTTATTGCTGACTGTAATCAGAAAATGGGTCGCGAGAGTGCCAGGGGAGAGTGGCAGACTGGCAAAGCATGGAAGTACAAATAAATAAGAGAGAAGGTGAATGATCACAAGCTGCAGAGGTGAAGAAAGAAGGACTGAAGCGCTATATGAGAGAGAAAAGAGTAGGAAAAACTGCGGTCAGCATTCTGGATAATGTGCATGTGTCATACAGTATATACGCTACCGCTCAAAGGTTCGGGGTCGAAATGATTTTTTAATGCTTTTAAAAGTCTCTTATGCTCACCAAGGCTGCATTTATTTGATCATTTTTAAAATGTCATTTATTCCTGTGATGGTAAAGCATCATTACTCCAGCTTAATATTTTTAGTATATGTCGGAAACATTGTTTTTCAGAATTCTTTAATATTATATAGAAACATTTGTTACTGTATTTGTTAATCTTTCTTAACGTTAGTTAATAAAAATAAAGCTGTTCATTGTTTGTTCTTCACAGTGAATGAACTAAGGTTAACAAATACAACTTTTGATTTTAATAATGTATTAGTAAATGTTGAAATTAACATGATATATGACGAACTTATTTATGAATATTTGTTCATGTTCAACTAATGAAACCTTATTGTAAAGTGTTACCGTTTATGGTCACTTTTGGTAAATTTATGACCAAATATGTCATTGTCAATTAAAACTATTAATTTATTAATTAAATTAAAATTAAAATCTATTTTTTTATTACCGTAAATCTTTTATTAAATATGTGTAAATGTTGTACATATTTGCTATTTCTGTCACACAGAAGCAGACAATGATGATTAGGTTTACAAACTCAGAAAGGATTTCCAACAAATATTGACGAAGAAATAAAACTGATGCATTGACGAGTACGGACAACAGAACACTGAAAAGAGAGCCACTTAAAAACCAAGCAAATGAGGGAAATAATGATGAACACCTGTGCAGATCAAATTAATTATAATGAAAACTGATAGAGTGGCGGGAAACTGAACAAAGAAACACATGTAACTAAAAATAAGTCCATGAAAATGAAACTAAGATCAAAATAACTGACAATTATATACTTAATTAGCTATCTTGATTAGCTAAATGATTGTATTTAAATATGCTTAATATATTCTCATTAGCATTTATGCTGAATTGTACTAAATTAAATTGACAGCCCTCATTTTTTTTCCAGATACACAAAGAGTTTTACTTGAGAACAGATTTAAAAAGGCCTCTTATTTTCATTCCATTTTAGTTAACTTCTTACACTTTATCCTTTTGCCAATTTTTCAGCTTCCATTAACAGCTCGTCGATTTAAATCTTCGTAAACGGCTAATTAGAAGAGCGCACACGGAAATATCAGCGAGTGAAACTTACACGCCCACACGTAAACCAGGACAAATGTTTCAAACATGTGTTTATCTAAGGACTGGGATTGAACTAAATTCTTTCCGTAGCAACTTCTGCATTTCATTTAGCACTAATTAGTTATTAAGTCCAGCTGTTAGCCCACACAAACTCACAGACAGTGAGCAAATGCAATACTAATCCTCCTGAAACCGAGCCATTTTTACAAAAAACAACATTCGAGGTTGTTCTGTACTATTCTTGCAGTTTAACAACTGGGAAAACCGCCAAAAATAAGTGGGTTCAAACTGAGAGCAGTGAAGAGTTCATCGGCATCAGCCACTGAGGGGCTATTACGGTTGCATTACTATTCTACCATCAGATTACCCGGTTATCAAGACACTTGACCCTCATTTGTTACAGCAAGAACTATCACTACAGTTAGATACAATTACACTTTCTTTAATTTAAGGTTTTAGATAACCTTCTATCACCCCACAAGTCCCTATAAGAATCTATATTCTGCAAGCGCACACACACAGACAGACAAGCTCTGAGTACCTGGTGTGTTGAGTATGCGTGACATTCGGCAGGCGTAGGCTACGTGCTGCTCGCAGTGCTCAGCGCTGTTGGTTATCGCGGTGACCTGCTCCATAGAGGCACTGTAGTTCAGCTGTAACACCGTCCGCCTCTCCCGGCTGGAGCCAGTCACCGCCGTCTGTGCCGGGAGGTTATTCACCACAGTCGTCCACACCTTGTCCTCTGAAACACGGATACAGTAATGGACATAAAAAGGTGAACTGACACAGGAAAGACACTGCGAGATTTGGTTGGAACGACATGACATATTATTGTAACTTGACTTCTCTTTAACTTCGGTAGGCTGTACAGTACGATGAAGGAATTGTAAATGTTTCTGCCGTAAACTGATCTGATGTGCCTAAGTTTTTAATGATCATTTGCTGGTGAAGGGTGAGAAACTCGGCGAGCCATACGATGTTTGTCAAAGGTTTTCCATAGGTTTTCAGACCACTGCAATGGTAAATAATTCATAATAAATAAATATGCCTCAATAATATGTCAAAATTTGGTCCAACAAAAAGTGCAAAAAATATATATACTTGAGTGGATAAGTTTATGTATTTATTTGTTTTTAAGGAAAAAACTAAATGTTTTTCTTAACTTTTTAAATTCAAGAAGAGATTTTCTCATTAAAGTAACAATACTTAATTACAAACTGATTTCACACATTCTGGTACCATGTGTGCAAGTGTAAATAGTTTTTATTTATGGCTAATAATCTACATATTCAAGTTTTATTTAATGAGTCCTAACATTTCTAAAATAAAAACACATTTTGTTGTTTATATTTTTTAAATCCACTTTATACTGTAACCATAATCTCTACTTCCCACCTTAAAGAATCATAAGATTTACACTTCAAAGGCTGTTAAATGAACATAACATATTTCAGAAATTGACAGACACTTTCTTTTCAGAATGATTTTTGCTCTCTACCGTGTCCGCTCGGGGATTTCCAATGCTCTGAGATGACTAAAGTTCCTGTCCTGAAATGATAACATTTTAAGACCTGATGTTCCTACATGCAAGAGTGCCATTTTGTTTTATTTATTTATTTTTGGATCAGTTAGATGATGTGGACATAGATTGATGAAATATATTCTTGGAAACAAATGGGTTGAGAAGCGATAGTGTGTTTTAGGAACCTGACTCAGAAGCTTGGGAACAGTGGGGTTCTCGAAAACATAATAAACACTAAAGGCTTGATTTATTAATCAAGTGAAACCGATGGGCTTCATGGATTCATTGTGCTATGGTAAGCCACAAAAAAAAAATGATTGCACATTTTACCCGTCATGTTGCAGATGACTTTAAAAGGCCCCAACGGTCCGCTTCCATCAGGGTCAATCCAGTAGGCATCAGATGATCTTCCCAAATGCTTGTAGGCCTCACAAGATTGCTCATATACAGCTGGAAGAAATAAGTAAAAGCAAAACACCTTTATTAAATCTTATTAAAGGGGTGGTAAAGTATATTTTCACTTTTCTAACTTTATTTAGTGTGTAATGTTGCTGTTTGAGCATAAACAACATCTGCAAAGTTACAACGCTCAAAGTTAAAGGGGTCATGACATGAGAAACCAAATTTGCCTTGATCTTTTGGTATATAAGAGGTCTTTGTACCATTTAAACGTCCTGCAAGTTTCATAGCTTAAGACGTCCTCCCCATTATAAACGAATCATTTATTTAATCAAGCTCTAAATACAGCTCGTTCTGGATCCATGGTAAGAAGTGATGTCACGGTACGAAGTGACGTACCAGCGTTTGCATAATGACCGCCTCCAGCAGAAGACAGTTACGCTTTAAGCGCAAGGCAACTACGCTCATTTCGTATCGTTGTCGCGCCCGCGCGCTGCGCGCCTCACAAGTGTTCAGTCGACGGACAGCGAGTGGGTCTGTGTACAGGGAAATTACGATGCCGCAGATGTGCTGTTCCTGGCTGTGGACAAACAACATCTTTGAATACGCTGCGAAAGATCCAGTCGTCAGGGAAAAATGGATGCACTTTATTTTTTGCGGACGTCTCAGTCACGGCAGTGTTAGTTTAAGCGTGTGTTCTGTACATTTGAAGGATGACTGTTTTGAGCTTTGCCAGAAAACTGTTGCTCAAAGATAAGTCCGTGCCGACTATTCTGGGCTCAACATCGACGACGCAAACTGTAAGTAATGTATTTAAAACTTTAAACTACTTTTTAAATACGCTGAAAGATCCAGTCGTCAGGGAAAAATGGATGCACTTTATTTTTTGCGGACGTCCCAGTCACGGCAGTGTTAGTTTAAGCGTTTGTTCTATACATTTAAGGATGACTGTTTTGAGGAAAAAATCCCAATATGATGCTTGGCTTTGCCAGAAAACTGTTGCTCAAAGATAAGTCCGTGCCGACTATTCTGGGCTCAACAACGACGACGCAAACTTACTTTTTACCATGGCTAATATAAACACATTTGTATAAGAGAATCTTGAAAATATTTCGCCTTTCTAGTAGGCCTACATGTGATTAGTTAAATAATGTTAAACTGTTAGCAAATTAAGCTATAGGATAATTATGCAACAATAATCCGTTCTCAAGTGTCTCGGGTTAATTTTTTTTTATTAATTCAAAATAGTTTCACTTTCCATGTGGACACGAGCTGATCCAGTCTTCGTTGTTGTGGTGATGGTTCATTTTCCTCTGATTCCGGCTCAAACATAATAAGGTTTTATCATTGCAAGAGCCATTGCTTCGCATGCATCACCCGCTAATAAACAGTTGCGCCGAATCCGCAAATGTTCTGGCTGGGGGCGTTAATAATTGATGCATAGGCACTGACGTTAGCCAATCATAACAGTGGGCGTTAACACTGAACTCTTAAAGGGGAAACACCCCCCAAACAGACTGTTTGAATCAGAGGATGAGAAACAGGGTGGGAAAAGGTCATAAATCACTACATTTTAAAAGTTTTTTGTAAAAAAAACTATAGGAATACTATAATTGCACCTAAGGGAACATAATAATAATAAAAAAAAAAAACATGTCATGACCCCTTTAAAAGCAAAGGAAGATATTTGCTTTTAAAGAAAAGGACTACAACAAACGGCTGGTAGGGACTACACGACATTCCTCCCGGGCTAGTGACATCAGCAACCCTAAACATAAACATAAACATGTACATAAACCCCGCCCCCGGGAACACACAGTCCATGTTGAGAAGAAGAAAAGTTGTTGTATAAGAGTACATTTGTGAGTCAGCTCAAACTTTAGCATCCATATTTTCACATGCAATAGAAAGTCACTCTGTGTGCATCTCAACAGTTCCTATACGAGCGATTTATAGATTACCATGACAGAATGTCCTAATTGAAGATAGTTAACTCCACATCAGCAACATAAATTCATCAACTAACCATTCAGAGATGTCCAGTTGCATTCTACATTTTGTCACTTCTTCTTGAGTCTCTCCATCTTTGTCTGACTCCGTTTTAACATTAAAGGCAGAACAGTTTCTGTCATTTTAGTGTCTGTGAGGTAATCACTGTTGCTAACACACATGAGCTCTTGAAACCCCGCCCTCTGCAGCAGCTCATTTGCATTTAAAGGGCCAGACACAAAACGGTGCTTTTTTGCAAACCCTCAAAAAATTACAACTTTAACATGCTATATAAAAATATCTGTGGGGTATTTTGTGCTAAAACTTCACACACACACTCTGGGGACATCAGAGATTTATTTTACATCTTGGGGAAATGGCATTTTACCAACCCTTTAACATTTTTATTAGAATTTCTTTTATAACTTCATTAATTATAATCATACATTATAATTATAATCTAACATTTTTGAAAGTTCACCTCCAAATCTTAATTAAAACTCTTACAATTTAGCAAATAAGACAATATTTTCCTTTTATATTAACTTTAGCCAAAACTGGGCTATGTGGACTACTGATTGAAAACTAATTAGAATGAAGTGTGAAATTAAAATACCAATTCTGCACACATTATGTTTGCAGATTGCAATCTGACAATATCACCACAGTACATCCAGAACAAACGCAAGGTAACTATCCCACTAATAAATATTGAATGACAGAAACAGCAGCAATATATGGAGTAGTAAAAATACATGTTTATACTTTTTGCAAGCTCGACTATTGACCAATACAACTTTTTTTTTTTTTGTATACGGAGAGGTTTGAGGGAAGTAGCTCAACAGGGTTCAACATCTTTCATATTGACTTATGTGTAACTGTTGCAGCTTTGTAACTTCTAGTCTCTTCTCCTCTCCATCTAACCCCTGGGGTCCTAAAGAAGTTTCAGTCAACTATTTCTCTCAGAACTGAACCCAAACAGACTACATAGAGAATACAACAGACGTTTCATATGAATCAATAGCTCTGTCTCAAAACCTAGTGAGCGTTTGAAGGAGTCGTAGTAGGTGGCACTCCATACAGTATCTGAAGGTCATTCTGAAAGATAGGCGACTTAAATTTAGTAAGAAACCTCGTGTTGGCCAAATATGCTATAGCAGCAGCATCACATGTTAATCCAGTAAATTACATCAATCAAATATGGATCAATTAGGGATGTGGCGAGAGAATTGCACTTACATTCAATATCGAAAATGATCAATACAAATATTTCAGCATAAATAAAAGGCATAATTAGCTTAGCAACATGCTAACGTCAAACTCTACTGAAATCAATGCCGATTCAAGTCTCCTGTGCTTCCATTTCACTTGGTATTTCAAAATATACTTTAAACCTGGTAACCAACTGAACATTCTAGATTTTTGTGTTTAAGCTGCAACAAAAGCAGTGGAAACAAGAAGCCATCTACATATTTAACATCTAATTCATATGTAAAAGCAAATACAGAGAAAGCAAATACTGTTACACCGAACCTTGACATTTCTCAGAAAGGTCTTCTAGATGTTAGTTAAACAGAATGATGTTCCTCTTGTTCCCATTCTCCTTCATTTCACATAAAACAGAATGTCATTCTTTGTTCCATTTTTGTAAGTTCTGCTCACATGCTGAGGTTTACACAAAATAACCCTTTATTTCTTAGAAAGCATGTGATGTATCAGAATAAACAACCAGCAATAAGCCGGAAACACATATGCACACTTGCACACATATCCCTATAAAAAAAGATATACCCAAACACACATTCTTACATGTGTGACAGGTGGCTCCGGTGTACCCCGTCCCATCACAGGTGCAAGTGAAGCCGTCCCAGGTCTGACTGCATCTGCCTCCATGTTCACAGTGGTTTGGCATACATCTGAGAAAAAAGTAAAGGTACTGATCACAATTCCATTTAAATGTGTGTCAGACCAATGTAAAATGCTAGACTACAATCTTTGATCATTGCAACTAATGCTGCATTTTCAAGTTAAAGGGAAAAAATGTCTAAAGGTTTCCTCCCATCCGCTGTGCTGTTTTAAATAGAAGAACTATTTTTTTTCCAGAGTAGCAACAGTTTTATTTATATAACATTTGATACGAGCACTCATTGAAACACATTACTGATTGCCAGCTCAGTTGAAAACAGAGAAAGTGTTGAAGAGGATGACAATGAGTCATTTACTTTATGAAGGTCTTAATGTGACAATGGTAAAACAGCTTTTATTCAAAAATAATAAATATATACTAATTCACTTTTAACAATTTCAACACTTGTTTATCTTGATTTGCTATACACAGATGAAAGAAAATGGACAAATGGGATAAAGACAAACAATCAAATGGACACTCGATAGGGTGAAAAAAATAGTTACCATCCATGGTTCAGCACAGCAGTACTAGTTTAGTATTATTTGTATAATATTATATTAGTCATATGTATATATATTTATAATATCAGAATATAAAGAAATTATATACTACAAATTTCACCAAGAATAATGTTATGTAGACAGCACCCTCCCACACCCACAAAAAAAAGATCTATCTCTTAGCATCTCAACAGTAAAAATTATGTAATTTCCACATGGCAATCGCACACACACACAACTGTTTTCAAGCCATGCAGCATCTTTTATCTTAGTCTCAACTAAAATCGTAATTAAAGCTCTAAAGTTAAATCAATTAACGGCTTCACTGACTTTCTCCTGAACTTAATTAAGAAACAGTCATCTTCAGAGGTGTTTTCAATTGGCCAAGGATCAAAACTAAAATCTGGTGATGTGGCGCTCATTCTGTGCAAAAAATTATGCTGAACACTAGCTGTCCACTTCCACAGCTCCTCATACAGTCCTGCCAAATGCACGTCAAATCCATTAACACGGCAAAATGCGGTATGAAATGAAATGAAATGAACAATCCCCTTGGAGCTAATACTCATTAGGCTGATGTCTCATAGGAAGAGCTGTGACAATGCCACTGACAATGAACCTTAAGTCTGACAAGTTCTTCAACACAGCTATTGTCGTATTATGCTGCCAAACTGTAGTTTTTGTATAGGATGACATGTGTCGATTAATTAGGTTACCTCATTGGCCATCTGTGCCTAGAGGAGAAAGGTACAGATAGAGTTTACGCTGTTCATTAATCAAACTCCTGCAACCGAACAGTCCCTGGAAATTTGTGGCCACTGATGACTCAGTCCAATAATAAAAAATAAGTCTGAGTCGACAGGTACGGTCACTGGGAGATAAGACCTTGGTAAAAGCTTTGTGGTAATAGATACGAAAAGAGCCTTGGTAATAGCTGAGCTCTCACAAAACAGAAAGTTAAAAACATTTCACTTTTGTTCCTTTCCAAGCAGAGAGCTGGAGAATGCAGAGCAGTGAGCCTGAACAAGCATTTCCTGTTGCATGGTCACTTAGCTTCCCACAGATTTCCATCACAATTTCCCAAGGAAAGATAAAGAGTACAAAAGTAAATGTGCGCATGTTTGTGTTTAGGAAATGTCTTATTGATGAAAGAAAAACTATTATACTGAACCAGTTTACCGTATACATTTTTCTTTTATGTAATATTGAAAAGCATGATTTATTCTAGTAAATTATTAATGATTAATCCCAAACTTTTCTCTCTCACATGTGCCATTCGAAAATTTGATTCATTTGAGTGAATCGTTTCATAAACATTCACTCTTTATGCAACAGTGGAAAGTCTGATTCAATCTTGTAAACGCATATAAACAAAAACAGTCTAAATCAGATTTACAAATTCTTGAGTAGCATTTTAAAAATTAAAAGTAAAATAATAATATTTATTAATATTTATAAATATTAAAACACACCCTCATTTTTGGATCTACCCTAAAGTTGGATTTAGTATAAATGTATCTATTCAAGTTTAATGCAGTCACTCGAATTAAGATTCTTTTGAAATCGCTCTTTGAAAAACTTGCTTTGAAAAAGCAACTCTTTATACATTTTAAAAACAATGCACTCTTAACTATCTAACTTGGATTAAAACGATTGATTCATAAGCATTTATACTACAATCTCTTTATAAATGTTTTAAACTATCTGAGGTTTGTACAACTAGACTTTCAGAGGATATTGGCTGTTTATTAAATTACCTACACGTACATTCTACATGCCTTAATCCTACCCAATACTACCTAAACTTAACATCTACCTTACTAACTATTAATAAGCAGCAATTAAAAGTTTATTGAGGCAAAAGTCATAGTTAATAGTTAGTTAATAGTGAGAATTGAACCCTAATCTAAAGTGTGACCGATTATTTTTTAATAATCTAAAGAACCTTTTTCCACTATACAGAACCTTTTGTCCAATTGAAAGTTTCCATGGATGTTAAAGGTTCCTCATGGAACCACTAATATCTACTTCGAAAGTGTAATTTGTTATGGTAGTTGAACTGCAGTCAAGATACTCTTTTGAAAAAGCAGCTAAATTATATTTCAACCAAAAATGTGAATTCTTTCATCGGTTACTCAATCTTATGTCGTTCCAAAACCCGTAAGACTTTCATTCATGTTCAAAACACAAATGAAGATATTTTGGTCTTCACACAGTCTTTGGTCACTCAGTTTAGGGTCCAATTCTCACTATAAGTGTGACGAAAATATCATTTGTTTTGAACATGAATGAAAGTCTTACGGGTTTTGGAACGACATAAGATTGAGTTGAAATATTGATGAAAGAATTTTCATTTATGGGTGAACTATAATTTGGCTCCTTTTTCAAAAGAGTACCTTGACTGCAGTTCAACTACCATAACAAATTACAGTTTCAAAGAAGCTTCCCCAACCCTGGAGACCGAAGCATCGCTTTTCCCGGCTGTTTACATCCCTAGCTGTGCTTTTGTAATGGAAAGTGACAGTTTTCTAATGCAACCATTATAAACAGCGAAAGCACGTGGCTTAAAGTGCCTCTGTCAGATTAGACTTGTTGGTGTGAGACACCAATCAGCATCTCCTCAGAGTTGGACGCAGATCAGACCCCTCTCTTCCCATCTCACCCTCTCAGACCCCCGACTCGACACGCCATTACGTCAAACGTTTTGCACAGATATTTGGAATGAGTCACATTCTAAGAAGGCCTCTAGAAGTTCGGCAGAACAGCTTATGCGTGAAATAGCTTGATGTGAGAGAAATTGATGTGTGTGAAATATTGTAGGGGTGAGAAAAAAAATCTCCTGTAAAAGGAGAGGATGTGATTTGAGCTATATCTAACTGCAAGGTCGTGTGTTTTAGTGTCTTCCTGGTGGGAGGATATGGAATATTCTTTTACATGTCAAACACAGGGACACGTTTGGTAAAGGAGATTGATAGTGCATCACCTGGCCTGATGAAAGCGAACATAAAATCAATGGCGTAGTGAGCGGGTGGCCCCCCTTTCGATCCCACATAATGAGTTTGCTCCTCACTGTGCTGGCACTGTGGAGCTTTGCCAGGGAAGCATCATTACGCTGACGGAAAAACACACAGGGAAAGCGTTCAACAGTCTCTTGCCTCCTCTATTATTACAGTTCACTCCGCTTGGAGTCGGTATCTAGCCTGATCTAATACAGGAAAAGATTTCCCCCTGAGGGGACTTACAACTAAATGTATTGCAGTAGAAACCATAATCTCAAAAACATAAATAAACACCGCAGTACAGACAGAAAGTTCATCTGAAACATCATCTAAATATTGTCAGGGCGAAGGATGTGAATTTAAATGGCAGAAAGACGTGCCGAATGAACTGATCTTGTCTTTAAATCATGTTGAGAATGTACTCAGCCCTGAGCTATAAGGCTAATGAGACGCATTAAAGAACAATGCATCTTTACACACAATTAAAGTGGGGTTTAAGCTTCTAACTGAGCTGTAAGGAATCTAATGGAATGTAAACAATGCCTCCATATGTGGCTCTTTATCACTAAGGAGCAATATAAATGACCTAGAATTTTTGTATTATAAATGAGCAAATAAACACAAAGAAAGCAAATAGTTATTCTTATTAATTAGCAATCCTTTGCACTTAACGTGGGAGGCCATTAATGTCAAGTCAAGTGCAGTTTAACCTGAGATTTTTTATGCACATTAGCGCAATTCCAGACCTATCGAATGAGAAGAGCAATCATTTTACAAGGAGGCGATTCCATGTGAATTTGTATGATGTGGTTCAATGTGGAAATGTATGATTTTTAGAAATAAAGTGTGTACAGTACGAAGGTCCACCCATAATCCTAACTAGGGGTGTACGAATCAGCCACAAATTGCCCAAAATATAAAAGAGATACAAATTGCCATGAGAGTGTGCTGGCATTTCCCAATATTGCAGGAAGGTTCTGAGTGCTGAGCTACAGAGGACGCAGCGACTACCGTGATCATATGATATACTTAATTGGAATATTACGAAATACTACAGACACTTGAAATGGCAGACAGGACACATTCTTGCATTCAACTGTGTTGCTTTTCCATTGTTTTTCTATGTAAACATGCGCTAGGCAGATGTATTTGACTGGATGCATGTGCGCCTTTCAGCGTGAAAGAAGTTCTGGACAGTTGAAGGAACTGTCACTGTCCCGATCTTGCCAGTGCTGCATGGTCATGAAAGTTTATCATTTGCATGCATTTTCAAGCTTTGCCAATTTAAGCATTCAAGTGCAAGAAGATGCGAAAGAGAACTCGCCAAAGCTGTGTGACAAGTTTTGTGTGCGCAAATCCCAAGTGCACCTTGCAAATTGTCTTTCACATCTCCTTGTGCTTAAACGGACAAATTCACACATACCGGTATTTATCTCAAAATGCCTGCCTTGCCGAGTATCCTAGTAAACATAGTCGGTTATGGGCGGCTTAAGTGAACATAAATAGTAGAGAAAGACAATGCATTTGAATCAGTATATTGGTTCTTTTTTTATTATTAATGACTGTTTACTTTTAAGGGGTCATGGATTGAGAAATCAACATTTCCTTGAGCTTTTGATATATAAAAGGTCATCGTAATATAAGAATATCCTGTACGTTTCGGAGCTGAAAACTTCCTTGTTGGTCAAATAAAAGCTTTTATTGACAGCTGGCTCATCAAACGAGGGATCTGCGAATTGGCAGATCTGTGACGATAGAGAGCAGCGAAACGCCACCTCAACAGAAGCAGACCAACGCCTAATTCACGCATGACATGTAATAGGTAAATAGCACAGGCCTACGTGGCGCTTATCTGGATCGAGCTACCAAGCAATAAAAATGCCACTGAAGATTACAAAATATTGTGCAGTGCCTGGTTCTGGAAGAACACAGACATAAGCTTCCTTCGGATTCCAATTTTAGGAATGCGTTGTTGAACTTTATTTTTTAGACATTGTGCGTTTGTTCGCTTCATTGTATAAACAAGACACAGGTCGAGGCTGGAAAATGTAAAAATGTGCTAAAGGTTTTCGAGAGAGTTCCACATGTAATACTTAGCTATTTCATATGCAAAGATGTCAGCCAATCACAGCAGTGGGCGTTTACACTAAAGTCTCACAGCAGACACGCCCCTTCAAACAGAGCATTTAAATCATAGGGCTAAAATCAGGCTAGGAAAAATGCCTTTTATTTCTAAATTATGACAGTTTTTGTTTGTAGAAATCATACTAACATTATAAATGCACACCAGGAAACATTATGAAACGATAAAACAATGCAGTTCATGACCCCTTTAAAATTTACTCTTTGAAATTTATATTAATTAGATAGTAGTTTTAGCTGTGGTATTGAAATTAAAATCGCTGATTAAAGTGAGGCTGGTTAGTGAATAAGACTCTGGTTTATGCTTCAAAAGTGGTGAAAACTGTTCAGTGAATAGGACCCACTCCGTTATGTTCTGTTAGTTTCTGTTTTCATGGACTTTCAGTTTGTTTTCATTCGTTACGCGTCCCGCCACTCGTCTGTCTCCTTGGTTACCGTCATTAGTAGTTCATATGTGTCAGCTGTGTTTAATTATCATTGTTTGTGTTTAATACTTAAGTTGTTCCCTGCACTGGTCCGGTCACAGTTATGTTATTCGTGTTTGCTAGCTATCTGTCTGCCTGCCTTTGGGAATAGTATTATTAACACTATTGTTGTTTGGAACCTTCTTCTCCTGTCTTCGTCTGTTCGCCTGCATTGACCCCGTGACAAAGATATTGCAGTAAAGGATTTTTCCCCCCTATGGAAGTCTCCAGTTATGCTTCTTTCATCTCTATAGAATTGAATTACCAACAAACAAGATACAAGAAAAAATACCATACCAACATCTGATTTACCTCCAGATGTGCAATGATGCTTATGAAAAAAAACAAAAAAAACGGAATTATATAATTAACGAACAGATGATGCAGTATTTGAAGGGTCAGGTTGATGTTAAATTACCACAAAGACAAATCTGATTAGTTGTGATTAAAAGCAAGCCGCTTGACCCTTAATTATCTGTAATTTGAAGGCAAATTACTGTTTTCTTGCACAATGGATGAATACATTAGCCCTCACATCTGTTTAGAAATCCTCTTGTCTGGATGATGAGACGTTATTTCATGAAAACATTGAAGATACAAATGGGACAGTCAACATATATATCTTGAAATGCAGGGCTTTCAAAAAATATTGCTTTTCTGTTTAGTTTTTTTCAAGTTTTTAAATTGCTTTGCTCATTTTGTTGGGTTTTGACTTCATACTGTATGTATTTTATTTTAGTCTTTGTACAGCTTTTGTTTTGAAGTTTTGTTGATGTTCTTTGTTAAGGTAATAGTGCTGTATCCAAATATGCCTACTTACCTACAGTACTACACCGGTTACACAATATCTAGTAAAAATGGTGGCAAAAACACCAGCTACAATGGTGTCGTGTTCCTCACGCTTTGTTTTACATTATCAATAAAGCTCCATTACCAGGATTTGCCTCTGATGTATTCACAACAATGTGGCCACCGAACAAAAACGCTAAGCCTTGGAGAGTGAAAGTGTGTAAAATCAATCTAAAGATAAAAACCAAGCGCAGTTCTCCTGTTCTCGCACAGCATCTGCATGCTGATTAAACTCCTCATTTGCCATTGAAGTCAAGGAATGAAGAAGGTCAACTCCAGGGAGAGCAGGCAGAAAGCGACAGATCCTGCCCCTGGGGCTGATGCTGCCGGTGGGGATAAAGCCACAGTCTCAGTCTGCTGCACCTGATAATCACGGCCTCAGCCAGTGTTTGTTGAAAGGCAGGGCAAGGGAAGAAGGGTTGGCTCTGACCTGTCAATGATGGCACACATGTCGAGGCTGACGTTCTCGAAGGCTCCCATCTTTCCCTGCTCCACTGCGGTTAGGTCAGCCAGCTGATCGTCCACCTGAATGAGCTGCATGCAACCCTGGAACGAGCGCTGGAGGGGAGATGCTCTGGTTCTTAAAAAATAACCTAAACAAACAAAACACATGGCAAAGATGTTATATGCATTATTTATGATGTAATATCACTGATTAATTTTGCATACATTACCATTTGGGGTCAGTCATATTTTGTAATGTTTTTGAAAGTAGTTTTCTATTTCTATATTTTAAAATGTCTTTTATTCCTGTGATGCAAAGCTGAATTTTCAGCATCATTACTCCAGTCTTTACTGTCACATGATTCTTCAGAAATAATTATAATATCCTGATTTGGTGCTCAAGAAATATCTCTTATTATCATCATCATCAATGCTGAAAACAGTTGTGTTGCTTAATATTTTTGTGGAAACTGTGATAATTTTTTTTCAGGATTCTTTGATTAGAAAGTTCAAAAGAACAGCTTTATTTGAAATAGAAATTCGAACCCCCTGGAGCCTAATCATAATGGATTATTTTTTATGATGGATACATTTATTTTGGGCTTCAAAATCTTTACTTTATATTACTTTTAATGGCAATGTTAATCTAAAATGAAAATCAGGGGAATATGAGCATTCACAATATTGTCTGATTTATATTCAATAATGATAGATTTCAATCTATTTATTTGTGGCCATTAACAAATATGGTGATGATATATTGTGCAGCCTTAATTAACTGTACACATACGGTAATGTTAAAAATACATTACATAAAATCTTATTTCAAATGCTTCCGCATTGCATGCATCCAGAGATCCCAATACTGCCCAAGTAAGTCTGTTATTTAATGAACTATGTTATTACCCGTAACTCAACATTTCAAAAAATGTCAGAATCATGCTTTAATTATAGTTGGAGAGTTTCTGCAAGAACTACTTTGCCCTCAAGTGAGACACTTCACCTCATACTGTATAGGACTGAGATCTGTGTACTATATTTCTCTGGATAAAAAAGGTCAAACTAAATTTAACACAAAAATAAAGTCAGTGAGTGTGATCTAACGTCATATGTGTGAAAGGTAATCTAATGTCATGCATGTAAAAGCTGAACATAAGGACCATTAACTGGGGAAAAACCTATCAACCTAACCTCATTAACCAAGTGATAGCTTCGACACCCAAAAAGGTCATGTACATCGCAAACAATCAGCCAACTCTGATGCTACTAATGAGATAAAAATACCTAGAAACACTGAACAAAGTCAGATTAGACAGATTTCTCCATATGGGCCGCTGACATTCCTAGGAGAAAATACGCAACCTAGACCCCAAAGATTTGGCAAATCCACAGGGTTGGTTACGCTTGTGTTAGAGGTAAACAAAGCTTTCCATTATGCCGATCACAGAAAGGTCTATTGAGATTCACCTTGCGTCCCCCTGACATTAATCTACAAATGAGAGCATCTGGAAGCATCAGTGTTTGCAAGGCACTGGCTTAAAAAAATAAAATAAGAAAAGAAAAGAAAAAAACCCCAACAAAGTTCCTCAAGTTTGCTGGGCCATCTGTCTTGTCTGCTTCCTGCACCTGTCCAGGAGTCTATATGCCTGAGCAGTCAACAGAGGAGAATGAGGAAGATGGGCTATTGGAAGACACACTGAGGGAAATGTGACTCACTACAGAGGAAAACCGAGAAAAACAAGCATCTGCTGACGAATTAAGGCAGGGCTGCAGTGGCATCTCAATGATTGCTGGGATTTGTGGGGATCTGGGAAGCCGCCAGGATGCGTGATCAACAAGAGACGTGGGAAAAGGCAGGCTTTCGTCACCCACGCTTGGATGCGACTTCCCGGTGACTGCTTTTGTCCCATTCTGCTGTCGTAATTAATTGAGGAGAGTCACATTTCTGACAAGATAACGCTCTAAATTACGACTGAGGCCCACAACTCACACTCCTGACAGGGTTTCTGAGTAGCTTCTGCATGACTGTGTTTACGTGCTGCTGGTGATTTTGCAGAGATTGGAGAATAACTACTGTAAGATTAATGAGTGTCTATGGGCTCCATGTATTATTCATGACTGGCAAATGGAATATGGAGGATTCCTGTGGGAAGCCCATGTTGTAAACTTTTATCCTCATCAATAAGCCCATGTGCAGATGTTAACTGTTTTTTGTTTATTCTGCTGTGGATAGTCTATAATGATGTTAAGGTGTATCCAACATTGGTTACTCTTTATTTGGAAGGCCCCCTTTAGACATTCGGTTGACTATAAGTAATATTGCACCTACAGTATGTCAACTAACTCTTAATTAGAGTTGACTGGTAGGGTTATGGTTAGAATAATGCTGAAAACAGTTCTGGAAAATTTTATAATTTCCAGGATTCTTTGAAAAATAGAAAGTTCAAAAGAACACTTTTATTTGAAATAAAATAAAATAAAATAAAATGAATAGCTTTAAAAGCTATAATTAATCATTAATCAGCTCACCCACTCGGACAACACCATTTTTTGTTAATCAAGTCCAAACAAATGCAGTATTGATTAGCATAAGAGACTTCAAAAACATTAAAAAATGTTATTGACCCCAAACTTTTGAATAATACAAGTTCAATTCAATTTGATGGATTTTTTTCTATAATATTGAAATGAAAAAATCCTTTTGAGTCAGTGTAATAAAAATAACAGCCAAACAAGTTAGTAGCAGCAAATACAAACTCCATTTACAAACCATATACTGTTTCAAAGAAACATTTGAGAGCCCCTATTCTTTATTCCACTCTATTACAAAGTTATCTAAACAAAAGCTGACCTCCTACAGGTTGATGGCTATTTCAAAGTCCTAATATGAAGCAGAAGAACTCTACGGTCCTCCTACAATATGTTTAATGCTGTCTTCTTTATTACAAAATCCAATCTACTGCCATCTCCCATCAGACAAGTCATTAATTCGGTGAGGTCTGCCACAAATGTGCATAATCATCCTCTGTAAAATATGTTTAGGAGACTACATTTAACCAGAGAGGATGTCAGGAGACAAGCAGTCCCTTTCTTGGAAAAACAAAGATCTATTCTCCTGGTTCTACTGCAGACAGCTAAATACATGCGAGAGTATTTTGGAGACATTGGGGACTGATGGGAGTTTTTCTGTTTGCTAGAATATTCCATCAGGTCTTAAATGATCAAACATGTGCTAAAGCTAATTATGTTTTGTTTGCAGATGAGCATCTTGGGCAAAGCAAAACTGGACCCCACTGACTTTCATTATATGGACCAAAAAAAAAGGCGATTTTTCCAAATATCTTCTGTTATGTTCAACAGAAAAAAGGAAAGTCATACAGGTTTGTATTAATGTGATTCAATTATTTTTATTTTTGTGTGCGCTTCAATTGTCTTTCGCCCAACAACAAGGGGGATTTTTTTACTTAAATACTAACTTTTAGGCAAGGCAATTTGTTTATATATCACAAATAATATGAACTATTTAACAGTTCTGTGGTATGGTTAAAACTTTTGTTAACTGAAATAAAGCTGAAATAAATAAATAAATATTAAATGAAAAACTTTAACTTAAAACAAACCATAGAAATGTGAATTAGATTAAAAACTGAGATAAATTAAGTTTGTTAACATACTGAAAGCACACAGAAATTAATATATTTATTTGAAATACATTTATATACATTTAAATTTTAAACAATAATAAATTCTATAAAGTATACTAAAATAAGCACAGTTCAATGTGTAACAACATGTAAAACCTTAAATGTGATCTTTTATCAAAATGGATCAAACTTTTGTTGTGCATACTTAGCAACATCTGGTGTTTATAAAAGTGCCATGATATTTCCGGAAGACAAAATCAAAAGGTCCTTTTTTTTTGTCCTCCCTTAGCCCCACAGAATATCTATACTCTACAGAATATTATATTTATGTATCTCATGTATTGGATTTGGGCCTTGTAATGTTTTCTGCATGCATATCACAGCTCTCCAAATACTTGTCTGAAACAAACACAGATTCTGTGGCAGGGAAATCCAGTAGTTATGGAAACACGATGTGCATCGGGCCAGTCTGTCTATCACTGTAATGAGGATCTGAATCAGCTGTATATCTGTTTCCTGGGTTTATCTTGCACAAACACACGTGACTGTCTTTGCTCTTTAGAGTCATTATCTCACGGCTGCTAACATTAATAACCCACCGGTAGAGGCACAGAGGGCTTACTTTCCAATCTGCACATTGCAAAATACAATCTTTCTTTTCTATTTATCAATCTATTTCAAGGTACACTGGTATTCTGCTGGAGAAAGCGATGATAAAATCTTACCCACATTGAATGGGATGCCAAACAATAGCATAAATAGCATCACCAGCATGAAGAACATACTACAAAACCTTTTGAACCATTTAAATGGTTTTCTAAAAAGAGATAAAGCCCTTTCCTGTATGTAATGTATACATTCATACTGATTTTAAGCTGAGAAGCCATCATAGATCTTACACTAAGCTGACGTCTGAGAAGCCAACCCAACCCAGATAAATAAGCATCATTCCATGCATAGGACTAACAGTCCTAAGGGATATTGTTATGCTCTTGCAGTCTGCCAACACATGCATGTGTGTTCACACTGATGAAATGCATTACATCTGCCTGAGTGAGGTGAATGGGAATATGAGCAGAAATCTAAATCTTTTCATGCGCTGCCTCTAGAAACCTAATTTGTTCGTCCTTTTTGTGTGTAGCTGACCTCACCATTGCTAGCTCTGATCAGAACCCTGCCTTTGATGATTTTACCATATTAAATTGAATGTGCCCAGGTCAATGCTCTACAATTAGCTTCCATGCATATAAACAGCCTCAATTACCTGTGTTCATGCTGGTGGTTTCACAAGATAAACAAGAAACCTGGTTGGTAAATATCTCTATTTATACAAAAAAACTAAACTGTAATGCTTATATTTAATGCTTAAGTGTCTTCTAACTTGTGTATCCTTGCTTTATAATAATCAACTGAATAAATAATAACCTTGCTTTATAATGACCATTCCATCAGCTGGCAATGGAGCGGCATTTCTGTTGCGCCAAACACCTTGAGAGTCAACAAAGCTGCCAAAGCTCAACTTGCTACACCAATTATTTAAAGGAAAGCCCCTTTTAGCGACGGATATTTTAGTTTAATAATTTAATTGCTCAATATTAGCGCAGAACATCTGCACACACTAATGGATAGCACAGAGTCTATTTGTTTACAGATTAGTGCTATGGCGTGCAAAAGCAAAATGCATTAACTACTGTACTACACATGCCAAAAATAGATTATGGCTGAAATCAGATCTCTTAAACCAAGGGTTTTCAAATGGGTCCAGGGAGGGAACACACAAGGAGATGTCTGAGGGTCCACAGAAAATTTGAAAGAGAAAAAATATACTATACAAAATGTATTTATTTATTTTGTTGGGCTGCGGAAGAAAAAAAGTTAACTTAATACTAGGGATGCACCAATACCACTGATACCCATACTTTCATTTTTTGTACATCTACCCAATATTTTACACATATTTGGTAGAGAAACCAAAAGAATATGAATCATATTAGTGTGCTTAATTGTTTCCTTTAGTTATTTTCATGCTTAATTATGCCCGTAAAAAGGCCTGTTATTGTATGAACATGTTACTGTTCTTTTCTGTTCACTGTTCATTCTATTGCTCTATCGTATTTCGTCTACAGCGCACATTTAGAGCTGCTACAGTGTAGAGTGTTCCTAGACACAAACACTGTACATGCTGCATGGTATCAGTATTTGGTATCGGAGCATTTTAATGAGTACACGAGTGCAGTTTCAGGTATCGGTATCGGCGCATCCATATCTACAGTATTTATTACATTTACTAAATTTGTTTACTACATTTAATTTATAAATGTGGCCATTAAGTGGACCGAGACCGATGAAAAGATGGGTCTCGGTACGATTCCAAACCAACTCTGGTGCAGTTCGACTGAAATATGAATGCAACACGAACCAAAGATATCTAAATTAACCAAAACCAGATGCGACCCTAAAAAAGGACACAATGCTCAAGCATTTTTCTCATCATAGTCGCGATGTTGCCCATTAACGTTCGGTAGAGGCATTGGAATCATGTCTTTTTACAGCAGATATTCATTTGTGTGTGTGACGGAGGGATTCCTGACGCAGTTTTGACTCCTTTACACATATAACAATCTCTTCGTGAGATCTCAGCTGATAAAAATATCATAATATGCATGCACATACAGTACAATGACCGGTTATAGCCCATCATGCATTGTTTTGGATATTAGGTAAATTCCATCACAAAATATACGTCACAAAAGCATTTTTTTTTTAAAAAAATCTTTAGATTCGTGTTAAATATGACAGTGTGAACGGTAAGCGAACCAGGACTAAATGTATTATTTTCTTTTTTGGTCCGGACCAAAAGAACCAAGTGTGAACACCCTAAAAAAAATGTTGTGAGAATTTTTTTTTTTTTTCCTATTATAATGTTAGGTTTACTCATCTCGTATTACTTTGATAGTGGGCAGAACTAAATATAATACAATAATAATATAATAAAATGTAATACAAAGTATATAGAAAAGATAATATATTAATAATTTGCTTTGGCTTTAGTATAGTGACAATATAAAAACCAATCACTTAATTTTGGAAGGTTGGAAGTTTGGAAGGTTGGATGTTTGGAGGAAGTTTGGAAGGAAAGAAGGAAGCAATGAGGGAAGGAAGGAATATTTTAGGAATGGGGTCCCCAAAGGATCATCAATAATGTCAAAACCCCCTGGCTTAGACCATGATCTGTCCTGTAATAGACAGGTTTGGATCAACTAAGCTTCGATCAGAGAAAACTGTTCATCCCAAATACGAGATACTAAATGTGCTTAAATTGATTTATCTTACAGGTTTCAATCTGTGTTTTACAGTCATTCCCAATGTTAACGTTCTTTGGCATATTCATATTCTGCCATATGGACAATCTTTCTAAGCTCAAAAAAGATCCAATCAGCAGTAAACAAATCAGACAGTGCAGACACATCTCTCTATAAAATAATAGTGATGGATGGAGAAGCATGATTGATAATTATAGTTGGTGTCCAGGTGAACCAACAGGAACGAAGGGATGAGAATTGAAGCTTTTTGATCTCATTTTAGAAGCTGTCATGTGTAAATGTGCTGCCGCGCCGTGCCAGACCCAGAGCGGAGGGACTGCAGTTCTTACTTCTTTTAGCTGTTTTTGAAGATGTGTGAGTCTGATAAAGCTATCAGCCATGCAATCCCTCAGCCTCTATAGACAGGCAGGTTGATAGCGCCAGACACTGCCGTCTATCTCAGCTGCCGGTTTTCCTTTGCATACTTGCCTCTCTGAGCCGCTGAACATGTTCTTATCTCTGACTTCCTGCCAATGGTCCGATCGGACAGATGGCTGGCTGAAGAGGGCACCGGGGTGGGTTAGTTTCCATCAGAGGGGAGACATGAATGTGTGTGTGGTGGCACATGCAACTTTGGATCAAAAACTTAAAAAAACTAATGGCAAAAGATGAAGATGGAAGGTCACAGCACCCTCCCACTCCATTAAAGTGAAATCGAAGAATGAACTGGTGTGACGTCCTTTCGAACAAAATAAGGCCAAAACTACGTTTATTTAGTGTTCGTTTTGGGAGTTCAAAACAGCTTGCCAAAGCTAAATTTCTTGACTTTTCAGATGGTAAACACTTTCAAACTACCATTGGTCTATGGAGATTACAGGTGTGCTCTGAGGCTCCGCCTTCTTTGATGTGGAAATCTCTCGATTCATTTCTTCTGTTCAGTCTGTCGAGTTCAGATGTGAGTAAAAACATGAACACACTGGAGAGCCACTTTATAGTATAAATTAAAGTTGTAATTTTAACTGAAAGAGTCACTGACACTGTTTTTTTTTTATGTTTAATACTGTAAAGCTGCTTGCTTTAAAGCGATGTATTGTATAAAGTGCTATATAGACTTGATTGTACTTTGTATATCAGATTCCTTTATCTGACATATTTGGACCGAGATAAATCATGAAAACTGATGCTTCCAACAGCTGTACAAGTTCTTGATTTTCTGACTATCTTCTTCTGACTACCCAACTCAAGTTGGCAGCGATAAGCCTGGCAAACTTTTTGATGGCTTTGCCAACAAGTGTAGATGGACAAGCTATGGCTCGCATTTGACTTTTATCTCAGTTGCATTGTGAGGCCCAATGTTTTTTCTAGAAGATGCAGTTATGACTTTAAGTGAATTTTATGTGATGAATTTTTTATTCATTCTTACATCAAAACTGTTCTGACATTTTGCCTTAACACTCAGAGTTTAAAGACAATGGAAGATGTTCACACTAATCTGGGCAGCCAATTATTTCTTCTTTTAAGCAGACCGTCCCTTTGTTAATGTTCTTTCGTTTTCCAATTAAACAAGATTAAACATAAAAGCATATCAGCATACATGTCCATCCTGATTTATTTAAAGGGTTGTCTTTATGCATGCATAGTGAAGCAAGTTCTCAAAATCCTTTCTAGTGCTGGTCTCTCAGCAGAAACAAATTCAAAGGCCTTTGTAAATCAGTGTCAGCGTCCAATACACCAGGGAGAGTGAGAAGATCTGAAGATCTATTCTTATGGTACTTTGGCATTCTCAGTTTTGGTGTCTGTAAATTTCTGAACTTGCCTCCAAAATGGTACGTGCTTCCTGTTGTGATCTGGACAGGTGAGTTGGTTCTCACAGCCGATGCTTCATCCCCATCAATGGTCAGCAAAGCAAAGTTCTCTTTGGCCAGGAAACGAACATCATGCCATTCTCCATCATTTAGTCCAGAACCTGTGAGAAAAGATGAACAACTATAAATTAACATCCAGAACTATGTTGCAACTTTTTCACTTTTGACTCTGTCAAGTAAAAATACATAATTCCCACACACCTTGATTGCAAACATCTTAATATTTTTTTTAACCTATAATTATCAATTATGTCAGATAATTATATTGACATATGATGTCAATTATCTGATATTTTAAGTGACTTAATAACCCAGTTATGAGAGTTTTTCTCCATGATTTAATTTCCCGTTTGATTTTTTTTCCTGTACATTGGTCATGCGACAATTTTACAGCTTTACTGTATTTTTGATCAAATAAATGCAGCCTTGGTGAGCACAAAATACTTATTTTAAAAACATAAAAAAAATATTATCGAGTACAACCGCCAAACTTTTAAATGGAAGTGTGAAATAGTAATAATAAAAGATAATACAAAACTACTTACCGTAATTATGTCTCTTGTCTAAAGTCTTTTAATACAGATATTTTTTCTTCAATATGATATCAGGACAGTTGTATTACATTAACATGTGTGACTTTATGCCCACCAAAAACAATAAATAAATTAAAATGCTCATTATTGAAGCGGTGTATTCAGGCCATTGTGTGTATGAATTGCATTTTTTTAACAACATTGACCCAAATATATATAGTGAATGGGATTTTTACTTCTGGAATCCAACTACTGAACTCACTAGGCTAATGAGAATAAAATAACAAGCCTCAGAGTCTCCATTGAGGGCGGATTCAAGGCGACGGGGGGTTCAGGTTAACAAACCCACAGCAGCTGCTGATTTGACAGCCCTGATTGATAAATCAGAGAGGTGTTATTTACTCTGATGCCATCGTGAAGGGCAAAAGTCATCAGAACATAATAACCAGGTTGATGCTAGCTTAGAGGAATGAATTCTTTGCCACCATTAATCATGCACTGCTGGAAAGACATTACCTCATTGGAGGTCCCCAGTGGCCAGTTTACCTCTATCTGTCACACACCACAAAACACTGAACAACTGTTCTCTCCTTTCTGAGCGCTCTCACTCTCGGGCACAGTCCACTTGGTACGAACAAGGCCAAAGTACCTTACACGCCATTACCTCTGATAAATTTGTCTCTCAGAAGTTGCTGGTGATATAAAGGGAGAGCGCTTTCTGCCATTTACTCGTATGCCGTCCATCAGTTTGTCTCAAACCCTGTACATTTTGTGCTTGCGTAGGTGTATGAAGTGGACGGTGTAGTAGACAGCTGGACATGCCTGTCACGAGCGGCTCTGTGGGACAGTTGGACAAACAGATGGCTTTTGTGTACATGATAAATTATGTTAAGAGCCGTAATGTGACAACACCACATCAAATGAGTGTCAGTGACGTCTGAGAGTAGGGTGCACAAAGCTGATGAGAATATGTTGTGAGCTGCATCTGATTATATCGGGATGCCCTGAAGAAAAATACAGCATAGTTCAGATGGTTTAGCTCTTACAGTATATAACCAGTAAAACAACTGGGTAACCAGCATAAGGTATTAACTTGTGCCAGTAACAGACTAGCATTGTCCAATTAAAACTAGCTTAAAACTAGTCTAAAATATTTTTTCAACAGGGAATTGCAATCAAAGATTGCCGATGCAGGTTAAAACAATATCCATAAAAAAAGCAAATACATAGCACAAATAGGGAAGCCCGATTCACAAACAAATGACTGATTTTAACTGATTCTTTTGAATCATTCAAGACTCAAAAACGTATCATTATTTTACTATTTATAACTATTTTCAGGGAATTCCGTCTTGAAATAAATAAATTGAAGGCTCGTGAAACTTGCACCAGTACTATTAGTCACTGGTTGTGGACTGTTCTGCCTCTGTCAGGTAAGTAATCACTCAGTGGAATTACCTCAGGAATAATTGAGCAATATTTGGATTAAACAAGTGTTTATATTGCTTAATTGTATATAGTCACCAAAAAAGTTTTCAGTTTGTCATTAAAAGCAATCCAAACATGAAACTGTGTGATGCTTTAGCTCCAAATTCAGTATACACATTAACAATGCATACAGTACAGGCAAGAAGATGAATCTAGAAGATGAAAGCAATGCGTAAAGTTGTATATTAAGCGTTTTCTTAATAACAGTTTTCGGTTACACCTTGTCACAGTGTAATTATACATTTTTAAGTACTTAGTAATATTAATTAACACTATAGGGTAAGTTGAATGTAATTATGCATAATTTATAGTTATTACTATAGTAGTTAGACACTGTAAAATAAAGTGTTATCCAGTTTTCTAGGGAAAAAGCATAAAATACTCATAAACATTCTGATTGAACAGTTTAGTAATGAGAGGAACCTTAATGCTGTGAGACTTCTCTATCATTCATGCAGTAATTAAAACTATCACTGGATATTGTATATGAAATATTTTTTATTATTATTTATTTTACATGATATGCATCCGAGTTTTTGGGTAAATTAATTAAAACTAAAGTTATTTTACACCAGCTTCTTTATTACGCATCTAAAAAAAACGAAGCTTGATTGCATGGTTGCGTTACAAAAAATTACGTTAAACTTAGTCGCTAACAGGTAAAACAGCATTTTAAAGTTTATTAATAAATAAATTATATTTATTGCAGTGTTCATAACTTTATAAAAATGTATCAAATTCTGAAAGGTCTATAACCATTGTAAGGAGTTTTTTAAAATACAGTTTCCTAAAAAAAAAATGTAATCATGAATTAACAAAAATACAAAAAATGTATACTCCCAATGTCCACGAATGCCATCCATCCATAAAAAGAAACAACAACTATAAAACAATGTTTCACAAAAAATCCCTCAGTGTAACCATACTACACTCAAAGGTGCTCTAATCTAATTAGGTCAGAAAGGTGGATTGATGTAGACCTTCAGTATCACTGCGATCGGCCTTTTGCGACTTACCTAATTACGCTACATTGGTGTGAAAGGGCAGCATCCCTGCATGTCCCTGTGGTCCTTACCCATCGTCACGGATTAATTAAGACAGGAGGAAACCCTCTGTTAACACAAAGTGGCTCCCTTGAACTCTGACGGATCAACCTACAGTCATTACTTTTCTACCTTCTTAATCAACTTTCCCATGATGACCTTCAGCTCATCAGGATATCACACATTTTTAGTCTCTCTCTTATATAATGAACTCTCAGAGTATGAGATGCTTACAGACAACACCACCCAAACAGATTTTGATAAATGTCTTGTGGGTTCCAGTCGCATAAAACCATTAAAGTGTGAATGACATTTGAAGGACTCAGTGCCCTTTAAGAAGCAGGTGCATCCTCATATGGGGTTCAAAGGTAGGGATGCAATTACAGCGATGCACAGCCTCCAGCTCTATTTGTCATCATGGTAAGTCTGATATTTGAGTATGTAGGTCCGGATAAGGATGCAAAAGGCTCAAGCCAAGAAGCCCCAGATGCAATAATGTCATCAAAAAGGATTGCTGGGAAAGTTTGCGCTTCCTCACTACTCAGAGGTTCACAGACACCAATCCATGATTAATGTTAGGCTTTGCCAGGAAAGAGAGCTCTTGGGAGAGCAAGAACTTCAAGCTTCTGCTTTTCCACAAATGTTTTTTGATACCGAAGTGTCTGAAATTGTTTTAAAAGCCCCTTTTTTAACATAAAAAGAGAGAGAAGCGCTGAAAAATGTATCAGGCCTCCTCAGTCCATCCCACTGAAGAATATTAATGATTTATCCGAGGGAGGTCTTGGTTACGTGACCAATTCTGATTTTCTACGAATGTCACAGGCAGAACTTTTGGAGGAAATTTAGAGAGAATGAATTGTGCAGGAATGTTGCACGAGTAGCTTTAGTGCCTGAATCACTGACGGACTTATGCAAATCAGGTAATGGCAAAAAAGCAATAGAAAATGCCCACAAATATCTCTTTCAAATTAAACGTCAAAAGCACAATGAGCCTTGTGAATGAGCCACACTATATTGAGATGAAATGACATAAAATTGGAGGCCTGTTTGCACTGAAAATAATGACACAGCGAAAATGTCTCACATTTGGATCTGGTTAAACAGCTTTGTGGGTGGTTTATAAGACAGTTTTCACACAAAAGTGATGCCGCTGTTTAGTTACAATTTTTAATCAAGTACGTTTTGATGTTTTATATAAACCAGGTGACTGGACTCTGAACCTTTTTAAAATGCTTTGTGACAAAAATACACTACCGTTCAAAAGTTTGCCATCTGTACGATGTTTTTTTTTTTTTCAAATAATGTATTTGAAAGCAGTCGCTGATACTCACCAAACCAAGGCCGAAAAAACAGTAAAGTTGTGAAATATCATTACAAAATAAATTTACAAGTAACAACTGATATTTTTGTATATTATAATGTTTTTCACTGTGATGGCAAAGCTGAATTTTCAGCATCATCACTCCAGTCTTCAGTGCTTGACCCTTCAGAAATTATTCTTATATGTGGACTTGGTGCTCAAGAAACATTTCTATCTATGTTGAAAACAGTTGCACTGCTTACTATTTTTGTGGAAACCATGATACATATTTTTCAGGATTCTTTGATGAATAGAAAGTTCAAAAGAACTGAATATATTTGACAGAAATCTTTTGTAATATTATAAATTACTTTACTGTCACTTTTAATCAATTTATTGCATCCTTGCTGAATAAAAGTATTAATTTCGTTAAAAATAATACTGTGGACGGCAGTGTGTGCAACAGCGTTTAGGATGTACATAAGATGTCTAAAATAAGTTTCATAATTAGATTGTTATTGACTCCAAAAAGACCTTTATTGATGCAATAAAATAACCTTACCAGCAAGAGGGCATACATGTTATCTGTTTTTGACAATGCATCAACTATTTTGAGTGAAAACCTAGTGATATTTGCCTAAGCACTGTTTAAGACCACATCCTGTTTAATTCATACCTCTAGGTTGACCTGGCACAAAGCTACAGTTTGCTTTGTATCTTGACTTTGACCTGGTGTATGGTCCATTTCTTGAGGCACAGCCTGTGGGCTCCAAGGAACGGAGCTCAGACTCGCCATTACTGTTTGCAGAGGCTTTCGTGAGTGATGTAAACTACACACTACCACCCGATGGCCTTCACACATTCATCCACGCAGAATCAGAAATATTGCCAGCTATTTTTGGGGTATAATCACTGGATGTGTTCCTTTAACTGCTGTAAACAGACTGTAGGAGAGATCGGATAAATAATACATATATATTTATAAAGTCATTTCCATAAATATTTCCCTCACACTATATAATAACGCACCATATAGACAATTTTCTACTTTTTTATCAATTCACATAAAATGAAAAAGAAAAAGTTACTATTAAATAAATTATGGATAGACATAAAATGAGTGAAAAAGAACGTGTAGATGTCAAAGACTGTGTGGAGCTACGTCAAGAACATTGGATAATTCAGCAGAAGCCTGAGGGATAAATCTGATATTCTCTGCTCACAGTCACCTCCACAGACATATCACATTGATTTTTGAAGCTACCACTACCCTGAAGGGGACAGGAAAACTAGAGAGAGAACTCAGTTTATTTCTGAAACTTACTGATACATTTTGACCAAGGCACTGGCTCTGAAATAGACAAACCTCCTGTTTTTCCTCTGGAAAATGGACATGGTTAAGCCAAGTTCGTGGGTCAAAGCTTTGAGATTTTCAAAGCTGTTTTTTTTTTTCTCATCTTGGCAAAAAGATGGCCTGGAGTGTTTAACTAGACACAAGCTATAAAACAGAGGGCACTGTAACAGACACTATCAGAGTGAGAACAGCTAAGATAACAGATCTCGCTCAGACATTATTAAAAATGGGCGAAGTCATGGACATAAGATACCCTCTATCTGATCTTACTGTAAATTATGGATGAGCTAAAGAGAATAGCTGTGTTCCAATACCAACGCCTACATAGGCAGCCTGACCATCATGGAAACCTATAATCAAATGATTTGGAACAGAGGTTTTCAAGAAATTTTAATGACGATCACCGTATATCACAAAGAGATGACAATCTCTGTATGACAGACCCCTTTCCTAAAACATAAAGACAGCTACACTAACATTCAAAAGTTTGGGGTCAGTATTATTATTATTTTTTAAATATTTTATATTTCAGGGATGCATTAAATTAATCAAAAGTGACAGTAAAGACATTTACATTGTTATAAATGATTCTATTTTACATAAATGCCTATTCATCAATGAAATTCTGAACAAAAATGTATCAGAGATTCTTTAAAAATATTAAACAGTACAAATGTTAATTAACATTAATAATAATAAAAAATGTTGAAAATTCAGCTTTGCTATCATAGGAATGAATTACATTTTTATTGATGTATTTGGCTGTCCCAAATATATGAAAATAGAAAACAGTTATGTTATTAATTTAAAGGTGCATAGCGCAAGATTCTGAGTTTTTGCAGAACTATGCCACCTCTGGTGGCAAGCGAAACTGCAGCCAGAGATGTGCACGCTCATGGACCACACTAGAGGATGGATACCCGACCTGAGCCCGACGGGACCCGCCGGTACCCGACGGGCCGGGCCGGGTTCGGACAGATATTTAGAAATGATGTTCGGGTTCGGGTCGGGCTCAGTCACATCAGCGCGATAAGGCATTGAACATTTTAAATTTAAAACAGCTTATGTAGGTAGCCGATGTGCCTGATGCTTTCACTTGATGCAAACGTTCGTTTTTGTGATTAAAATACATGTAAAATATTACCATAACATCCGTCTTCCTGTGTGCGGACATTTGTTTATGTAGCCGTGACAACGAAACGCGTGCATAATGTGCGCGCGCCAGGTGTTAAGAGCGCTTGTTGCTCCGCGCACTGATGCGCTTGTCCTGTTGACATTTCCGATTGCCTTCCTACAGTTGCTTAATAAAAGCGGGCTTTCCACACAAACAAACGTACAATTGTCATTAGTATGAGAAAAAAATGGGATTTTAACTGTCGGGCTCGGGTCGGGCTCGAACATAAATATCTTTGTGCCTGTCGGGCTCGGGTCGGGTTCGGTTACTGCTCTGTCGGACGCGGGCCGGGCTCGGACTGAAAAAGTCGGCCCGATCCGCACTCTAGACCACACGCACACGCACGCTTGCACGAGCACGAGCTGTTCATAACCAAAGGAGCATTATCCGCAAATCTTTTGTTTACAATCATAATGTCTTCAGAGGTAATAAAGTTATAAATCTGCAAGTCATTTTAAATATGTGAAAGGAAAGGCAATTGAGTAAATTACACACTTATGTGTGAGGGAAAAACGGGGGTAGTAGAAAACTTAGTTTTTTTTATTTCCATCTATCTCCATGTTGAACTGTGTTATGTGTTTACTGTATCCACTTATGATTGTATAATTATGGAAACACGTTCATGAACAATATAAGTTGTTACTTTGTAAAAGCTCAAAGCTACAGTCGGTCAAAAAAGTACACTCAATTGTCTCAAGGTAATAAACAATTAAATGGCACTATGACGTTACCATAAAAGCCAAACAGGCTAATCCGCCGAAGATTTGCGGGGGTTTAGCCTGTTTGATTGATCTGCTAAGTAATTATCTAAGTCTAATTATCTAATTTATATATCAGCATTTTATATGGAGATCTCTCCATTTGTTGAAAGCCTTCCCTATGTTTACTCTCGTCTTATTCCGACGCCTGTCTGAGTCCAATTTGGCCCTTTTGGTTACAAAAGTTTTCTTTTTTTTATCTTACGTGGAGTTTGCGTTGGTGTTTGAAATGAACTACAAGCAGGTCTCTTACAATCCAACTTCTACGGAGAATGCCGGCGAATACACAAACCTGCCAGACATAGCTATGTGAGCGTGCCGTGAACGCGCATGACGTCACACCCAGTCTAAAATTCCGGCCCGAATCCCTCTTATTTATTTTACTTTACAGGATTATAGAGACAATCTCAGTGATCAGAGAAGGGCTCATTCAGCCCATCAGGCAATTGTTTAAGCATGTATGGGTTAGAAAACGGGTATTTTTAACATGAAAAGTTGCTTAATGCACCTTTAATTAATAGTAATTTCACAATATTACAGATTTTTTTTGCTGTATTTTTGATCAAATAAATGCAGCCTTGAGCATAAAACATTATTCATTATTAACATATTACAGTTTTTCTCAGTCGCTTTGGTGCATTTCTCACATCACTATTTACATTTGCACAACAGTTAGTTCAACCTCCACAACATTTAGTCATTTGTGCACACCATAGTAGCAGTTTCTCATTCCTTCGAACAAATTGCAAATGCTTTTGGACATGCATCAATTGCTTTCATACAACTCTCTGCTGTTTTCAAACATTATCATTTGCTTATGTCATGTCAGTCAAAATTAACTATACTTGTGAATGCTGAATAGTCATTCCATATAAAACGAATAGTCCTCCTTTCATTGCTTGAGTCATTACATACAAAAATGTTGAACTAGTTGTTAAAATCTGTCAAGCAAATTTTACAAAAAACATTTAATCTTTTTTTTTCCTGAAAATGTCTCCTAAATTGAAGGGGAAGGGGAAGGGGAAGGGGAAGAAGAGGCCAAGTACATAGGCGGATCCCTGATGAAATCAGGGCTACAATTGTGGATCATGTTGTCAATCACGGCCTCACAACGGCTGAGGCTGGTCGAAGGGTGCAGCCAAATGTTGGGAGAACCACTGTAAATTCAATTATTCAAACATTTCGTCGGGAGATCAGGTGTGTATAAATGGCATATCCCCAGTCTTGCTCCATACAACACACAACATCTGCTGACTTTGTTAGACACTCTTTACAGGGACATAATCCCTGAGAATGAGAGGGGTCTAACTGGAGACCATCTGAGCAAGCATGTTGTTGTTTTGGATTGCATTGCAAGAGATATTCGCTGTGATGCAGATGAAATTATGTGGCCATACAGAGAGGAACGTCTGGATGTGCATGAATGATTACAGTACTATGTATGTTGTATGTTCAGTTCCAATATGTACTGCAATATTGTTTACAGTTGTGCACAGCTCTTCCCAAAGGGAGTTTATGTTTGTTGTAAATAAGGGTGTATTTTTTCTTTTGCACAATGCTGTGAACAAATTAGAATTGCAAAGAGCATATGCAGTAAAAATGTGAAACATTCAGTGTCTTGTACTCAGTTACCTCACTAAATACAGTAATGTGTAACTTTACTGTATTTTTTAAATGGCTGTGCAAATAGTATATAATGCCGTCTTGAGCATTTTCAGGTAGTGTCACCAATATCTGACTTTTTTGCATTGGAAAACATTTACAGAGTAAACTGTCATAATGAAAACATGACAAAGCCATTTGACTATCTTGTTCATAAGCAATGGTGTCAAGACTTTTCATCTTTATGACACTGACACTTTCATTGACATGAATAGTTGCTTTTGAGGAATGAGCTATCCATTTTGAGCAAGTGACACGCTTTTGCAGGTTATCAACTAGGTTTTGCAGTTTGTACTAATTGTTTTGAGAACTGCATTAACTGTTGTGCAAATGTAAATAGTGATGTGAGAAATGCACCAAAGCGACTGAGAAAAACTGTAATTAATAAAAAAATCATTAAGAATAATTTATACTGTGAAAAAAATGTCATATCATAAAAACAACATGTTGATCAAAAATTGAATTAGCACTGTACTAAATTGAATTATAAAAAATATTATCTGAAAAGAGATTTCAATAGAGTCTGACGTTAACATGTGGCTAACTTTGATAACAAGTACATACAAATAAGCATGAAAATACACAGCACAAAAAAATACTGGGCAATTTCTTTTTATTGTAATTAGCCTGAACTATTGAATGAAATATATTTAATTACTATATTTGATCAGAATTTTTTCATTGAGTTCAATGCAATGCATGATGGGATTTTCTTTCTCTATGAAGGATACTGTACATGCGTTTCTGCCAAAATAAGGTTTGGAACAGCCTACACATCGGAAGCGCGGCTATAATGCCTTAGTTAAAATGCTGCCTCTGTAGACAGCGCTCTGGGTTTTGGAACAGAGAAAATGGCTCTCTCTGTTGAAAAAGGCTACGTGAGACATCTGTTCATTTTGGCTGAAGAGGAAGGAAAGCAAACAGGAAGGAGTAGTTTGAAAGCAAAGAAGCTGTTAAGGAACGATTCAGTGCATCTTTTGAGGCCCACTGTGAACAAACATCCCTGATAGATCAATGAATTATTGCACAACATCCATCAAGATCACTCACTAACGTGGAATTCACACAGAGCATGAGAGTATACAGGAAATTAACATCACGTCCATACACAACGTAATCATATCCATTCTGCCGTATATACACAAACTCCGTGATGATGATGCACAAGGTTTTCTGTTGATGCATTTCTTCTTTTATTTTAGCCACTTGACTTCTTATTCTGCTATGAAACTAATGAAGAAAGTTGACTTAAAGCTCTATTAAAGCCTCTAAAACATGCAGTTCTCTAAACAAAAATTGAAAAGGGAATGAAAGAGCAGACAAAAGGTTGTGAACATTCATATCTGAAGAAAACAAAAAAAGGTAAGAAAAAATAATGTTTTTTTAATAGCCTTGCTCTCAAGGTTGGCAAATGCTTAAGATGCAAAAACGTTTCAATACAACGTCAATGACATTTGAGTCTTTCCTTCGACAATAAAGGGTCTGTATGATTTTTTCCCATGTTTTTTCATGTGTTCTTATGCTCACCAAAGCTGCATTTATTTAAAAAATATTTCATATCCAATATATTTTCAAATGCAACTCTGTGATGCAAAGTAAACATTTTTAGTCTTCAATGTAACATGATATGCTGATTTTTTAGGGAAAATATCACTATAATTCTGAAATATGATCAAATATGAGCTGAGAGTTCTATATTCTTGCTAAAATCTGAAAGCATAATATATAATAAAAGTAAAATAGCCCAAATATTTGATAAAAGAACACAAGATGCAGGGAATATGTGGTGCAACTCTCTGCCATTTCGCTGTGGTAATAAATAGCAAGTAATAAACCCAAATGTCCATTCACCTTAACTTTCTTGGTGGAGCTGAAAGTTCAATATTGAATAGGAATACACTGCAATAATGGAGATCCCCCAAGGGAATCACAGGGCAAACACTATACCTTACTATGATTATAATGTTATATTGTCCCAGTTTATGAGCTTGCTAAATTGCCTTCCGCCTGGATTGAAAAGGCTCTCAAATTACCTCGGCGGGGCAAATATTTAAGACCAAAGCACAGAGTCAACTCAAATTCATAAGCGCTAGAGGGCTTCATAAATTTCAAAGAAAACAGATTCACTTAAACAAGCGGGATCAATATATGATAGAATACTAGTGCGAGAGGAAAGGTGGGAGGCAATTGGCAGTTCTTTCAGTCTTCTGAATTCACATGCCTTGAAGGTATCAGACTTTGGCTGGAGCCACAGAAAGAGCCACAGCTGAATGCATATAAGGAGCAAAGTGAACACCACCGTGCATGACAATCTGAAGTTTTTTTCAGAATTATCCCATTAACACAATGGAGCAGGTCTGTGATCGGTGCGATTCATCAAACTGTCAGCAACATGACTTGTCAGTGTTGTTCTTATAGGCTTACATTTCATGAGTGGAAAATCACTGGCAATTTTCAGTCGTCCTGTCAATTTTGGTTGTAATTGAACATGCAGCAAAGCTCCGAATACCTATTAGTTTTTCTTAGAGGGTATAACGGCACTAACGATTAAAAGGAAAACAAATGTGTAAGGAACCCTATTTTAAACCACGCTACACTGCAAACACATCGGAGCATTAGCGTCCTAACGCTAGAGATTTAATATCCATTTCCTGACAGTATCATTATAATGATTAACAATTTTACTGTAAACAGCAGCGTTTGACTTACTCTACCTGGGTCCATTAGGAGATAAGTGGAAAACAAACAAAAACCAAACATATTTTTCACTGGATTCCTCATGCTTAATTGGAGAACATCTCAAAAGTTAGCATCATTCTCTTGACAACTGCATACTTGATTACCATGGCAACAACCTTGCTGTAACATCACCTAATTATGACTAATTATCTGTTACTGAGGGAAGCAATCACTACTCGCCATTGGCTCCTGAGAGATGATGATTAAATGCTGAAAAACACTAAGAAACTTACCAGCACAAGATGTCTTTACGATCATGATAATTCTCGTTTGAACAAAAAAATGGGGGTTTTAATATATTGGTTCTCTAAGTCTGTTAATGAGAGATTCAATTCTAAAAAACATGTCAGATATGTTTTGCATGAATCATCTTGAATAATTTAGATTCAGTGGGGAAGTTCTAATCCCTAACATTCTACCATTCCCATCTATTACAAGTGGATTCGCCACACTGAGTCATTCATGTCAATTAACTTAACATGTCGACCATTAATCTTCAGTGCTTAAAGAAAAAGATGATGAAAACTCAATGCATTTAAATCAGTAGTTTGAAAATGCACTGAATTGGTGAAATGAGAAGTAAAAGTAAGAAGATGGCAATTACACAAGTGTCCCCTCTGGAATTTGACTTAACTGCGGCCTATTAGCAAGACTACACTCATTTACGGCACTATCAGACTCCTCATCCACATTTCCAAAGACAATTTGCAGCTCAAGACAAGCAGAATGGACTTTTAACCCGGACAAGAAAAGGATGGAGCCAGCAGGCAAACGAGCTGAGCTGCAAAGGTGACAAAAATATTCACACAGTACAGATGAAAGCGCGCTATATGACCTTACGAGCCTGAATGATGTCTGGATTATTCTACTATCCTACATTTTTACGGGAAGGATAGCTTTATTTCCGGCAGCGTAAAACAGAGATCAGTGCATTCCGATTCCCA
The DNA here is from genome assembly GCF_949152265.1 of Phoxinus phoxinus. Classification (NCBI taxonomy): domain Eukaryota; kingdom Metazoa; phylum Chordata; class Actinopteri; order Cypriniformes; family Leuciscidae; genus Phoxinus; species Phoxinus phoxinus. The sequence goes on along the minus strand of NC_136899.1, from coordinate 12,593,270 downwards.
AATTAATTCGGTTCTCTTCAAAAACATACAGCACAATCAATGTACTCCGAACTTTTATGAACAGTTCCTTTCAGTAAATAAAAAATTCAGAGGCTGCCCAATTCGAAGGCTCCAAATGCAGCCTGCAAATCCATTCTTGGTTTCCTGGGCCGCGAAGGATAGAACAAAGGAATCCTTCGTAGCCCAGCCTATCCGAAGATTCACGTGCCGGTAATGACAGGATTTTTTTTTTTTTTTTTTTGAGAAAATGCTGGATTACACTTTTAAATGTAAGTATTAGGTTTCAATTTACTTAAATATCTACACTGTAAAAATTTAATGATCAATAAGTTATGACAACATGTGTTTTTACATTGCTTTTACCAAAGTCCCTGTGAGACAAGTAATTTCACTCGGCGGCCATCTTTGAAACGCCTCTCGGGCATGCAACTGACTGTTTCTATAGGAACCGGAGCTTCTAACGGCAGCTGCAGTGACGTTTGAATGTAATAATGAGTATCTTGTATTGAGTACGAAAGCGAACGGAGTAATGTGGGAAGATTTCTTTGTGTATGTGAGGACCCTAGCGGCAGAGTTCTGGATATATTGGATTTTATTTAATGATGAATTGGGTAAGCCATAGAAAAGAGAATTGCAGTAGTCAAGCCGTGAAGTGATGAAAGCGTGAACTAGAGTCTTAGCATCGCTGATATTTAGAAATGGACGCAAGCATGCAATATTATGAAGGTGAAAGAAGGCAGACTTAGTGAGCGAGGAGATGTGTGGAAGGAAGGAAAGAGAGGAATCAAAGATTATACCCAGGTCTTTGACAGTGGTGGAAGGTTGAACTAGAATTCCAGCAATATTAACATTGTCAATATATACACGGGATGCAGCTAGAGGTGAACCAATAAGAAGTAGATCTGTTTTATCAGTGTTGAGTTTGAGAAAATTACTGGCCATCCAAGCATTTATATCATAAATACAATCTGATATGGAATGCGTGGGGAAAGGAGCATTGCGTTGAGAATGGATGTATAGTTGGGTGTCATCTGCGTAGCAGTGGAATTTAAAGCCATAATGATGGATGATGTTACCTAATGGGAGCATGTAGATGATGAAGAGAAGAGGCCCAAGAACAGAACCCTGGGGAACACCGTGTGGTGTCGAGTCGTGAGATGAGAAGACTGTGAGAGATTGCGTCGAATGCAGAGGAAATTCTGGTGAACATCCATATTGACTGTACTTAATTTAAGGGGCCAACTTTTTTTTTTACAGTGTACTGATACAAATGTAACATATTGTTAAAGCTGTTCAAATGTTGACTTGTAACTTACTAAGATGTGATAGTTTATTCTCTTTATTATGTACATAAATGGACCAAGGTGAACACATTTAGACAGGTTGTGAAGCCTGTTATGTTTTTCGACAGTTAATTATAACTTTCATAAAAAGTCAAGTGCAAAAGTTCCTGCCACCTGTCAGCGATGGCTGTCACAGTTGCTAAGTGACAAGAGCAATCCTCCATAGGCTAGACCGTCCCATTTAGCAATGCTCACTTGGACCTTGTGGACTTTGACGTCTGTGTCCTTCGAGGGAAGCAGCCTCTGAATTGGGACACAGCTAGTGTTGTGTGATTCCTGAAATAATTATTCTTATGAATAGTTTCTTTTAGTGAAAAAAAATAATAATAATACACGGCAATCAGTGTACAGTAGTCTGATACTTGAAAGAATGACTGATTTTTCTAGTGAACCAAAATCATTCAGCACAATCTGATTCCTGAACGAATGACTCTTAATAAGCATTTTTTTAGTAGATCAAAAACATACAGCGCAATCAGTGTAGTGCAATTTCCAAACAAAAGATGCTTATAAACGATCTTCAGTGAATCAAAAACATACAGAGAAATCAGTGTACTGCAATTCCTGATTGAATTATTATTTTTAGTGAATCAAAGTCTTAAAGCACAATCTGATTGTGGCTGCAATGAGTCAGTTCTGACTTGTACTGGTACTGGTTGTTCATAAGACATATCGTTAAAGATGCAGATGATACATTTTATCAGTAATGTTTTATAACAATAAATAAATAAAATGTTACCACTTTTTTATTTTAATATAGCAGACTCTTATATAGTTATGGCCATTATTAAATTGCATTTATTCCACCTCAAAAATTAAAAGTTTTTGTAAACATACCTTTTGCAAGGATTTTTAAATACTTTATTTAATATAAAATATAAATAGAATTTCAAACTAATCGTTAATAAGCCATTAATTAACCAGCATTAATGGCTGACTTTTTGGTTCAACAAACATTGTTCAACTAGCAGTTGACAGAAAATGTTCAGGTGTTGTACAATGTGACGCTATAAGGATTAGCAGTTCATTGCAGCATTTCCATAAACCTTATCAGCCATTTATGAAGAAAGATTGATCATGAATGCTCTCAATACAACGTCTACACCCCAGGACTAAGGCATTCAGAAGCATGACTAAGGAAATCATTTATTAAGTTGTCAAGGTAATATTTCTTCAGCTAACGATTCTCTGCAGATGGAGGAAGAAAAAAAAAATCAAAGATCTTAAAACTACACTCAATTTGTATTCTAATAGGCCTACCCAATGTCAGATTAACAAGAAAAGCCCTGTCATGCAACCACACGTATATAAACCTAAAGTTATATCGACAAATATATTAGGGGTTCGAATACTGAATCTTAAAGAATTTGATTGTCTTTAATTGAAAATGAAGATCATGTGTGGTAGAGTTATATGATTAATTGATATTCAATGAAAAATAAATTATAATTCCAAGTGGGAGAGTTTTTTTTTATATCATATGATCTATTAGTTAACAAATGGGTTCACTAAACCTGACTAATTATGGTGCTATGGTTACCTTAGTACTTTGCTCTGTAGTACAGACGAATAAGTGACACCATATATCAATTCTTCCATTGATAAAGTCCACAATTGATCAAGTAAACCCAATAACATGCTGAAGTCTGAAACAGGATCGAAATTTCAGATCCTGTAGACCTATTAGATTAGGTCAAACCACAACATTAATCTCACAGCTGTCACTAAGCACTTACTATGCATGGAACTTCATCAAGTTATTACCTGACTCTTCCATGCTGTAGTTCAATGTGGAGTCAATTTGCTTTTCTTAAAAGAGATAAAGGATTCCATAGAGGCGGAGCCCAATTAGCCTTGAGGTTAACAATGTAAGAATAACTACCCTTTCTCCTAATGGCCTATTAGCACAGGAGTTTGGCGAGTGTGTCCAGAATGCCTATAGATGTCTTTGGACTAATGCTCTTCTATAGACTGACAAAGACACGTATTACGTCAACAAAAAAAGGACAATTTGATTAACATGAAGGCTAGACTCTTTAAAATCTCAATTGTTTCTTCCAGACAGTGATGAGATTTCAATATGAACTCGTTTGAAATATGAATGCATTTCTCATCCAATTCTTCCAAGACCAAATGTTCAGAGCTATGTTATCAACATTACATTTGAAGATACTTTAAGAGACAAAGTTTATACCTAAATAGAATTTACCCTATTTTATACAGTACTTTAATAATTTACATCAGCAGTGACTATACGGTACTTTAATAATTTACATCAACAGTGTCCAACCAAGTCTGTCTGTCTATCTATCTATCTATCTATCTATCTATCTATCTATCTATCTATCTATCTATCTATCTATCTATCTATCTATCTATCTATCTATCTATCTATCTATCTATCTATCTATCTATCTATCTATCTGTCCATCTATCTGTATATATAATCAATTCATGTTTATCAATTCAACATCCAAAACCAAGCTCTCTTATAAAGAGAGAAACATCAATCCTCTCCTGCATCCTTCCATCACTGTCATAGAGACAACAATCTGCTAGCTGTGCTTGTCCAGCCTGATATGGAACGGTCTTTTCACAATCCTGTTGAAATCAAATTCTGATGGATGCAATAAAGTCCTGTACGTTTTTTTTTCTCATCCCTGTTTCACTCAAAAATGGATAGAATTAATTGAATTTTGTAAGCAAATTCATGTTGATTTTAAGCTATAGAGGACAAACCTGAGCATTAAAGTATAACTCTGAGACATGATGCAACTTTACCATAGCTACCATACCATAACTGGTGCTGATTGATCATATAGTATTTAAACATACAAAATTGAAACATTAAGTAATGTATCAACTAGGTGCTACTTTGCTAGAAAAACAACAGTTTAAAAAAAAGGCTGATGAAACCTTATGAGATCTCTATGTAACAGCCACTGCGTCTGTGAGGGGGAAGAATGTCAGCTCACCTGATGCAATGTCCACCCGCATGTTCTTCTGCTGGGTGACGTTAATGTGCGCTGTGACTTTTCCCTCGTTTAGAGCCAATTCCAGCATTCCATCTGCCAAGGAGCTGAACAGGAGCAGGCCGCTGGGGTTCCAGGAACGGAACTGGAATCCCACAGACACCATATTGTGGTCCCTTCTCCCCGGCAGCTGCAGAAAGCTTGTGCCATTGAAGAAGACGGGGAACGTGTGTGTGTCCACGCAGGAGAACGTCAGGTTGCGCTGAAAATAAGGCAGGATAGAAAACACTTAAAAGCCATTTATGTTGTTTAGAGTGTAGACGCTAAGATGTAATTGGTCAAACAGCTGTTATCTTTATAGAATGCATCAAACATTATATCACTTCTTAAAAATAAATTAGGTCTCCCAACATGGCCGAGGTAGTTATGCTGGTCTATTTTGAGGCCTTTAAAGGGGGCGTTAGAAGTTTTAGACCTTTTTTAAACCAGGTAAGACCAGCAAAGAACCTTAAATCAGCTGTTTTTCTTGCAAAAAAATATGTCTCTGTTCAACAGCAAATTCCACACAACACACTGTATTATGTAGATCTCAAATGCAACATCTTTAATACACTTACAAGGCTGCAAAATAAAGTGACTAGAAAATAATTCTGGGTCTGAAATGGTTGAGGACCTTTCATGTGGAACATGGGCTTAAAGAAAGATCTCTCAAAGTGCTGCTCCAGCATGTTCCGTTCCCAACCACGCCTTCGATTTCTGAACCTTAAGCTGGAAAAGGGGTGCATGGAAACAACGACGAGGGCTTTTATTCATAACTCTCCAGCTCTACGTCCTTCTAAATGGTAATTTGGAGGCACCGAATGCACTTCAGCCTTATTTCAAATATAGAGAACTTAATCAGTCTCATCACAATGAAATAGAAAAGTGCACTCAGCCTTTCTCAGCGCTTCATAAGAGAACCTCCGCCCATGCGATGTGTTTCATCAACCTTGAATATAATCCTTCAGACATGAATAATAATTCAGAGCCTGTCTATGGTGGACACATGTCAAATTTGCAAAGGAGGAGAACTGTGCTATTTACATGCTTTTAAAGGGATAGTTCGGTCAAAAATTAACATTATGTCATCCTTTACTCATCCTAATCTGGTTCTAAACCTGTATGACTTCCTTTTTTCTGTGGAACACAAAAGAAGATATTTTGGAAAATGCAAGTCCAATGTTAGGGTCCAACATAGGGTCCAATGTTGACCCCATTGACGTTCATTGACTTTTTGTGCAGAGAAAGAAAGTCACACAGGTTTAGAATGACATTGGGGCGAGTAAATGATGACAATTTTTATTTTCTGTTTAATTTTTGCCTCCTAAAATACAGTACAAGCATGATTGGTTTATTTGTCAAAATACAAAAATCTCTAGAACAAAAATATGTTAATCTAATTCAAATATATTATAATTTACCATAATGCTTGACTGATGTTCTATGACATGATGTGCTGGTGTAAATGTACGGCAGAGATCAAATTTTATGTATCAGAAAAAAAGCATTGTGTCTCTTTATGTTTGTGGTTCCATTAATGAATCACATAACACTGATATGCTTATCGGATATGATGTGCAATTATAGCATTCTTTGTAATATCACAGGCAGTGGAAATTAGATTATTATCAGTGCTGACAACAGTCATCAAATCCGTGTAGATGATTAACATTCCCATCAGCATGTTGTAACAAATTAAACGGAAACATACAGCATAGATATGAGGTTTTTAATGCAAGCTCCATCAATATCATGTCTGAACCGCTATACATTCAGAAGTGTCAACCTTGCACAGCTCTTCATGGTCATACACCTCCACAAAAACCTCCAGGCGAAAATAATCTAAACATTAAATATGCACAGTCTGTCATAAACGAGAAAGTTATGCAATCAAAATCAAACTCTGATCAGTCAGATATGGTCCGTGGTGTGTTGATTGAAAAGGGAATCGACTCACAAAGCTGGAGGTGTCCAGTTTCTTTCTTCTGGCCAGGTCAGTGATGTTCTCTCCATTGTAGTTGATGCTCTCCATGCAGCCTTTGAAGTTTCTTCTACCTCCTGAGACTGGCTTCCCAGAATAAGGCATCCCTCCGAAAGTCAGCTGCATGGAGAAATCAGACTTCTTAGAGACATAAGCCAGAACAACTGTATCAAAGAATTTCAACCCACCAAGTTCAACACAACAATATATACAGAGTGTGGGGTAAGATGTGCCAGTGGGTAAGCCAAGTCACCTCCTTAACCAATAAACCATGCACAAACATTTTTTTTAAATCAAATTTTACACATCTCGGGTAAAATTATTAAATGCCACATTTCTTTTTTTGTCAAAGCAAATTATTGCAGGTCTATAAATAAATGGCATGCATGTTGGTGAAATGCCAGTGCAATAAATATGTAAATTATTCATATTTATTTATTAATATTTCCTTTAATAATGAATAATTCTTTTTATATTTAGTTTTAAATTAAAATGGTTTAATTAGTCAATACTTTCCTTGCCGGTTTGTTAAAATGTAATGTGCAGCAAAAGATTTTGTAATGGGATTGTGCATTAGTAAAGGATTTACGTTTATATGTTATTTTGAAATGGAAATCATTCCTATATTGTCCAAAGATACAAGCCCCCCTTGACATGACACAGTTTACCCCTAATGTTTTGTCACTTCTTGATACTTATTGCGGGGGAAATTCATACTTCGATGGCCCTATTTTCAAATTCGATTCATTATACACTTGTAAATTCCGTTGAAATATGATGGTGAAATATAATTAGCATTTAATTATTACCTCTCTTTCATTTCTACTTCCCTGGGGACACATTTTAGCCACAACCCAAAAATATTCAGCTTGTGACAATGGAGTAAAATGATACATATTTTGTAAAATCAGATAATATCTAGCTATTGAAAGATGCTTAGTAAACACTATTATACATGCAGTTTCAAACAAAGTACTCGTGCTTCAACACAATAGTCGATAAATGCAATTGTTTGCAAATGCAGTCTGCGCTCCAGCAGAAAACGACACACCGGTTTGGATCCATTCTTGGCTCAATTAATCAGACACTTTCACTTTAATTGGGGTCAATTTGTCTCAGACCAACTGAGCTGTAACTAGCCCTGTAGCATCCAATGGCAACAGGAGCGTCTGAGCTCAATTGAATAGATAAGGAGTTGCTCCCACACCATATTCTTTACGTAACTGAAAATTAATTTCTTATACATTCCTCTACAGTGCTTGTTAATGCACGTAATTTCTGTTTGATAACAGTAATATCCTGCTACATATTATTAGTGTGGATTAATCCTGTGTGGAGAAGCGGATTCAGACGCTCTGTGCTGAAAAGAATAACAAGGGATAAAAATCCCACTGCAAACACAGTGAGAACCTCCCTGGGACAAAGTGTCTTGGTTTGACATCACGGCTTTGAGCTTGAGATCTCTGGATTGTGTGACGGCTGCAGTGTGACCGGAATAACAGAATAATACAGATAATTACAGAACAGTGTACTCCATTGCTTTCAGTTGTTTGCCTTCTGTGTCAAATTAAGACACATTTAATTCTTTGCATTTGTAAATAAGAAATCTATATTTTTATATATAGATTTTGGAGCACCTAACCCCACTCTTACCCTAAACCTACCCACTTCTCAACAAACACAAGTACAGTCAAAGATATTTATTGCAAATTAAAGCATTACAAACAATTCGTGTTGTGTTCCAAGCCTTCTTAAGCCATACAATTACTTGATATGAAGAACAGAGTGGAACTTAAGCTTTTAATCGCTGAAAATGATTAATGTCACTGATATCTCATTTAAAAGATACACCAAAACTATACCCAATGCCATTTCACAATCAACGCTGACGTAATGCTTCTTCATAATGTGTGCAGAGGATCTGAGCTTGACAATGGACGGAGACGGTGATCGCTTTTGGGTCTGTTGCTCACACAAATCAATCGTTTGGGCGGAACACTTGGAAAATTTTACTTTTGAATAAATTGTGGCTGTAGTCGTATCTGTATCTTATATATCCTGCGTTTTATTTGATAAAATACACAAATGGGTAGTTTTATGGATAGGGGTTGGGTTACATGCTCAAACATGTCTAAACACTGTAAATAAAATTGTAAAATGTAAATGTGATTCTGGCTGATTACATTGAAAATCACACCCCAACATATATGTCAAAATTGCAAAATAAACCCCAATATATAATTTCATCATGATGATAACATTTCCATGGCCATCGCGTCTGTGTATAGCACCAAATGTTACTCATTGAAAGCAATTGAGTACCCTGCACATCGAAAAATGATGCTAAAGGGGTACCTGTGCGTTAAAAAGTGACGCGGAGGGGTTCTGACCAAGCATCAATATGTGATGAGTTGTGAGACTGTGTTGCATATCAAGTATCATAAAAGTGGTTCTTGTATTCTATTCCATGTCTTCTGAAGCCATACAGTATTAACAAACTGGCACTTTGTTTAAGATACAGACCAACATGTGGACAGTTTAAGGAGCCAATGAAGCTACAAGGTTTAGTCACAATCTCTTTTATATGCTTGTCATTAGTTAATTAATCTTTGTAAAAACCCATATACAGAGGTAAAGCCAATAGCATGGATTTTTTTTAATAAAATAAAAATGACTAAATATAGATACAAGGTTTCCGCCTGACAGCAACACTTTTTTGTAGCATATTAATTTGGCATTTAATAATTTTCCATGACACACCTGACAGCCTGTCACGGCACACTAGTGCACCACGGCACAGTGGTTGGTAAACACTGCCATAGAGGATAATCTTCAAAAATGAAGGAAGTCAAACAGGTTTGGAAAAACATCTTCAATTTAGGTGCACTATACTTTTACCAGCAATACTGACTTACTCAACCAGCATGACCAAGTTTTGTTGATGAAAAACATGGTTATGTTGGTTTAAATAACAGAATAACACAAAATCAGCTTTAAATAGCATAAACCAGCTTGGACGGCCATGGAAATTCATGCTTTTTATCAGCAGGGAATTCTCACAATTTTGCCTGTTCTTTGTCACAGCATTCATGCAGTTTTATCTTTGTGAGATGAATCTTTTCCAAGGACAATTATAAACTTTAAAGACTTACCAGTTATGGGGAGTCGCATTTTGAGGTAAGGCATCCCATAATGCACCTGCTTGTTAAATGAAGTTCAAAGCAATAAATCATTCACTTTCTCAGTCGTACCTCATAGTCCAGGTCAAGGTGGTCAAACTCCCCGTTGGTGCGGAAGTGCTGAGTATGCTGATCAAGGGTGAAATTGACATTTCTCCTGTAGCGCTCAATTACTACAGAATGCCAATGATGATCGTCCAGCAGACTGCCGCTGGTCACAGATGTATGGCCCAGGATGGAGCCGTACTGATTACTTCCTACAGTTTATTAGACATGGGAGACGGTCATTAATATCAAACATACCTGTACAATATCTTCACCTTCACTGCAGAATACTTATTGATGGGCGGAACCTGTCTTCACAGTGCATTTGAGATGTTTATGTCTTTATGATACACAAGATAATGGGTTTTGTGTTTTACAGTCTATCAATATTTCTTTTCCCTCGGGCTAGGTTTTCCTGCAATGCAGGTCCATGGGATATTAAACGTATAGTTCACGTAAAAATGAAAATTCTGTCATCATTTACTCACCCTCATCTTGTTCCAAACTGTATGACTTTCTTTATTCAGTGGAAAATTCAATGAAAGTCAGCGGGAACGAGTGTTGTTTTAGACCCCATTGACTTTCACTATATGGACAAAAACATTCTTCAAAGAACTTTTTATTATGTGCTCTACAGAAGAAAGTACGCCATACCACTCAAAAGTTAAGGGTAAGATTTTTTTGTGTATATATTCTCACCAAGGATGCATTTATTTGATTAAAAAATACAGTAATATTGTGAAAATAATTTAAACTGCTTTTTACTTTAATGTTTTACTGTAAAATGCAATTTATTCCTGTAATTACTCCAGTATTTAGCGTCACATGATCCTTTAGAAATCATTCTAATATGATGATTGGGTGCTCAAGAAATATTTATTATAATTATCAATGTTGAAAACAGTTGTGTTGCTTGATGAATACAACAGCATTTTTTTGAAATATACATATTTTGTAACATAATAAATGTCTTCAATTTTGATCAAACTGCATCCTTGCTTTTTTAACAAAAAGAAGCTTACTGACCCCAAACTTTTGAATGGTTGCCTTAGTCATACAGTTTGGCAAATACATGAAGGTGAGTAAAGATTATATAAGATAATTATTTAAATAACTAATGAGGATCAAACAATCAATGAAACAATAGAAGACCACAGTCAATAAATAAGCTGAAGACATAATGATATACTTAAAGTAGCACAATAATGATATAATTCCCACCAAGGCACACACATATCAGTTTTACCGAGGTTTATCTGCAGCTGGAGTCGGCCTCTCCTCAACTCCAGTGTGATGTAGTCCCCCTGTTGGCCCTCTCCGTGCAGAATCACCCCTTCGCTCTCTGATGCTTTAAACTTCAGGGCTATCACGTCCTTCAAAATCTTCATCTTCTTCATTTTGAAGCGGTAAGAGATCACCCCCTGCCCGTCAAAATTAATCACATCAGCCCCTGTTGACAGGAGGCAGAAAGACAGGAGAAGGAAAGGAGATTAGCACCACTGAGGTGACTGGATGTCATGCCCATTTTTGGCTAAATGATCGGTTGAGTGACTGTTCTATGGATTGCTTGGGCGAAAGCATGGTGAAGTTCACAGATAAACTGCGGCTGGGATCAGGTGATAAACTACAGTGAGGAGGCAGAAAATTGCAGCTGGCTATTACCTGCTGACAAAGCCTTTCTGCTTATTGCGCAGTGGAGGAGGATTTTTGATCCCTGTCATGGCTCGGAATGATGCATACCGGAAGTTATGAATGTAAATTCCCTTCGCGCCGTCTCTCGCTCACTCTCTTGGTTTCATCTCCTGCACTGACACCGCATAACCTTTGTATATATTGCACAAGCTCACAATTCCTGATGGCACTTGATTGCTTTGCAGACTGTCTTTATATCATTCTGAAGCCGTGTAAACTTATGAGCAGGTAATTATGGAAAGATCTCTACAGCAAACTGGAAAAACAGAAATACAGACGTGATCGTGTTCCCTTCCACCAGTAAGATTGAAGTGGCGTGTTTATTCTCTAACTTTATTGAGAGATTGATTGGGTTTGATCTGAGCTTAATTAAAATGTAAATGATGGTGTTGATTTTGCGGTAGGCTTGTGAATGCATTAACTTTGGACTAAAAGGGTTTGGTATGGCAGCAATAAAAAGGAAATTACTACTTTTGTTAATGCAATCTGCAGCCATATACTGTAGGCACAGTTATGTAAAAATACATACACATTATTTATATAAATTACATTTAAAAATATATAAAAAAATAACAGTTATTTTTAAATACAGTGATATTTCACAATATTACTGTATCAAATAAATGCAGCATAAGCGACATACTCAAAAATGTTTTACCAACCCCAAAACAGTAAAGTATACATATCATAAGTAATATATATATATATATATATATATATATATATATATATATATATATATATGCACACACAAAGCGCATATATTATTTATTTTTAAATTCCTTGTGGTTAAGCTTACACCATATAAATTACGCATATTAATAAATAATCATATAAATAAATAAATAAAACATTTTAATAGAAAAGACATAATTCTAACTAAAACAATGTGATAATTATGTCAATTGACATAATGAAATGATTTATGTTGGATTTATGAAATAATATATACAGGGTATGTTACATTAAGTGTTTTTTCCCCCAAGTCAGTCAGCGAGTAAGATACTTCTTTCCATGATTTAAATGGACCGTTCATGCATTGCATTCCTGAGGCATGTAAAATCAATTTGCATTTATCGGCTTCCATTAGCAGTGGAAATTACAAAATGATGCAACAACTGTAATTGTTCTACATGGAAAAAGCGCGTGAGAATATGCATTCTGTGTAATCTGTCATGTGCATAACAACCAGGGGATGCCTGTACTGTAGTATATAGTGTCTACTGTGTGTGTGTGTGTGTGTGTGTGTGTGTGTGTGTGTGTGTGTGTGTGTGTGTGTGTGTGTGTGTGTGTGTGTGTGTGTGTGTGTGTGTGTGTGTGTGAAGTATCTGCATGTGGAATTAATTCAATTCTCTCCATGCACCCTGCTGGGGACTGATTACTACACTAATGCATGAGTATGTGTACTGTGTCTGGCCAGTTGCTCTACCACTCCTCTTGTCTCTCTCTCTCTCTCTTTCTCTCTCCATTGCCAATCCCCTTCACCTCCATCACGAATGCATTCATCCGTTCTCGCCCGATCAACAAGGTCAGAGCACTGCATTCATTCTCATTCTGTGCTTCATCTCCACTGCAGGACTTGCTTATCTAACTCCCATTCTTTCCCACTATGCTTCCTGAGAAGGGCTATCTCTATTCCTTTACTGCACATCTTATTTATTTTCACGCAACAGTCAGTGCATTTCCGTGTCTGAAGAGAAACTGAGTGGTGGAAAAAGTGTTGTTGTACATATTAATATGTCCCTGTTGGAAAATTGTTTTGGAGACATTGTAACTAGTCATTAGCTGGTTCATTTGCTGGTTTGAGATGGTCATTACTTGGTTCAAGCCGGTCAGTGTAAAATGGTTAAAGATAGTCATTAGCTGGTTTAAGATGTTCATTAGCTGGTTCAAGCTGGTCATTGGTTGGTTTAAGATGGGTAACTCATTACCTGGTTTAAGCTGGTCATTACCTTCTGTAAGCTGATTTAAAATGGTCATTAGCTGGTTTAACCTGGTCATTAGCAGTTCAAGCTGGTCATTACTCTCTGCAAGCTGGTTTAAACTGGTCATTAGCTGTTCACACTGGTCATTAGCTGGTGTAAGCAGGTTTAAGGTGGTCATTAGCTGGTTTAACCTGGTCATTAGCTGCTCAAGCTTGTCATTACCTTCTGTAAGCTGGTTTAAACTGGTCATTCTGTTCAAGCTGGTCATTCGATGGTGTAAGCAGGCTTATGATGGCCATTAGCTGGTTCAAGCTGATCATCAACTATAGTGTGAGCTGGTTTAAGATGGTTATTGGCTGGTTTAAACTTGTCATTACCTAGTTTAAGCTGGTTTAAGTTTGGTTCAAACTGGTTATTACCTATTGTAAGCTTAATATGGTCATAATTCAAGCTTGTCATTAGCTGGTGTTAGCTGATTTAGGATGGTCATATATTGGTTTGAGTAATTGGTTTGGTCATTAGCTTGTGTATGCTGGTCAATATTTGCTGTAAACTGCAGTAGTGATTAGCAGGTTAAAGCTAGTCACTAACTGGTGATTAGCTGGTTGCTAGTTTGTTATAGGTAAGGTTGCCAATTTAATGAGTTAATGTGATTATAATTAGCAGCATTAGTGAGTATTAGATTTTGATATTGTTATCTAAAAGGTGTAAACGTTGAAAAACAGCGTGATGTGACACTATGGCATCAAAGATGTGTGTTGACTGTTTGACAGTCCTTGTTGCAGGTCCCGATGGTCAGCTTCAGCCAGCAAATGATCAGTTTATACCAGTAAGAAATAAATGTTTCAAATCACATCTACCAGTTTAATCTGGATTTTCCAGCAGGGTGAGAATACTGTGTATTTATGCCTCCCTATACTCTCATAAACAACCATTTGGGGATGGCGGCACATATTTATCGGCATCAGTGATCAGCTGCATGAGATGACTTAGGAATATGAGCAGTTTCACCAGCAGGAAAATCAGTGCAGCCAAACCCCCCTCGGCTCCTCACTAGCAAGAAAACAGCTTGAGGAATGATACGCATCTAAAGATACCAGGCTTCATTCATACTTGTCATAAACACAAACATTCAGAAGAGCCAGGCGTCAGGTTTATTTACACTATCATTATTTCAATGGCAGTATAAAACAGAAAAATGTCTACTATGCTGCAGTTTAATCAATCTCAAGGATTTTATTTTTATCTTGTCCGCAAAGAAATAAATGAATAAATGAAAAAAGTGAGAAGTTTGAGAATTATGATTTAAAAAAAAAATGAAGATGGTTCTTCTGGTCTGGGGTAAAATGACAGATGATTACATCACTGTAATGAGAGAACTGAGTGTGATACTTCTCAAACCAATTTATGGGGGTGTTAATTGAAATTTGTTATCAAGATCAATTTGGCAGCACTTAATGTAATGAAAGTGATGAATTTGTCAAGGCTACACTCTATTTCAGAAAACAGAGCATGTTGATGTAATTTTTCTCGTTGCTAATGAAATTACAATATTATAAAAGGCTAGATTGAAATAAAAAAAATGAAAAATAATACCAATGAAGCAAGTGGAATGACTAATGCCAATAATTCACAAACGTGACCTACAGGGTGCGCTTACACCCTGTGAGCCACATTCAAATTTCAGGATGTTTTTGAGCTCATAGAGACAGCAGCTCCAAAAAACATCTGCTCATCTGGAAAGCATTGCTGTTTAAATCCATGATTTGCAATGACTGATACCTTTCAAACAAATGAAAATCCAGCAAAGCTGTCTCTGTAAGATGATAGCTTATCCTGTAACCACAACTTCAGTGCAAAGACAGGACAAATATGTAGCATACATTTTGTGTTCAGTGCGTACATTGTTTTTTTTTCATCTTGTTGGTTTTGTGAAGTTGCACCAGATACCACGTACATGTAACCACGGTCCAAAGTTAACACTATGCCGAATGCAAAAAAAAAAAAAAAAAAAACTCTTCAAAGGGACACAAATAAATACATTTTTTACATTATTTTAATAATTATAATAATATTAACTTTTTTTAGATGATCTCATAGTAGGGCTGGGCGATAAAACAATAATGATAATCATCTCGTTATATTTTTCCTCTATAAAATTATAACAAAAATTCGCTAAGTGTTCAATATAATGGTAAAGGGTAACTCTCGCCAAAATTGAACCTAGGCTATTTTTGTTAATCTACCCGAGTCAAACATTCGTGTACAAGGATAATTAGAATGGAAACTACACTTTTAAGTTTGACCGTATTTTCGTTTTCGGTCAAAATGCCAAAATGCTACACAAAGTTTGCTAAAAAGAAAGGTTTTGTACGACTCACTTTATCAGTTAGTGTTTCCGGTGGCTGGAATTTTGTTAGTCAAAAGTGGTCGATCTCCGAATACAATGTAACATGAGGAGAGTAAAGATGGAAAGCTCCTAAAGCTTGTTTCCATGAGATATTGCCATGAGCAAAGTGTCTAAGTTATCATGCTTTTCATTTGAATTACATTTTTCCTCATATGGAGTCAGTTCATTACGTTGCATTCGGAGATCGACTACTTTTGACTGACAAAATGCTGGCGGACGGAAACGCAGTGAGTTCGTTCAAAATCGTTATTTTTAGTAAAACTTTGTGTACACAAACAATGTTGTCAATGCTCGAGTTCATGTGTAGAGCCCCTGGTGATACTTCGAGCACAGTTTCATGTTGTTTCGAGCCTCCTTCGTGTTTAAAAAAAAATCTAAATCAAAAATGTTTATGCTCTCATTGTAGTGCCCCATTCACTCCCATTTAAAAGGCATTTTGACCGAAAACGAAAATACGGTCAAACTTAAAAGTGGAGTTTCCATTCTAATTATGCTTTTACATGAATGTTTGACTCGGGTAGATTAACAAAAAGAGCCTAGGTTCGATTTTGGCGAGAGTTACCCTTTAAAGCACTATGCAAATAATGCTGCTCATGCTTGTTGCAGACTGTTGCACTGGTGACCATAGCTGATAAGCGCTGGCATTGTTGCGTATGAGAAACATTAAATGAAAAAAGCGCCAAAAGCGGAATGAAACAGGGGTGTTCATTTGAACCATGCACCACACGGAACATTTAACACACCGCAGCGTGAGCTTAGAGCGAAAGCATTTACTCGCTGAGAACGCTGATCATCTCAATCATGCGACCAGTAAACACTGCTGTGAGATCCAGAGAGAAGCATTTGAGTTCGGTGCAGAGTTCTCCCATACAAACCACAAATCAAATCCCTCGTGATTTAAACCAGTTTAAAGCCCGATGAAGCAGCGCAGACTTTCTCACCCTAAGTCACGGTTCGGTACGTACCTCGGTTTATGAGGTCATGATTCGGTACGAGTCTGGTACATTTACTTGTCCCCCCCCCCCCTTTGTGTTCCCCCAAATAACCCATCATGGGAAGTGTGGCAAGCAGGACGAGGCCGAAGGCCGTGAGAATCTCACGGATGCATAAAAGGAGGAGCGACGACAGTGAAGGACGAGAGAGGACCAGGTCTGGACTATTTTGTGTTATGTTTTGTTTATGTTTGTGCGTTATTTATTAAAGTGTTAAAACGTTTATGTTGAAACCTCCTTCTTCCCTGATCCTTTCACTGCAATACAGGAAGGTTTGGCAAAAAGTACATTTTGGACCCTGTTAACAACTGCCCTGATTGATTTAATAACAAGTGAAGTGAAACTACATACAGTATTAAAAGGTTAAAGTATTGAAGATCTAGGGGTGTCAAACTCAGTTCCTGGAGGGCCACTAGCAGAGTGTAGCTCCAACCCTAAATAAACACACCTGATCCAGCTAATCAAGTTCTTCAGGATTACTAAAAACTTCCAGGCAGGTGTTTTGTAACTGACTGAAGCTACACTCTACAAGACAGTTTGACTCATGTTCAATTAAATAATTTTTTTTGATTTATTTGTATAGCGCTTTTCCCAATACATAGTTTCAAAGCAGCTTTATAGAAAATGTATGAGTCCACATTACAATTTAGGGCGTTTTCACACCTGAAAGTCCGCACCAAGGTCCGAACCAAAGTTCATGTTTTGATACATTTTATACATTCGGTAAGTTTTGGTTTGGTTCCACACTGCAATTATGCGAGCGCACTAAAGAACTTTACATGACATGCTTGCGTCCTGTCGTCATCATCTATGTGGGCTGCATCTCGACATTGATTGGTTTGTAAATGGACGTGCGTCTGACGTCAGCATGTTGTCGGGTAACTTTGACAACAATGAATGAACAGACGCATATCGTTGAAACTATATTGTTATTATTATGGCAATACTACCTGCAGCACCAACTATACGCAAGGCTAGTTAAAATTTGCCAAATTAACGTCCTCATTGTGCTAACATTTGATCGTCGCCAAATTTCGTCTGTTTGGTCCGGACCGTGGTCCGCCGGCGGTTTCACGCCTGTAATTTTGGTTCGGATCAAACTGAAAAGTCAGAAAATCCGGACCAAACAAGGTAGGTGTGAAAGGGCCCTTAGAGTGATCTGGTATCAGAGGTAACTGTTATGTATTTCAGAAATATACATATACAAATCAGTTTGCAAAAATGTGTATAATTTAAGGCAGAAACAATGAGCTCATTGAAGTAATACTTATTTGTTAACAAATTATTATGACATATATAAAATTGTAGCATTAGTGCATGTTGATTCAGAGTTTGCTTCATCTGTACTGAAGTCCTCACATGAAGTCCTCATGTGACCTAGACAGTTGTTTTTCTCAATTTATATATAGCCAAAAACATCACGTTGGAGAAATACTGTGCTTGATTAAACAGGGCACAGTATCAGTTCTCTGTTCAGTTTTAGTGAACACCAGGGTGGCATAATAGTGGATATCTGTGCAAATCATGGAAAAGATTTGTATGGGATGGATAGCTGACCTTGACTTTCAAAAAAAGTTGTGTCAGCCGATTTCTTTTAATTGTACCGGGATCTTTCCGAATATATATTGCCATCTTGCACTGCATATTAATCACTCCAGTGATGCAAAAAAGCTTAGAACCACGATTCCTCAGTATGAAAAGAAACGTTTAATAGATAAAACTGTCAATTTTATACTGAGCTTAGCAAATGTTCCAGCTTTAATAAAGATTGGGCTACATAAAAAAAAAAAAGCACAGTTATTAGGATAAAAATCCCAATAGGCTTCAGCATCATATATATTCAGCATAATATAAATAACTGCCACAAAATGCTGTCTTAGCTGATATCTATGTGGAATGTGACAGTGCAGTGTCAACTTACAGTACGGGCACCCGTAGATCTCGAACCTGAGGCCGATCCGTCCCTCTTCACTCCAGTCTAAAGGAATGATGCGCAAATAACGGGCCACAGTCGGGTTTTGCAGGTCATGCCGAACCACACTCTCAGTATTGGAGTTACCTGCAAACGCCTGCAAGACAGGTGCGACATATGTTACTTCACTTTTTAAACTTAAAACCTAGCTATATCTCACATAAATAAAACACTTAACCATAAACACAATAATCACTCCTATTTAAAATAATTAAATATATGTATTTGTTAATACCGGTAATAATAATGATCTCTTTCATACATTATATATACTTCCACTTGTGTAGACATTTTGTATTACAAATATTGCAGCTCCTGCGATAAAATGCTGCTTAATTTCCTTTTCTTCCTTTGTGTTAATATTCAGCACGACCGATATTGACAGAGACATTGAATATTTTTTACTATTATTTACATACTATTACTTCCTCCCTGCAATTTCTTCTGTGAAACAGTTTGGACAGATTTGTCTCATCTCTTGTCAAGTGTGGTTTTGAGAGATCTTCATGAAACTCTCTCTACTGTCCAGTCTAAGAAGCTGTAATCACCAGACCAAAAAAAATAAAATAAAAAATCGAGGCTACATGTAGGTGGAATCAAGCTGCATGGCTCTGTGGTTCACGTTGACCCTACGCAGCTTCTTGTGTCACGCAGAGCAAGAAATTGATGCAGTGGTCCATTGAGTGGAGGGAACTTCAGTTGCCATACAGACCATGTGGGATTGGGTGATAAGCAGCTCAAAGCCACCAAACTGGAATGATGCGGATTATAGTACTTGCCCCCCCTCCCCCTCCCTCCACTAAAGAAACCACCATTATAAGGACTTTATTGTGCAACTGGGGATTTCTTGTCAGGAACATGCTGAACGTGTCAATATTGGAGGCTCCATACGGTGGTCCAATGTTTGAAGTGCTGATTACTGTGCTCTGTAGTGGGCAACTGGGGAGTGTTTACTTCATTTTTCATTGCGAAGAGAGAAAACGGAGTTGTTGTGAGGTTTCAGGTGACAGTGTTTTATGGGTGGACCTCCTGGGCACAATGAGTAGGCTATAGTACAGAAAAGGGGTTTTCAAACTGGGGTCCACTAGGGGTGCTACGGAACAATTGAGAGAATTTTACAATAGTGTATTTTTTATAAATATAATAAATGTATTGCAAAATGTAAAATATTAATATTAATAAATATAATAATTTTCACACACAAAACAAATCTGCTATTTTGGAACCATATTTATTGTGAAAAGTTTTAAACAACTAACATTTGGATTTTATTGAAAGAGTTTCAGGGTTATTATAACTTTATTTTAAAGTATCTGTGTTACAGTGTAATTATAAGTGAAGTACTGACTAATAATAATTAACTGCATGTATTTACTATAGGGATAGGATTATTGTTTGGATTAATCCTTGTTAAATAAACCTTGGATTATTATCATCATCTGCGTCTTCATTGGATCTAGCGTTAAACGTACTTTACATTTTTTTACAGTGATTTCTCATTTAAACTTAGTTTGAGGATGCACTAAAACTGGAATAACAATTTATAAAAATATATATATTTAGAAAAACAAAATAGCTAAAACTTTAAAATGAAAATATAAAAATTAAAAAAATGCAAACTAATGAAAAATGTGAATAAAAACTACAATACTATCTAAATGACTCTAAAATAACACTGAAGTGTTTCTCTAATATTGTAAGATTATATTTAAAACTACAAATAAATCTCAACTCCAGCAATCTCCCTGTGTATGAACTGTTTTTGCTCTCACTACATTTATTTGGCCTCACAGACCTATTTTTGACTTCCATTGTGTTTAGAAAAGCAGATTAATCCTCATAAATCTGCATTACTTCACCCGGCACAAACCAGGCTAAAAGTTCTGCCTTCCTAACCAGAATGACTCAATTTTGTCGCAGTTAATTCCAGATTCAGACCTTAAACAGTCAGCGAGTGTGTAATTAGTTAGCCAAATGTGAAGTCACCCTGAGAGCTTTGCTGCCTGGAATGTTGTTTAATCAAGCACCTTCACAATTTAAAGCACAAAGGCCTGTCGGAGATAGAGGCTGTCTTTCATTAGTGGAGAGTTGGGTTTAGGAAGGAAGCCAGCTGTAACTATCATAAGCGGCACATTCACTGGTTTCCCATAGTATAATTAAAGTTGCTTTTACTTATTTTGTGTTAAAGCTCCTGGGTCTCTTCTTCCTTTAACAGCTTTAAACAGCCATCTGCTCTTTGCACATTTCACACTCTGAGGATGACAGACACTGTTCTGAACTTTTCTGTACATGGAGGTTGACCAGGCACTCCAACCATCATAACAAGAATAAAACATGCTAGTGGTTGTTCATGTTCGATGATGATCTTTTTCTTCACCTGAAATTGTAAGATGTATGCGGCAGGTTTGGCCAGTTTAACATCCTTCATCCAAGAAAGTCTAATATATAGCTGTATAATACTGGCAGATTTGTGGAATGCTGCCAAATAAAACATTCAGGTCTTGCAATTGTTGTCAGTGTTGTTTTATGTAGCCATTCTTTTGTTACATCAAGAAATTGATTTTGTAATATTTTACCCTTAGAGTATGGGAACTGGGAAATATTTTCTGATATATTTCCTATTGACAATCATAAGAACAATCTATTAAAGCTAAGTACATGACCAAAGCAATCTGAGATGGTCCTAAATCAAAATTATAGTGAATCACGCAGCTGTCACACATTGTGATCCAACACATTAATCTGTTTGACGTTCATATCACATTTTGAATGGCTAATTACTATGCTAACACAGGTGCAGAGTTTGTTGTGGTCTCAACTGATAAATTAACTTCTGTAAAATTGCACAGCATTGCTGGCCCACACCACTTATTAAATAGTTTAGTTGTAAAAGTTACAATATTTTATATTTACAATATTTATTAATATATATATATATATATATATATATATATATATATATATATATATATATATATATATATATAAAAATTATATAAAATACATTCATATTATTATTAAATACCAATAATAATGACAATGATAATAATACTAATACATTTATTTTGTATAGCACCTTTAAAAGTTGTTTTCTCAAAGCGCTTATGATAATAATAATTAGGCTATTGCCTTTTATTTGTCATTGTACTGAAGCCACTCTAGAGTGTGCAGGCTGATACCTTGGTCCTTTACATGCAATCTGCTAGAAATCACATAAATAACACATGATTAGCTGATTGGCCTCTGCAAATCCTGCAGCCTATGAGATTACTTGCTAAAAATTTAAATAATATGGTTCATTGTTTGCTGTAAGCCAGTCCTGCAGTTTGCTATCAGAGTTGCTCTGAAACCCTTCACCTTCCCCAGCTCCACCTGCATAAATCTTCAGGGAAAATGGTCTGCGAATCGCTTGCCCAAGCAGAAAAATGTGTTGGTGTATTTGATACAAAACAAACTAGACTAAATCAAATAAAATGAAAAAAAGTCATAACTGAAACTATGTTCATAGTATTGGATTTTCTCCATAGGGAAATGTATCCCCAGAGCATCACCAAGTGATCAATTTTGTCAAAACCAGCAGTTAAATCTAATAAAACTAACACGACAGAGTTACCAGCATCAACTGTCTCAGTTGAGTGGTGTTTACTAAAACCAGACTGGTAGACTTCACCGATCTTATGCTCTTCTAGAAAGTTTTAGATAAAAATGAAAGATGAGACACCAGTCTGAAGTTAGCCAAGACAGTCAGGTCCAAATTTGGTTTCTTCAAAATAGGCTGCACAAAAGCCTGTTTCAACATGTCTTTGCTTACCACTTTTTGTAACCACTGAAATGTAATCAATTCAAATAGATTAAAAACTGCAGTATGCCAAGCAGGTCTTGAGGATTTATAAGTCATTGGTGAGAAATCCACTCTAATTGCATCAATCTTAGATATAAAATAGTCAATGTGTTTAAAAATTGTCACATAAGCATTTACTACCGTATAAACAATATTAAAGAAATATATATATTTTCCGAATATTAAACATTTTCTCTATAAATTCTGCAGAATATACAGATTTAGCTGACCTTACAGCTCTCTGAAATGTTGTTAGTTTCCTTAAAAATCTCATAAGAGATTTGAAGTTTATCAAAGCTTGTCTACAGCACCGGCTCTCATCATTCAACCAGGGATCTTATTTTTATGGCATTACTTTTTAGAGGAGCCACTGCATATAACACATCTTTACAGGTTAAGTTTAACAGTTGAAGGTGTTAATCCACTCCCGTGTCCCGAAGAACACTGTCGGCACATTATTAACCTCCCTGAAAGGGAGTTCTGGCAGGTCACATTAGTCAAGCTCGCATCAGTTGACTCTCAGCTGATCCACGTCTACCTATAGGAATACGACACCCATCACTGTATACATACAGTATATAAGCTCCTTCAGTATTATCAGCAGCTATCGCGTTTCTCAGGAGCTAATTACCCTCCTCCCTCCCCAGCTCCTCCTCTCGACAGTCAGGATTTGGCATTCAGATTACCCCTGAATCAGACTAAATTCTCTAATGTTGTACATTAAAATTAATTAATGATATCTGCAATGCATTCATGTTGGTTCTGTTTTATTTACCCTAAGGGCGGTTCATGCTACACTCCCTGCTCTTATCCATGCTAGGCTGCATGAGTTCTTGCCCTGAACAGAACCATACCACCAATCCAAACTGTATGCTAATTGTCAATCAAATTTGACGATAGTGGTCCTGGCAGAAATACTGAATAGATTTCATAGGGTTGTTAAAATGGCAGAAAACTAAAAGAGTAAACAGGACAGGTTTGTGATCAGAGATACTGTAATCACTTAATTCTAAGTCCTCAATAAGGACTTAGAAGCACTGGGATAAAGGTTTATAGTTCAAAAATAAACGCTGCGGTATAGCGAGCCAAATACAGTAAAGCACCGTTTGAAAGAAAATTGACGCTTCAAATAAAGATTGTTTCAATTGCATTGTTACATCGGTAGGTCTGTGTCTAATTTCGCAGGCACTCAGCATACTTGATTAAAGAAGTCACAGCTCTCCACTGATATATAAAATATAAATACAATCATAACAAAAAAAGCCAATAATTAGTGTTTAAAACAACAGTGTTGTTTTTATGATACCATATTTACTACTTTTCCACCCACTGTTAACAGGTCCATATGAAAATATATAGATGCCTTCATCTTTTTTCATGTCATACATGGCTTGCTCGCTGTAGATTCTTTTAAGTACTGCTTTCAAGATCTTGTGGCAAGTCAGTATGATGCTGAAAAACCACCATTTTACTTCAATGTCAAGGCAACAAGTGATGAGCATCTCAAAGCGAGCATTCAGGATTCATTGCAGAGACAGACACATTTAAACTCAACCACATAATTGCAGCCTTGCTTAAATGATTTATGGACATTCGAATGCTTTTAAGTGGAATCGCAACCACATTTTACAGCATAATCGACGGGACACCCAGCGACGTAACTCTCTGCCAGCAAAGTGAAAGCATGTGACCCAGTATTTAAAAAACCATTATCTTCCAACCGAGAGTATTTGGCACCCTCGTACTTTTCTCACCACTTGGGGTTGTCGTGACGGATAAGGTGAGGACAGCTTTTCTCTCAGAAACCAAGAGCACAGCTGAATCAGTCAAAATGCCAGTCATATGCAGATGTGTGTAGGGCTGACAGGGCCAGCTAACTCAGTGACAGTCTGAATCGGCGTACTTTAGCGATGAGAGACTCACTCAAGAGTGGAGTTAAAGGAAAAACTGACAGAATATGTAAGCCTCCCTCATTTCACGGTGTAAGCAAAGTAAAGTCTAGATCAAGAGTGAGCTAACGGTGGACAGGGTAGAAAATTGGCAATGAAAGTCCATCAATGGGTATTTTCTGCTAACACTGCATACATTCTGAGACTAATAAAATGACACTGAAATGGTTTAAGTGTAACAAAGAAAAGTAAAGTCTTAAACCCTATTAAAGCCTATTTTGCAGAATATGCGCATTTAATGAAACAGACCAGTAAAAGAAAAAAGATCTGAATTGTGAGAGAGAAAAAAAATCACAGATATCTCCAGAATTTTTTTATATATACAACAAGTACACGCACACAAAAAAACAAAGCTGCTTTTTTTACAATGGGAGAAAAGGGTACATAAATGGAATTAACAAATAAAAAATATCACCATTATACCATTACATTTACGGCAAAAAAAAAATGGCAGCTCTGGTTGCCAGACATTCACAGTAAAAATATTTCCAGTATTATGGCGTGCCTGTATGTTCACAACTTACAACCTCATATTTTATCAAGGGATATAATATTTATATACCAAGCTTAAACTAAAAAAAAAACAGCTTTTTTGTTTTACTAATAACCTCCATAATAATACAAATATATAAAAAAAAGAAACCCCCATGCAACAGATGAACTAATCTTTCGTCATTGATCGACCTCTTACAGCAAGCATCGTAAACTAAATGCCTATTAGGGCGTAACGGATCGTGGTTGATCCGTGATCCATATGCACCAGACCCCACGGTTCGGCACGCATGTGATTTGTGGATTAATTGCAAAGTTTAACCATCATAGAGTGAAACTTCATCATTTGCATGTGTTTTGTCATGCCAATTTACACATTCAAGCGATTTTTTTTTTTTTTGGAAGAAATTAATACTTGTATTGAGCAATTAAATTAATCAAAACATTTATAATGTTACAAAAGATTTTTGTTTCAAATAAATGCTGTTCTTTTGAACTTTCTTTTAGTATAAATACATGAATATGATACTTTGCACATGCAATTATAGGCCAGACTTAAAATCCAAAACTTAATCTCGTACAAGTAAGAAAAAAAGTAATATACTTTTATAAATATTGGATATAATATCCAAATTTCCTTTTCATGGATCTTAAAACAGAGCAGGAATATAGTGTGAAAACTCTTGGAATGTCAAACAAGAAAATACCCAGCAGTCAGAATGAGATCCGTGTAATAGGCAAAAACTCACAGTGAATAAAACAACTATAGGCTTTTTACACCCCAGCGAGGGGTACGCCTCGTTTCATTGGCTTTCTAAATGCATGTTTCAGCAGATTAATTGATGGAGAGGTTTTGCTGCCATTATGCCACATAGAGGGCTGGGGGACCACATGGGAAGAAGAATATAAGAATTCAGCGTGTGCTTATTCAGTACAAGAGGCAGTGGTTTGGAGTTCATTCAGAATTGACTGCAGGGGCTGAGAAAGGGTATCAGTAATGTATGAGCCTCCAAAAGGATCCATTAAAATTCAATTCACAGAAAGGTACTTGTGCGGGGGGAAAAAACCCAAACAGGTCACACTCAGAGTTGGTGTCCAGGAAATGGTGAGGAGAGAAAGAAAAGAAAAGCGTTTAGAGGAGTGACAAGAAAGTGCTTTTTTTTAATCTACAACAGCATTATCAGATACAATCAGATACTTCCGGGGGTTCCTGCACCAGCCGAGAAACTGCCACTGAGATGAGCGGGAATGTTAACGGATAACTTTCTCTGGGTATTATGGACCTCCGTGGGTAACATTTAAAAAGTGTGAGAGACGGCACAGTCTAGTCGTGACACAATGGGGTACCAGCTAGAGGCTAAAACACAGGGAAATGTCAAGCCTCTGAGGAGGTTAACTTGTAGCTTTCACTGAGAATATAGTGTGCGTGACATCTGTCATGTCACCTGAGTGTTCCAGCTCAAAGCTGAATGGGAAAACTATCCGCTCCTTTCGCATCATGATCAATCAATGGGAATAAATCGCATGGTGTTTGAGTGAGACTTTGCATGCTCAGCACTTTCCTCAAGATGGTGAGGTTCTGTCAACTCTTCAATGAAGGAAAACGCTCTGTTCTTAGCATTTCCCCGTATCCCTTCCTCTTAAAATGCTATTTAAAATTAGAGGGTTTAAAAGTGTACAATTATTTTCTGATCTTAAAATATTGTAGCCTCCCCCTTTTTCGAACGATAGGATGATGGAAATTGACGCAGAGCCAGATTTTACTCAAATAAATTCAGCTTTGGTGAGCATGAGAGATGTATTTCAAAAACATTAATACATCTTACCAACCCCAAACTTTTAAACTGTATTTTATGTTACAAATTTCGAAAGAATCATAATCAAACAACAATATGCATTATATACATTTCTGCCCAGGTTACAGTATGTAACCACAGCAACTTCTGATAATTACATACAGTACATCATTGTTCAGCTCTCAATGAGCTCTGACACAAGAACCAGCACAATTTAGCTGGAAAACTGCTATACAATAGGGATGCACAAAATAACCATAATACATTATCAGCTATTGGCTGATATTTGAGGATTTTTTATTTATTGATATCACTTTTTTTGTAAATTATGTATTATATTTGTGTTTAAATTTGTATAAAGTACTTTTTTATACAAAAAGTATATTTAAATTATAAGATTTTTATAATAAGACATTTATTGGTTGTTGTGAACATGAAAATAATCAGATTATTGATATCAGACAGAATTCTAATATCAATGCATCCTTAGTAATACAAAACAAAAAAAGACAACACTCAGCACTATTAAACAAAACATATCTGTTTAAGAAACTGCATGTATTAGTCTTAGTCTTTTCTAAAGGGAACCACAGAGTATGCAAATACTCTCCATATAAATCCATAAATCGTGTTATTTGTTAATGGTAAGCAAGACACCATTCAGTCACACCAGTACACATTCCAGCTGGGAGACACCAAAGACTAGGCTAATAATGCATGCACAGCATTGAACCCTGGGCTATAGAGTTAAAAAGAACAAGGTGTAAATATAAAAGAAAGCAGTCACACAGAGAGGTACAGTGAGCTGTGGCGTAAAGGTTCGAAGATTACATCTGTCTGCTCACGAGTAATTAAAGTCATTTTAAAAATAAACCAGGACATGTGCAGTTAACTGGTGTCTAATTGTCTTCAAATAAATAGCAGAGAGATCAGTTGAAATTAGCTCAAGGTTTCAAGCACAAATACATTTACATTTGTTATAAACTGTAGATCATATCAACAGCAGTCAAGCTTTCATTGAAGATTCAGCACACGACACAAAAGTCATAGCTGGGATTATATTGCTTTCTGTTAGTCAATCAGCTATGAAATGGAATACATAATCTCTTATGGATCAATTTCAAAGAAGTTTGGATCAAAAGCATTTTAGCAGCAATTGCGTTCGCATGTATTTGATTGGCATAAAGTTTAACTGTTATCCACAAAGGTCTTTGCAGGAAACATCAAACAAGTCAACAAAGGAAAATCTTTTTCACTCTTTGGTTCTCTTTGAAGCAAAACTATGCAGCGGAGTACAAAGGTCAAGAACTTGAGTAAAAGTAGAGATAGTCTATGAAAATATTACTACAGTAAAAGAATAAGTACTCATTTTCAGTTTTACATTTACATTTATTCATTTAGCAGACGCTTTTATCCAAAGCGACTTACAAATGAGAACAATAGAAGCAATTAAACTAACAGTAGGACAACAGTTTTACTTGAGTAAAAGTACAAAAGAACTTGATTTTTAATGTACATACGTATTACATATAAAAAGTACTGATCGATGAACCATATATTTATTCTAGCCAGAGCTAGTCAGACTAGTCATAAGCAACTAATAAGAAAGATTAGTGCACTGATACATTTAATGTATTGCAAACTAACAAACTTTTTATTTGATTAAAAACACTTATCAATATCAAAACATTAAACTTTAATACACAAAATTTACTGATTCAAGTGTGCAAACAAGTGAAATAATAGACCATATAGTATTTTCAAAATGGGAAAAAACAAACCCATTTCAAAACACAACTGAAGCAAAGACAAATTACCATTCCATGCCATTCCTGAAATAATGGGGTTTCATAAAGAGATACAATCGTTTATCTTTTGAACAATCTGAGGTCATTTATTATTCCCTAACTAAGTCTGACCTAGATAAACAACCATGTCAGGAATGTCTTCTTTCCCTGATGAACACAACAAACATGGCAGTAGCAATGAATTACATGGACATAAAGCGAACTTTTTATTGTGAGCAATTCTGTGCCTCTGACATGTCATAATTCCCAAACGGTTCCTTTGCCAACGTCACATTTAGGAATCGGTGGTAAACAGAAATCATTGTTGACTTATTTATCTCACATCAGGGATCAAGTAAAGTCACAATATTAGATGTATTGCTGGGTCAAAGAGCTTCACTGATGATGTGAACATAGCTTATAGCGTTGAAGGCATAGGACATCATATGTCATGTTTGTCATACATGGCAGTTTGTCATTTTGTGAAAAATGGAATATGACTGTTACTTTGCACGCTAGTATACACTTTTCCTATCTCTTTTAGCAGTTATTAAGCCAAACTGCCATTTAACCTGAACTGAAATTATTTGGAATAGTCACAGCATGATTGAAAAATGTCTCAATTTTTTTTTAAACCTCATAAATGCATCCATGAACCAAAACAGAATGCTAGAAATGCTGCGCATGGCATATAAAAGCACAACAACTAACCATTATTCATTAACAACACAAAAGGCCTTAATTAATATTCAAGCATATAAGCCTGTCAAAGAAAAATAATTAAAGGCAGGGCCCAAAATGCAATCAAAATTATTCAGGAGAAGAAAAAATTGTCCAGTCCAAAACTGAACTGCATATAAATCAGTTGGACTCTGGATATTTTGAAAGTCTACTTGTGATTGCTGCTTTAATATTGAAACCATGATTGGTAGACTGGTTTTCCTTGAGTGGTGAATTTCTTCAAGAGCTGGGGGCATGCAATCAGATATCAAACCGAATGTAAAAACATATGCTCCTCAATCAAGCTAATTTAGCAGGGCTGTAATGAAGAGTTTGTTCGCTTATGCCTTGCATTTCTTTTGTCAGTCTTTTAGGCAACAGTTCACTGATACTGAATGCCCGATTTTATACTGATGTAGCAACTGAAACTATTCCTAATTCCCACCTCGGTCTTCTTAATGTTTGAAAACTATTGATCTAGCCTGAATTAAACAGTAATGCACAGTGACCTGTACATTTTCCAGAGATGAACTGGAATCCAAGGGCATTTCAGTTCACAGAACGGGGGGAAAGCTTCATTCCCCTTCAAACAAGCTTCATTCCCTTTTCCAACTGAGAACCAAAAGAGTTCAAAAGTGTGTAGAGCAGAATGCAATGAGAGTTAATGATAGGAAATGCCTGAGAGCTGAGGTGGTGATCATGACAATGCTAACGCATTCCGTGATAATTGTGACTTTGAATAAAACATGTATTACAGAGAAACAGTGCCTTAATGTGTAATTCTGTAATGTGACATCCAAATTGATTTGCATTAAAGTCATTTCTAAGTGTTTCCAAACTCATTTTTTTTCTGAACATTTGAAGTATCAATATATACTGTTAAAAGAAAAAAATATTCTGGCAGTAAAGTTTACAGACGTATTCTGTGATTTATACAATCTTCTGAAGCCATTGCTTTGGGTGAAGAACAGATTGAGATTAAAAACCTCAGCTGAAGTGATGACTGACAAATTATTATTTTTGATAATCGACTGATAGCCTTTTTGCAAAATGGAAATACTTGTGACATTGTAACATTTACAGATAAGGATTTAGCAGTCACATGTAAGTTATGTGAGGGAAAACTGGGGTCATGCACTTGTCCCGCAGCAGCTCACTCTGTGCCCTCCGGTATTTTTAAGATCTGTTATGTCCATAGAAATGCATTATGCAATGCAGTAAAGGGACGTAATTCCTGTATATTTTCGGTGCACAGTGCACATATGCGATTAATCAAATTCGTTGTCGATTATTTTCATTATTGATTATTATTGATTAGTTGTTGTAGCCTTAGAAAATACGCAGTCATGGGCAAGAATCATGTTTGGATTTATTACAGTTCGTCACAGATAAGGTTTGCTCGCAGATGTATTAGCAGACTGGCTGTATAATGCTTTCATTAGCATCTCACAATCAATCAACTTTAACATACACGTTTGTCGGTGTTGTCGGATCATCAGCACTTTTTTTGCAATGCCGAGAGAGTGTGTGCATGGTTGCCAAATTGGAAATATGAACCCTTTCACAAGTAAGTTTTAAACTATTTTCGAACGTTATTTTAGAATGTTTCCCCTTCTTGTTTCCATGGCGACGCGTCATGCTTGTCACGTGACACACCGCAGACAATAACATTGTATGACAGATGTATCACTTTTATTTCCTTTTTCCTTTTTTATTCAAAATATTCACAAACTTGCTTACCATGTCATCAACTTTCTGAGATTCCGATCTCAAAAAACTCCAAATGTATTGTTTTACTAGTGCTTATGTCTATTTAAATGTCTGAAACCTTAAAATAAAAGTTAAACATTATGTGGTTGAAAGCACTGCATAGTTGTGATATATGACAAGCGCTGAGCGTGTCCATCTCTAGCTCAGTGCCAGCCAACGCATGAAAGCACAGTTTGAATCCGGCAGTTATGTGACGTCACTGTACATTCTAAATCCCATATGTGGGACCGTACTCTCAGTGGCACAGAAATAAAAATCCCATATATGGGACCATACCGCTCAATGACCAGAATTATCTTTTTTTTTAAGAGAAAAGCCCAGTTTGGGGGATTTATTATCTTGGCATCTGGCAACCCAAAGCAGAGAATGAAAAAAAAATAAAAATCTGGACAAATAATCAGTGGGGAAGATATTGCGCAGATTATTTTTAATTAATCGAGAGAAGCAGAATATATAGAACATTTTCTTCCAAGAGTAGGCTATAGGACTCCTTTGAAAACTTGAACTGTTTTAGTCTAAAGTCTAGTCTCAACGTCAAACTTGGATAGAACAAATGATGAAATCATCTGAAGTGAGCTGAAAATGTCCAAGAGCAAAATTAAGGTGGTGCAGGATAAAAGACAATAACGATTCCCTTGAAGACCACCCTGTGTGGATCGCTGGTTGGTCCAGTAATAATTCCCCTCCCCTCTGCTGTGGGTACTGAGCACAGTGGTACATCAGGCTGAAATCAGTCTGTGAAACCGTCTTTTTCTGTATCTAAGAGCTTCCTTGATTGCTTACTGTTGATTAAAGCACCCAGGAAGAAATCAAAGCATCCTCTTGACTCATTGATCTTCAGTCGTCCTTGGTGAGCTCAGTATGTGGAAGAGGTATGCTAGCATCCTGCCACCATAACCACAATGTCTCACGAATATGTCAAGGACCAATCTTGAATCTTGATTTCATTTTGTAATTCAAAACATTCCACACATTAACGATGCTACTGTCTAACAAAAAGAAAAAAGAAAAAGAAAAAAAGAGCTTTATATGTAAACAACTGAACAGCAATTTGATTAAAATGTGAATGAAAACTCGAGATGAAGACCCCGGTCATATCAATCTTCGAGAAAAAGTTGTTTTATTCTACATGAAGTGGGTCATCAACTCAAAGGAGCTGCCATGTCAAAAAAGACAATGACAAGGCGTTTTGCAATTTGGAAGTTGCCACAAAGTACAATATAACATTTAGCCAGTTAGAAAGGTATAAAACAAATATAAGTACATGTAAACAAAACAAGCAATATAAACCAAAAGGAACTAAACAAAAGACAAACAAACAGCTTTGGTCTGAAGCATCAGCCGCTAGTAAACAATCATCATGCATCCACACTACTAGGTGTCAGTATAAAGTACAAGAACACTAAGATCAAGAAGAGCCAGTGAAATATGGGGGGAGAGAAAAACTTTAAATAATCATTAAAATGGGTTATATTTTCCACAGACACTACCATTCAAAAGTTTGGAGTCAGTAAGTTACGAAATATATTTATTTGAAATGTTACAAAAGATTTTTATTTCACATAATAAACAGTGTTATTTTGAATTTTCCATTCATCAAATAATCCTGAAAAAATGATCATGGGTTTATAACAAAATGTTAAGACACTGTTTTCAACTTTGATGATATGAAATCATATCAGAATGATTTCTGAAGGATCATGTGACACTGAAGATTGGAGTAATGGCTCCTGA
This sequence comes from Phoxinus phoxinus, assembly GCF_949152265.1. Classification (NCBI taxonomy): domain Eukaryota; kingdom Metazoa; phylum Chordata; class Actinopteri; order Cypriniformes; family Leuciscidae; genus Phoxinus; species Phoxinus phoxinus. Next base: position 12,560,631 of record NC_136899.1, on the reverse strand, counting down.
AAATGCAGCTTTGCCATCACAGGAATAAATTACATTTAAAAATTTATTAAAATGGAAAACAACTATTTAAACTTGTAATAATATTTCAGAATATCACTGTTTTTACTGTGTTTTTGTCAATGTTGATATTGCATCAAATCACTGCGGCATTGGTGAGCATTAGACATTTAAAAAATGTTTTAATTAAATTGAAAGAATCAAATCTTACCGACCCAAACCTTTAAACAATAGCATCCAACACTAAAAACGACAGTATATGGATTATTATGATACTCACCCAGATGTTGCCATCTTGATGGTATGGTTTCCAGTTTCGGCCTGTGTCACTGTAGAGCAGCCGGTAGCGTGTTGTCCAATCAGAGCTGCTATATCGACCCTGCGTGGCGATGGCTGTGACCTGTTTTCTGCTTCCCAGGTCGACCTGCAGCCACTGGTAATGATCACTGTCCAACGGAGACCAGCCCCCCGCACCTAGAGAAAGAGCACAACACTCAGCATCTTGTTGTATTGATCTAAAATCTCTGTGGTTGTGTCATTCATGGGATTGAGGAAAACAGAACAGGAACAAATTCTTTTGATTTTTGTTTTTTGTAAATGTTATACATGTTCTTTTCAAAGTTTTTGTTAAGGGTACAAATTGAATGGGTCGATAATCTACATACATCTTTGTAATTTATCAAAGATAATCTGTTATGGTGTTGGGTCTACTGAACTAACTGGATATATTCAAGAGGAACATCTGTATTATTCTGTTCTCACTTGTCTTGGAAGTCTTAAGAACAGATTGCCTTACAGATGTTTTATCTGTGCTTTTAGCTGGAGGCTTTTGAACATTTGTTAAAGTGACATTTGAAGGATCATTAAATATCGTAAATTCAACAATTAATATTAACAAAATGAGCCCTTTTTAAAGCCTCCCAGTGCCTTCAAGACCCCTTTCAAACCTCTCATGTAATTCCCACTTCAGGCCTGCATTATGAACATATAGGGCCTCCTTAATAGCCTATCTTTGCATATGAAATAATAATAATTTGCATATTAACATTTTCTACCGCAGGAATATATATATATATATATATGTTTTTTTTAATCATATCTTTAACACAGAGAAACAATGTATTGAAAATTAAAATATTACAGGCTACAATATATCAAATTCATAAATGCAACCTTCATAATAGCTTGAATGAGTTTACTTTAAATAGTTTTATCATAAGAGGGTCTTCTTTCCCTCGAAGAGGAGAATCATCAGGGCTGGACTGGGGCTAAAATTCAGCCACACGTTTCCCCATAAATTACTTAATGCAAATTAGAGTGATATAAACAAAACAAAAAAAGTATTTAAATATTTGTGTGAACATGATGAATGCCATTTTTCAAAAATGATACCCCTAATAATGATTTATTTTATTTGTTACCAAATAAAAGACAACAATATCAGTGAACAATAGATATATAAAATATATGGATGTGTGTGAAGACAATTAAAAATATCACTTATGAGCAGAATATTTTTATTGTGCATCATTTCCAATCCAGCGGTAATTGTCAGCTTTGTAAAAGGTGTGAACATATCATATATGAATTTTTAAGATATATAAACTGATAGTAGCAACATTAGTCTTAACAAAACAAAAGAGTCAGACATTTTATTCTAAAAGTGTTAAAAGTGTCATTTCCACCACAAAATAATATTAAGCACAACACATCATTCGAGATATGGTGGAATATTGTGGGAATTTTCACGACTTTCAGAAAAGAAAAAAATAAACGAACAAACTCGCTTTTACAGGAGCAAAAGTGCCCATAAAGAAACACCCAGATATGAATATATTCTATAGTGAAGCCTTTTTATTTATTTATCTGTATTTGTATTGGTATGACAAACATGAATTGGACATTGTTTAAACTGAGAGTGCCTAAATGCAAAGCTGACATTTATGTCCCAATTAAAGGAACACTCCGACTTTTTGGGACTTTAGCCTATTCACCCTATCCCCCAGAGTTAGATAAGTCCATACATACCTTTTTCATCTCCGTGCGTGCTATAAGTCTGTTTGACGCACCCACCGCTAGCCTAGCTTAGCACAAAGACTGGATGTAAATGGTTGCAGCTAGCATACTAATCCAAATAAGTGACAAAATAACGCAAACATTTTCCTATTTACATGTTGTGATTTGTATAGTCACAGAGTGTACAAAAAACAAAGTCACATGAGACACAGACATATTTTAACCGTATAAATACTGGGAACTATGTTCTCTGAAGGCGAAGCACTGCTACTTGGGCGGAGTGATAACCGCAGCACCTGAGACGCGCCGTGGTGAGGAGCAGAGAGTTCGTTCAGAGTTTGGGTAACAGAGTCAGCAATTTATAAATAGTAAAAGCGTAGTTTACAATCATGGATTTTCGCTGTATTGTAAAGAGCTGTGACAATAAACAGGGGAGACCAGGTAATACCATGATGTTTCATAGAATTCCAACTAAAAACGCTGACCGGATGAAGAAATGGCTACTTGCTCTGGATATATTGATCAAAACACACCTAATGAGATTATCAAGGGACATTATGTTTGCTCGGTACATTTCACTGAGGACGACTATTTTCAAAAAAATGGAATTTGCCACAAGGACCATGAAACGTGTGCTGAAGGATACGGCCATCCCATCGATATCACATACAGGACAAAGTGGAGCGGCTGCGGTAAGTGTTCCGTTATATTTTTTAATGTTTAGCCTAACGTTACTGTAACAGTGCCATTAGCTAACTTAGATCTAATGTAATGTTATTGACACTATTATATGAATAGGGTGGTAACTACTATTGCAGTTGTTTACGGGCTCCATGTATCCCCTGTAATGTTAGTATTGTTGCCTCGAACGCGCTCTGTCGTCCCAGTAACACTTGAGCGGAGCTAGAGGTCACGTATAGTCACGTTGGTTTTGTTGACAGAAGAAACAACGGCGCGTCTCAGGTGCTGCGGTTATCACTCCGCCCAAGTAGCAGTGCTTCGCCTTCAAAGAATATAGTTCCCAGTATTTATACGGTTAAAATATGTCTGTGTCTCATGTGACTTTGTTTTTTGTACACTCTGTGACTATACAAATCACAACATGTAAATAGGAAAATGCTTGTTTTATTTTGTCACTTATTTGGATTAGTATGCTAGCTGCAACCATTTACATCCAGTCTTTGTGCTAAGCTAGGCTAGCGGTGGGTGCGTCAAACAGACTTATAGCACGCACGGAGATGAAAAAGGTATGTATGGACTTATCTAACTCTGGGGGATAGGGTGAATAGGCTAAAGTCCCAAAAAGTCGGAGTGTTCCTTTTAAGTATTTTGTGCCCCCGATCCGTTCTGAATGATTGAATATTGAGTATCTGCCTATGCAGAGTCCCGATCCGATAAATGTATTTTTCTAGTGCTTGGTCAAGCACATTAAAGTTATTAAACCCAATCCAGTGTACACAGGGATGTGCAGAGTTTCTCAGTGGCTCAAATTTAAAAAAGGGGCAACTTATTTCGACACCCTGGTTTGCCAGTTTGTGGAAAACACAGAGTATTGCAGCATTGGAAGCCAGCAATGAACAGGGTCAGAGATGGCAGATTCTACCAGACCTACAGTAAAAAGCATCAGCATCCATCTAAAAAGTTATATGACCAGAGAAGCATATTAAAACGCAGATAAATCAACAGATCAACTTAAGGCTCGTCAAGCTGAGGAGTCTGAGGAGCAGGGGGCGGGGCAAACAACTCTCCAATATTTCGAATTTGGACTGCAGTACCCATTTCAACTGCTAGCTGTCAATATTACATACTGCACCTTTAATAGCAGTTAGAAAACCCACTCTAAGGTGCATACCGCCACCTACTGCATGACATCTGCGTGACAGTTGACAAAGTAAAGGATCGGGCTTAGGATAGCCGATACAAGTCAGTTAAAAAATAGCTTAATTGGCCCCGGGCCGGTAGCGATTCTTGAGATCGACTCAGGACATCCCTACTTTGAAGATAGTAAGGAACTTAATGGAGTGGATTTACTTCTTAGTAAATATAAAGCAGAATGGCACTGCAGCCAGCCAAAGGGAGAGTCAGAGTGAGGACATAAAGTGAGGGTCAGCAGTTTAGGGTGTCCATGGATCAGTACAAGACAGAAGCTTAAGAGAGTGTAAGGGAGTCAGGGGACATCCACTCCACCGCCACCTGCAACCTGCCACCAAGGCAGATGTTCTGAGGAGATAAAGAGAGCAGGAGAAGGGTACTGGAAGGACACCAGACTCTGAGAAAGAGGGGGATAAAATAGGTAGACGGATAGGCAGAAGAAGACAAAATAGCTCCTGGAGTTGTAACGTTAGGTCCAGATAACAAAAAAAAAAATGAAAACACTCAATGAATCTGATCAAACAAGAAAAGATAGAACTGAAGAGATGAAAAATAAATTGCATTATGTTTGTCTAACCCTGCCTGATGGGATATCTGTGTAGCCATATAGATGTGGCATGTAGGACTTTGTGATGATAATGCACCTAGGCGATGATAAATCATATGGCATAATTTTTTAACAGTTTACCATCTGCTAACACGCTGACACTAAAGGAAAGAGACTTGCAACCTATGTGATTTGCTATGCCCATTTTAGTGATATGCTTTTGCATTGCGTACTTATGACTTCATTGACTTGACAACATTAATCTATTTGATCACTTCTGGATTCAGATGTACATATGCAGATCAGATGCAGACATTACATTTGCAGTATTGGTTTCTTATACAAGATGAAGCAAAAAGCGAGGGGCAGGACAGTATCAATGGGAGTATGCTGAACATTAATCACAGAATGATCTGTCTGAACTCATAATTAAAATGCTGTCATTACTGTTTTATCATTTTCATGCTTGAAATTTTGCCTCAGCTTTATTTAAAAACTTCATCTACCATTTGAATGAAAGAAATAGTTAATTTAACATTCTCCAGAATGTCGTCATCTATTCACACTCATGTTGTTCCAAAATCCAAATATTGCTCTTTATCAGCAGGGCTGTGATTTGGCCATAGACATGAGACTGCAGGCCATATCGCACGGCTACAAGTGTGATACTGCGTTTATACAACAGTTTGTCGAGTGAGGACACAAGTGTGTGAATAAATAAGAAACAACAACAGAGTGTCTTTAACAGCCAGAAGTGCATTGGTGGGATACTTCCTTCCGCCATGGATTCAAATCAAGTAGAGTATTATGAGAGAGAGAGATCGACTAAGCAAGTGCATTACCTGCCGATATTCTTCAGGTCAATCTTATATTCATAATCACAAAAATGAGTTTGAATGTCCTCTGAGGAAAGCACTATATGTCTTTGTCCTTTTAACAGTTTTAACAGGGATTTCCAATGCATTTGTAAGTTGTGTCTTATAAGGTGTTGTTTAAAGTATAAAAAAATGTCCTTGTTTACGACCTTGTTTCAGAATCCTCACTTGTTTCAATATAAAAGTCTTTGCTACTGACTTACTCATACAGACATTGCTGCCATAATGGCACAACAATGTAACTTTCACTGAAGTCAAATCACAATCACCAACAGACCCTTTCTAAATAACAGATATGGCATGTTATTTATATAAAATATTAGTTGTACTTTATTTTACGTTATCAGTGATTTCTGAAGTGTAATTATTCAGGTTCAGACAGATTTTCTTTGTCTCAAAATCGTTCAATACTGTTTATGCATCAGTAAATCAAGCCAGTGACTAAACAATCAACTTCACATTGTTTCTCCTAGCAGCATGAAAATAATCGGTTATTCAAATTGTGATTAAAATTTATACAGAAAGCGGTCAAAGAACGCTCCCTTTTACAATCGCTGAAGCTGTTCACACAGCGTGAGTTTATCTGGATACTTTACCAAAACTCCCATTATGTAATCAATGACGCTGTTACACTGCACAACGAAGCTCTTACTGTTTTTAAATCGTGTTTCCATTGTTATTTATGGTGAAAGCATTTGTTAGAGTGCAGAAATCGCATTGCAATGATGAGATCACTGCATTCACGCGATCAACTGTAACTGTCTGTCATCTGCTCAATGCTCATCACTGCAACCTTTCATGTGATGGGAATAGATCTAAATATAATGCTATAATTAACACTTCATGATTCGTTAATCTCAACAGCTGTACTAGTAACAGTTTTTGAGAGGGTTCCACATTTAATGCTTATTTCATATGCAAAGATGTCAGCGAATCACAGTAGTGGGCGTTTTCACTGAAGTCTCATAGCAGACACGCCCCTTCAAAAAGAGCGTTCAAATCAGAGGACTAAAATCAGGGTAGAAAATAGCCATTTATTTCTAAATTGTAAAAAAATATATATATATGTAAAAATCATATTAACATTATAAGTGCACCAAAAAAAAAATCTAATTAATAACCCCTTTAATGAGATCCACAATCCACGTGTTACCTTTACTTCATCCAAAGTCCTCATCAGCAGAAAAATTCCTTTCTACGAATGCATTGGTTGGTTATTTTCCCACTCGGCTTTTTAAACGGCAATCACATTTTTTACTATTATATTTCTTACTTTGAAATTGTAATTTCAGGGAAGATATAAATAAAACAGACATTATTGAAATCTGGGACACTAATTACATCTTGTGGGACGCGGGACAAAACTCCCAATTCAGGGACACTACTATCTACATAACAGCCAGAGAGAAATGCTGCAAGCGGAGTAAAACAGTGAAGCGGTTCCAGTGGTGATACCGTTAGAATAACGCATGGCTGGAAAAGGCTCTCAGCAAATCAGATTCGAGAATCAGAACGAACCGTTGTATCCACAATTATTTGCAAAAAAATTAAAAAATTAAAAAAAATTAAGCAAATGTACTACTAAAAAAGCCATTGCAGTCTCAGAAAAACATCAAGGACAGAATTAAGTTTTTGGCAGAATGTGGGAAGTTGTGTGTGTGTGTGTATATATATATATATATATATATATATATATATATATATATATATAGACAGAGAAAAATATTTAATTCCCAGGAAACTAATTTTAACTTCATAAGAATGCAGGAGGAGAAAGAAAGAGAAAGGGAAATAAAGGACATGGATCACTGCTCACATTCCTTATATTAGTCTCAATCTCATGCATGGACACATTGGTATTCAGCTGAGCTTGGGGTACATGACTGAATGCTGGGGGACTGAACCTTTCTACCCCTCTGTCATTCACCTCAGTTTTCCCACCTCTCCCTCTCATTAGTTTCCAACAGGCTATTTTGTTTCCCACATACAGCCGCCTGTCCCTTCCCATCTCCAGCTGTGAGGGCCAAACAGGTTTCTGATGAAGCGAGATTTGACCTTTCCCTCAGATTCATCTCACAGATGAACTGCTGCTAAATAGATGCCCTTCCTGCTGAATGAAAGCGGAGGACGCCTAAGCAAGTCTCAAACCTGATGTCTGGATTTGAGATGATGCCGAGGGTGGACCCCGAAATGACTGTGTGCATCTCACACACCACAGCGACGTGATTACAGCTGACCTTCAACAGGCCATTTGCTGATGTAAATCCATATGAAAAATGTGAAGTGATGGATGTGTTTCATATAGTGTCAAGGTCTTTAGGAGACTGAGTGAAAAATGCGTGAGCTGTGTCATAAATGCGTATTAAAGCACTATGCTTTTAAAAAGATCTAATGAACAGCATGAACACATAGCCAGAGTTTCACCTTTGTTCTTGAGGAGGGTAAAATGGGATAATGTAGGCCCATTTCTATACTTTATATAATACACAAAGGCAGCATAAATCCCAGTTCTGGCCTGTCCTATATAGACTATACAAAACGATGGAAACAATGCAATGGAAAAAATCTACTAAACTAGAACAACCGCATTTCTATTGATTGAACAAGTCCAATCTGGCATTATCATCCAACTTAGGTCATCCATTTTATATATATATATATATATATATATATATATGTATTTAGAATATAGGAGGATATCACTACCAACTGTCACCCATCAAAGTAGATAAATAACAATTCTGCTTTCTATTGATTTTGTGCTCTCTTTAAAATACATTAGTAAGGCTAAATAATGCATCATTGGTGGAGACAGAATGTTGGATGCTGACATATTGGCATTACCAAAGTCCCTTTCAAGGAAAGTGTGTTCACTCCATTTATTTGAATGGGGGAATCCTGAAATCTCAAATAACATACTCAAGAGAAACAGGTCAATTTAGAACAAAGGGAATTAATTTAATTAATTTATTAATTTATAGGGAATTTTGAAAGAATCATTTATTTTTTCGTCCAGCGTTCACTTGAACAGGGAGTAACTATCAGCTCTGCAGCGGATTAATATCCTAACTATAGTGAAAACCCTATTTTATTAGCAAGGTAACTAGATCAGCAGTTTAAGACATTCAATTTGTAAGCACATAGCACTTCTCTTATAAACGAATATATAAACAAGGCTTTATTGAGTATTTTAACACATAAAACTACTATCTAACACAAACACACAAACACACATGCGCGAGTTGCAGAAAGAAAGTGAGGAAGGAATGAGTTTAAAGAGTGAAATCCCATGTTTCTATGTGCACTTTGTAAAACCTGACCTGAACAAACCATTAATCATCAATTTAACCCTTTTTTCGTTCCTTAGGCGGGGTTATTACATTTATATATTGCATTTGTGTTTCTTGCATGTAGATTCCCTTTGTTGGCATCCTTTGATCAAAAAGGTTTCCCTGGTTCGTTGATTGGCTCGAGGTCTTGTCGTTTCTGGAACAACATTCTTGGGAGGCCAATCAAGTTGGTGTGTTGGCGGATGAATGGAAAGTCTCGTAGATGAAGTTGGATGTTGGCATTGCTATTAAACCGTTGACCGAAACTTTGCAGCAAAACTTAACTTAGAACCGAGACTCTCAATGGAAAAGAAAAGAGTATCGTCTTTGGTTCAGATCTGGCCATTTCTCCTCCTCTCACCATAAATTACACGTTATCTGTTATCTGAGTCACTTAACTTTCTTGCTGTAGCAAAGTACAATTTAGACATGGTTTCTATACTAAGAATACAATACTGTACATTTTACGCAGATTTCATACTAGTCATCTTCTGAGTTATGAGCAGACGATCATACTGGTAGGAAACAATAAAAACTTTCAGTCAACCATTCAATACTTATAGAAACTGAATGAATTATGTGTGATCTAGGAATAATAGTCACATATATTGGTTGTAGACATGATATAGAATTATGCAGTTAAACGATGTTTGATTATCCAATACGATATTATTGATTAAGTCCATGTAGCATTGTTTTAAAATTATCTGATGCATTTTGATCATGTAAAAGCAGTCTGTGTGATTTTATTAAGAGATTTCCATGAGAGGTCACTCGGAGGTCTTTAAGAAGAAAAAGGTCTGTTTTGTATCTGTCTTGGTGGGGTCAAACAACCTCTGGTATTATCTTTGTGGGACTCAAGCTGTGCCATCTTCCGAACCAATCAGTCTTTTACGAACTACCTAACATTGGCAACTTTCTTCCTTAAGCTAGGCTCATGTTTTTGAAGCTAGGATGGCCATAAAGTATTTGTAATTGTTTTGTTCGAATGAAAAATCTCTGATCTGCTCTCAGATCTCACACATATTTCAAGTCAGCAACTAAATCTGACATGAAGTGTCCCACAAACGTTGTTTCTTATGCTCAAATAGCATTAAAAAGCTTTTTTTTAAGCTAGTCGAGCCAATGTGCATGTGCAGTCCTAAGTGCAAGTCTCAGGTTTCTATGGAAACCAGTTTCTAATGGTAGCTGCAGTGATGCAATGACTTTATCAAACAGCCATTGGCTCTTTTACTTAGAAGGCGGGACGTATTACGCCGTATTGCGTGTTGCAGTTTCTCCCATTCATTACTAGGAGTGAGTCGTCTTTCTATATCTATAGTCTTTGGGATTACCTACAATAGTCTGGCATGATGCTGCTCATCTAACTATAACTAATGAGTTTTCTTCTGTGACATCACATCATCATCCAGGGCATCCTGTACTCTGGCACGACTGGGCACTTCTGATGCTGTCAAAATGATCTTTTTTTGGCTCTCCAGTTCAATGACATTGGAAACGGTCACAGTCATTGTCCTAAAGCTAATTATATTTTAAAAAGCGATTTCAGCGGATCATGCGCTGTATGAATGTGGATTTCATTAGAGAGTCCACAGTGTCATTGCTATTCATGATATTGAGTAAAATAAGAGAGAAATCCTCAGTGTATTATATATAAAAATGTCATACTCCGTCGACAGGATGAGGTCCAGACATTACCCTGTTATTCACAGTCTTAATGACTAAATAACTGTATGCAAGATCGATGACAACTGCATATCTGCATGGGAACTCTGGGCAAGAATGACACAACTGACAGAAATAACCTCTCTTCAACTCTGATAAGGCATCATTAACATGCATTATGGCCTATGACTTTCATACAGTAATAAGAATCCAATGTCTGATGATACTGGGGGAAAACATGACACATATAACCAAGACTTCCAATAAAAAAACAACTCAAATCTGAGTGTTTCTTCAAGCATTACTCACCTAGGTGTCTCTAAAGTACATTGGGGTTGGTAAGGGAGAGCTGCCATTGTGCACATAGCTGTCATGTCATTGATATGAAACCTCATGTGTGCAGACTGGCAGGTTGGGGAACATGTTCACTGGACACCACTGTGTGGCTTTCAGAGTGACTGGGAACCCTGTGTCACTATGCTGACTGCTGATGGAGGCAGTGCCAAAGGGCATATCCCATTGCTTATTCTCACAAACCCCACCGGCCTTCAGTGAGAAAGGTGGCTGAATTGAAATGCCAGCCTTACATATACACCTGGAAGCTGCTGTTACCACCGTCACCAGCCAATCTTGAGTGCCTTTATGCTGTCTGAACTTTTGTCCATCACTGAAGCAATCATTCTGGTTATATTACACAAAACCAAGCAAACAACAACTATATCTAGTTGGTAAACATACCATCCTCCTAAATATGTTCTATGCGGGGGAGGTATTAAAGGAGTAGGGGAGAGCGGGGCACAACCTAACGCATTTTGGTTTTGGCTCAATTATTTAAAAAATAATTAGGTTAGATTAATCTTTTTTTTTACACAAGAAACATACACATCTCTGCTACAAATGAACACTTAAAGTTTTTTTCTAGGACCTTCCATTTTCGTACAGTTGCACTGAAAGTGACAGAAGTGCAAATGTTACAACTTACCCCATATGCAGGGTTAGTTGTAACAGACAGAGGGGTTAGTTGTAACACTTGTGTGTAACACACATAATTCAGTACTATTTTATCTGTATAGTTTGATATTGTTTGTACATCTGTATAGATAGATATCTATACATCCATCCCTCATCCAATCATCCTTCTATTATGGATCAATATCATGGATAGAGATTTAGGAAAGGGCTGAACAGTTTTGCATGCAAAATTATTATTATTATTAATAGTAACAGTAATAATAATAAAAACAAGCTTAAATCACATTTTAAAGTGTTTATTACATGAAAACAGGCAATATTTTTAATAAATAAACAAGTGATCAATATAGTAAACAAATCCCATAGCCTACAATATTGTGAACACTTGGCGGCTTAGTTGTAACACTGTGCTACAACTAACCCCGCTGTGTAAAAAATATTTTAAACCTAGCTAACAGTTGCTAGGAGTTGCTGACATGTTTCAAAATGGTGCCATGTTTTAGCCAACAGGACAGTGATTAAGGCAATATAAAGTTATATTTGGTAACGTACACACACAACTCAGAAACAGAAAAATACGTATGATGGAAAAAAAATACTTAGATGGTGTCAAAACACTCTTTGTCCCGTATCTTCACAAAATATTACCAAAAATTTTCACAAATCCACGGGAGAAAGTCTTCTGGCAGCGAGCGAAAAAGAGCGTAAACACAACCCGCGTGACCCTGAGTAACTACGTAAAAGGTCCGTGTTACATTTAGCCCCGCGTTAGGTTGTGCCCCGCGCTCCCCTAGTTCACCCAAAAATAACAATTCATCATTTACTCCCCATCACAAACCTGATTGTATTTCTTTATTTCTTTATTTTAATGTTGGTTTAAGAGGTAGTAATTTTGTTATGTGATCTTATTTTCTCTTTCCATTTAGCTTTTGTCACGAAACGTGCTGATAAAAGCTCACGAAGACAAGGAACAGGAAACAGGATCTTTAATGACAAAACTTAGTAAAATCTTACAAAATATACTTCTCACATGCTATACTGTTGACGAAGACGAACAAACACTGAGGGAGAACTGAAGGCTTAAGTACACAGCAAAATTAGATAATTAACGAGGAGATTGAAAAGGCACAGGTGAACGGCATAACTAATTAAACAGACTGAGGCAAACTAGATCTCAGGACAGAATCAAAAACACAATGCAAACAACAGAACAGGGTATACTCGTCGTTACAGCTTTATTTTCACTTCAGCTTTAGAAATGATAAAACTTCCGCTAAAACTTGTTTATTTCAGTTAGTTGCAGGCAACATTTCTAGTTTTTTATATCAAATACTTTTAATAGTTTTTGTTAACAATAACTTAATGATATTTTCCAATACCAATAAATAAATAGAATCACAATAATAATAAAACATCTCTAAAATCATATATGGCCAAAATGGTAGTAATATATTGTGCATCTCTACATAAAATAATGATAAGAGTTATCACAGAATAACGACTCGACCCAAGCTATGAGTTTTTTGGTGAACTATTCATTTGAAGTAAACTGCCACATGTAGGCTATGCATGAGCTCTGCTTGACAGAATAAACAACCAAAAATGAATTAATACAGACATTCAAAGAACACCCATTTATTCATACATAGGCAGTACTGTTTACAGAGAGATTTATATGCAGCATACACTGTGCCTAAATGCTTTTAAAAGAATTTGCAATACAAGGCAGTTACAGTCGCAAATTAATATTAGAGGTTTTTTTGTATATAATAGAGCCAAGTGACTCATTGAGTTTGGAAATAACATGCAATTTAAAGCCTTTAAAATCAGAACCACGGCCTCCAGACTCCCATATAAAACATCCATTTGAATCCGAATTCTCTCTCCCCTGAGAGCCTATCAATGCAAAAAGCAAGCAAAATTCTTCTGACGCACATTTAACAGCGCGTTCAATTCTTTCTACATTTGCCCTCATAAAAAAAAAAAACGTGATCTTGTTCTGTCGCAGATGCCAAATTAAACTTCAGAGACGTCCTACGAGGACACGAGAACTTCCATTTTAATTAAACAACATTTTTAATGAGTGGCGAAGAACAAAATTAAAATAATAAATATGTGAATTATGCACATATCACCAAGATAAATCATAGCGTTGCCACATCTGTTGTAGATTTTCGCTCAATTAGTCCTAAGCACATAGTGTTTTCCAAAAGCACAGTTTGGCATAATGGGATGAGCCATTGTAAGCCAGTAATTCACGCCTGGAGTTATTGAAGTAATGACTCTGCGGTGCCATATAGTGCATGAATGTTTATTGAAATGACACAAAACTATATCAAGTCTGAGCACCTGTGAAATTGAAGTTTGTAATATATTGCTGTCATAAAACAACAGCTCAAGAGTGTTTATTGAGGTATTGTGTAGAGAGAAAAAAAGATATGTTCATTCTGCAATTCACTTTAGTGGGTGTGCATATGTGTATGAGCAAGTATTATGAAAATGCTTTACAGTACCTCCTCTTTTGTTTAACTTGGCGTATCCAGGTGCATAGCCACTAGTGAACACTGAGGAGCTGGTGAAGGCATTATGGGGGAGTGGTGTGACCAGAGCTTCATCACATTTTTCTGCAGAAGAAAAAGAGAGAGAAAAAAACATTACGATCACACAAAATAACACAACATAAAGCAGTGAAGCAGCACTTAAATTTCACATTTATTTTAGGAGAGTGAAAGCACCCTTGCCACAAGATGCAGGAAGAAATGAGAGATGCCAATGTTTACTGAGCTGAGATGCACATCATGGCAGACCTTTTCTGACTGCAGGCTCCATTAACACCAGCATATTAAAGAGTCAAAGCATTTGGAGGATGGAGGCTGTGCTCCCGCTGGTCATTACTCAGGTCTGAGGGCGTCACGGTTACAAAGGCTAAAATGCCAAGACAAGTAATCTTTTCCAGTAGATATGAAGAAAATGAATACTGAGCTGGTTTTAGTCATCATGTTAATGAAAACACAAGATATGTGGCTTGATGTGTTGTAAAAACGTTAGTTGTTAACTGACGATTAGTTTATCAAGTGTTGATCAGTTCCAGCAGATTCAGCTATGTTCAGTAATACAAGTAGTGGGTGACGTGCGCAACAAACACTCTCAAATAATAAAAGTGTAGCACCAGGACTGGCATATTCAACAACATGTTTCTATAAATAATGATAATATTCACTGCTAACACTGTGATAGAGTGTTAAAGGTAAATGGATAAATGGTGTTATTGTTTGACAAATAATGATTTCTTTAAAATTATTTCACTTTATCTTTCTTTTTATTAAAGCAACACCAAGTAGCTTTTGCTCTCGGGGTCCCCCTACAGTTAAGAAACAGTATTGTCTTCTACTACTGTCGCAAAATCTGTCATGGTTACACCAGGGGATATACGTGCATTTTGTTGACAAGCCGATACCCCCGAACTTTGCAGAAGGAGTTCTCACGTCTTGGGCAGACTGCCTGCGTTGCGTGTGAAATATCTTCATCCCAGGTACAGTGGCATATGTCATATGAACATAATTTCATGGGTTTTATTTTTTTCAAACGCCAAAAGATCGCGTAGCTCACGTTTACAAGCCAGCGTCATTATAGTAGCCTATTGGCTACTGTTTTACATAATGGATATGCTAATTCAATTCAATGTTTGTGTGGTACTGTAGGTAATAGCCATATATCGTCAATATTATAATATCAAGCAACCTAGATGAATCTGCACATTTGAAAAATCTATTTGCATTATAGCCTGAGGCAAGACACTTTCGCCAGAAAAATAAATAAACAAACATGACTATCAGCCTGGAGTCATTAGGATAGTTATCCTAAAAGATGATTTTGTCCGTCTAATCATGTAGCTATAACTAGACCGACAGCATGACGGCCGAGTCAGCATCGGTCGGCACCCCTCCTCCCCCTTTAGCTCACTGCTTACGCCAGCGAGCGAACGCTGGACCAATATTGATCCTCGTCCGGCCTTTGATTTTATCACTCTCCCGTTTTCTCTTCCTAGTCTCCTCCGACAAAACCTCTGCCTTCTTCAGTTTAGTTGCTGCTTCGGCCGTGACAACAACATACAGACGCTATACCAGCCGGCAAACAAACGCTATTTGGGCTCTCACGTCTGAATTTGAGGAAGTGGTGGGCGAAGTGAGGTGCCGTAAAGCAGTAGAATATTGTAGTTCTTTTTGTGCTTCGGTTACTACCCGAACCCCGAAGTTCCGTAGTGCCAGTAAAAGCGATACAGAGTCAGACCCTGTCAGGCTATGGCAGACGTGTCATTCAACCTATTGTAAGTCGATGTACCATCACAAGGGTCTTGGAAATATATTATGAAGGTTGAAAAACTACTTGGTGTTGCTTTAAACTAAATTGTCAATAAATGGTAAATGGACTGCATTTATATAGCGCTTTAACAGACCCATGGCCACCAAAGCGCTCTACATATTGCCTCACATTCACCCATTCATTCACTCATTCATACACCGGCGGCGGTGTCAGCCATGCAAGGCGCCATCCAGCTCGTCGGGAGCAGCTGGGGTTAGGTGTCTTGCTCATGGACACCTCGACACTTGGTCAGGTGGAACCGGGGATAGAACCACCAACCTTTCGGTTTGTAGACAACCTACATGAACCACTGCGGCAGTGAACCACATTTCACTGCCGGCCCAATTAAAAATTGCCGCCCTAAATAAAAATAGGCTGTATCATGATTATGGTATTATTTGGAATCGTCAGTGTTTAGCGATTTAATGGACTGATCAATTTTTGTCACAATCAACCATGAAAATCCCTGAAAATTGTCATTCCTAATGTGATGCATACTGTACACTGTAAAATAAAACAAATATTATTGGATTACATTTGACAAGAAAACAGCCTTTCTACTTCGAATTCAGTGTTGTTTGCCATTTCTTTGTAATTAGTTGTGAAATGTACTAGCAATTTCTGAGTGAAAACACCATTTTCAGTGTACACTTGACATAAAAGTGATTAAAAAATCATAATGAGACAAAGAGGACAGTCCAGATGTGTTTCCAAATGTGTACCAAATAAGATTTCATGCTGTTGTCCTTTCTCATACAACAGTGTATGCAAACTGGACAACTATCTGAATGACAAATGGCAATAAATGATATGGCATATGCAAAGACAGCTTCCAGACACAAACTGTCCCAGAAGAGCCACAGCAGAAATGACAGATAGCGGTAGTTTGGTGTATTCAATATGAAAACACATCCGCTATATTTGCTTTCAGCCGTTCACTCAATCAGAAACCCTGGACGGAGGGAGGACTTGCTCATACTGTATGTGAGAAGGGTAGACGCATCTGATATCTGATTCTAATGAGCATCTGCCATGTTCAAACAATATTTAGCTATTTGTCTCCAAATCCCAAGTCAAATCAGTCTTTTGACCAGGAGTATCAAACAGAAATGCATTCACATATGGCTGTCTAAACCAAGATCTACATCTTTTATAACTCTCGTTCTCACCAGACAATCCCCATTACTCAAAGGACACACGAAAACAGTACACTCTGTCATTTGTGCCTTCTCAACCTGTTGGTGGATAGCAGAAGTACCCAATTACAGTTGACATTATAGTGTCAAACCGGCATAATTACTGTCATCTGCATTGCATTACAGTGACAGATGGAAAACAAACAATTAATGATTTAAGAAAATAAAGCATTACAGTTTCTCTTGAGAACCCACTGCTAAAACATGTAGACTTGCTTCTGGGAGTAAAGATGAGCATCCAATCATCTACGTCAACTGAAAAACATTAATTTCCAAACTTTTGAACGGCAGTGCACGTCCTGAAGACTCAAATAAGGCTATGATGATAATAAAGGTCTGTGACTGTTTACTCTAAATACAGTTCAGCAAGAGAGAAAGGTAAGAAGAAGTTAGAAAAGACAGAGTACAAAAGATGCTGTAGCTTAGTGGTTAAAGATCTTGGCTGGTAACCAAAAGGTTGTAGGTTCAGAACCCTGCCAAGAGCCATCATCACTGCGTCCTTGAGCACAGCTATTAACCTCAGGGCATCACGGGGATTGACCCCGTAATAAATGTACTGGATATTTGGATAAAGGTTTCAGCTAAAAGGTGGGCAAAGCAAACCAGTGGTGTGCCAAGATCTGGCCTGTACAAGCCGATAACAGTTTAAAATGAACTGGTCATGTCTTTAATTTACTGAAAGTGAAGACTCACTGGTCTGTCATAGATACACTTTCAGGGTAAATCATCGTGGAATAAGCCAAAGAACTAAAGATTTTCCAAAGCTATTCCGATAATTTATGAGTATGCCGTCATGAGGGTCCCTATCTATTAGTTGCCAAGCGTCACTGCTGTCACAGCACTATAATTCGCTTTGTAGAAGCTTATACTAGATTTATGT